>NW_020898031.1:328109-545289 GCF_003984885.1 Neopelma chrysocephalum
ACCAGAAGTGGTTTGTTTCCAAAAAAAAAAAATAAAGATTAAGAGGCAAATTAATTGTATTGACAATCTGACTGTAAGAGCTGCTGAGCTCAGGGGTGGGGAGTTCACACAGGACTGGATCCCCTCCAGGCTTTGTTATCCCTCTGGGCTTTCCTGTGGCAAAACTCGATGTAAGAGCTCCATTTATAGGGTACTATTAAACCTATGTTTATAAACAGCACTGCCCATATGTATTTCCTGAGCCCTGCAATACCCACTGAGCAGGGAGAGAGAAGAATCTCCCCTGGCCCACAGCACCCAGGCTCCACTGCACAGCCTGGGAAAGCAGCAGGACGTGGATCACAGGAACAGAATTCTCACTGACTGGGGTGTGGAGTTGTGCAAGTGGCTGTGTAGGAAACCTCAGGTCATGTAATGCTCCATCTAAACACGTCACACATTGAGGAACTCTGCTAACAGCTCCAGTCCAAGTGTTATTGGAAAGACAATAACACTTGAAAGTTTTAAGATTTAATCAATCCTAGCAGAGGCACAAGAAAGTCCTCTGAAAGAACTTGGAAATGAAAGAAAACATTAGAATGAGCACACTTTGGCTTGCAACTAAACCAGCAAAGAAACAACCCTACAAATTTCTATATATTTAGTATGTTCCAGAAGTATCACGAATCAGAAAAAAAAATAAAAAAAAGTTTGCACCAAATAATGTGCTTATCCTCCAAACTGGAAACAGCCAAAAGTTGAGGTCTGCTGGGTACTGGTTAATATATTTTACAATAGCCCAGATTATACCAATGTACTCAATACACAGGAACATTCCAGAGAAGCCCATGAGTATCACACAGTCGTGATGAACAGCTGCTCTATCTTTTTGATAACTCTATTACTTGAGTTCAGAGAAGGTTTATGGACTAGAAAGCCTCAGCTATGGCCATGAATGTTTGATGCCTTCGCACACAGTTATTGCTGTAACTTCACTCCCTGTTGGAATTATGGCCTTCCGACAGCCTGTGGTCATTGCAGGCCAGGGGGAGCAGCACAGGGAGGAAAATGATGCACTTCCTGCACTGCTGGGTTATTTTTTGTGCATTGGAATCGATGCTAACTCGTTCAGCACGTTCCTCAGAGATAAAAAGCACGGTCTTTGAATCTGCAAAAGAAACTCCCAGCTCTCCATTTTGGTACCATGCCCAGAACCAAGCCTGTTACTGTGGGGGACCTTCATGTTTTTTACAGATTTTTTACCATCTCTTTAGAGCGACTGAAGAAAGGAAAAATCCCAAAAATACACAGGATTACTTGAATATTGCAGGAAAGCTGCCATTCATGCCTTTGTCATACTGAAGAGAGCACTGACTGGTTTAAAATTTCAAACAGCCCATCTCACTGCAGACAGATGCTCGTTTTCTGCCCCACAAACACTGTCCTGGGGGAAGCAGGTGCCAGAGGTGATCAGTGACAGGAGTTTAACAAAGCTGGGGTGGCCAGAGCAACCTAATCCTAAAGCCCTGCAACCCCAAATTCAGATCCCTGCTGGACAAGCTTTCCCTGCCTCCCTGTGCATCCCACAGAGCTCTGGCCCTGAGCCCTGCCCAGCTATAACCAAGCAGCCCCGGGGATATTTTTTATTGCAGCATTACCTGTAAAGTGCCTCAGTCATTTTCTGTCATTATTTGTCAGGCAGCCGAGGCAGCTCTGTCCCAGCCCTGCCATCAGCTCCGGGCTGAACTCTCTGCTCATTGTGCTCCTGGAACAGGCAGGAGAGATCGATTTGCTGTCCTCTGGCACCCGGGGAAAGCCTGAGCTCCCTCCCTGTGTTCCTGCCACTCAGCCCCAGCCACGTCCCGGCTGATTTCCCTGCCCATCAAACGCAGGGAACGAGCAGGGGCTGCTCAGGGAACCAGCTGGCACATCCCTGCAGCCAGCCAGGTTCTTCCTGCTTCCATCACCTCCCATCCCATAGAAATGTCAGGCATTCACATCCCAATAGGATTCCTCATCCCCCAGCTCCCCACTGTGGGCACGCCCCAAGGAGGATGCTCTTTATGATCTCAGAATTAGATCCTTCTGTATGGCTTAGGGGCAATTCAGGAAACTTTTGCTGGAATCCTTTTATTTCGTCTTCATTCTGGGAGATGAAAAGCCACCACAGCTCTTCATCTCCCCTTCTTCAGTCTTAATGCCAGGCTGACACAACATTAGAGCATTTCTATAAACCCAGAAGTTCAGAAAACATCCCTTGCATTTCATCTCTAGTCAAGCATTTGCTGGTCGTGGTTTTTAATCTCGAGTGGGACCGAGAAACTTAATCAGATTAAACCAAACCAAAATAGGATTAACTGAGAGCACGAGGTTGGATCCAACCTCACAGATGGGCCCTGGAAAAGGCACCCCAGCCAGCACAGGGGCTGAAACAGGCACCAAAACCAGACAGACACACACCAAAATCAAACAGAGTACTGAGGACAAACAAACACCCCCCAAAACAAACATGGACCAAAGCCAAACAAACACACCCCAAAACAAACATGTACCGAATCCAAACAAACACCAGAGCCAGATAAACACACTGAAACCAAACAAACCAGCACCAAAGCCAAATAAAATCACACCAAAATCAAACAAATTAGTACCAGAGCAAAACAAACGCACCAAAACCAAAACAAACGAGCGCCAAAGTCAAACAAACACCACGTGGGAACCAGACCCTGCCCTTGTGGCTCAGTGATTCACCAGGCTGAGCATCAATGAGCAACAATTGTTCCTTCTTGCCTCTGCCTGTGTGCCATTGATCTGCCCCACGCAGAACCTTGAGGGTTAAATTAATCTGGCACACATTTTAAGTAACAGCAGTTTAGCACTTTACCCGTGCTGTTGATCCTATTTTCTGAAAGGAAGCTCCATAAATGGCATATTTTTTTAAGCACTGTGGGAGTCTTTTATTACTGCTGCAATGCAAATCGAGCAGTTACGATCCCCACAAACCCATCTTGCTCTTCAGAGATTAAAGCCCCAGGGACAGAATTATCTTCTGATGAATTCGACCAAATGGATTTTCGGGGCTTTGATGCTGCTGCTGCTGCTGTTGGTGGGTGTTGTGTGTGTGTGCATGTGCCATTTTCCCCCGGCAGAATTTACATTGAGACAAATGAAGAATGAAAAAAAAAAATAAAGCCCGATTGTGGATACGATTGTGTCAGCATAAACATACTTTATAATTAGATTGCTATTACCACGGAGTAGGGGAAGAACTAAACCAGTATAAATCACTTTTATACCAACCTCATTGCATCCACCCAGGAGTTCATAGCAGCATAACTCTTTTCTTAAAAAAAAAAAATAAAAAATCATACCCCTTAGCAACATTATTATTCCAGTAAAATGAAAATGCAGACTAGGCCTTAGATACCAATTAAACTGCACTTGACAGAGATGTTATTGGCTAAATGGAATAAATGTAACAGAACGAAAAGCAAAATGAATAATGGAATAAGAAATAGCAGAAACAGGTATCTGTGATATTGTCAGATTGTCCAGTGAGCCAATGAGGAGATTTGAGGGGAAATTATGATATAAATCATTTGAGCAATTTCTTTGCTAAGAGAATGGTGGTAGTTCAGGAGAGTCTGTTAAATCTAAATGCACTGAAGTGAATTCTTACAGACTTTTGTGTCTCTGTCTCTCTCTGTGAGTTACTGTGACACTGAAAAGGGGCCTCTAAAGGGCCACCACCTGCCCACCAACCAAGTTTGCTTCAGTGACTCAAAGTTATCCCAAAAAGTTCATGTAATTCCTTTTCCTTTAGGACATGTGGCTACTCAGAACAGGGAGTGAGCTCTGGAAAGAAACCTGCAGTGAATTCATTCCCAGGACCAACCCTATTGCTGATATTGTAGGAAAAGAGTTTATTGTCACTGCCAACCCCTTCAGCAATCCCTGAGTGTCCCTCCCAGGGCTGGGAGGACTCTGTGTCCAGATCCATTCACTCCCACGGGGTTCACCTCCAGCTCTCCCCACAAAATCTGATCCCACTCTGCTTCAAGCTGCCTCTTTGATTTTTGTTTTCCACTTCTTGCTGGTGGAACTGCTGGGCTTCCCAGCAGAGAGGGGGAGGAAGGGAGAGAGGGAAGAGCATTAAAAGAGCCGTGGCAAGGAGTGTCAGTGTGATTTATGGGTCACACATGGCCCCAGAAGGTGGGCAGGAGGAGGCTGTGGCAGTAATTTATGGCCCCTTGCTATGACAGACTCCCAGACTGAGGATGAAAAAGGTGCCATTAAAACAAAGGCAGGTTATCTGGGCTCTTGTTGTAAACAGGAGCCCTGTTATCAGAGGCTGCTACAACCCTGACTTGATCATTCCCTGGGAAATTAGCAAAGCTGGAGCATTTTCCTGCCTCACTCTGGGCCCCTCTGAGCCAGAATTCATCAGATCCTTCATCCACTGCGCTGCTCTGTCTGAAGTGATAAAGGTGGAGCAGAATAAAGGTGGGGTTGTTGCTTTGCTGTTCCTCTGAGCAGGAATAGAAACAGGCTGGTATAAACTCCCTTTTGGTCTTCTGCAACTCGTTTTAGTTCAAACCAAACCCAAACTTATTGAACTAAAAGAGCTGCACCAACACATATTTTAAGGCTCGAGCTCTGAACCCTGAGCAATGGCAGCACTTGCAGGTGACCCTGCTGTTAAATGAGGATTGTTTGCACATCTCTGGGTGTTTATTATCAAGCTTTCAGTGCAGGGACCACATTTACAGGGGTGCTCTGTGCTCCACAACACTCTGCCACTAAATCCCAAGAGTAAGTGCTGCTGCTGTGAAGATAAACCAAATTACAACCCCCCAATCTCCACATTGTCCCCACCTCGGAGTGACTGCAAGGTGTTCTCATCCTGCAACCTCCCAAAGCCAGGATTGTGTGGGTCACAGCAAACTGTCCTCTCCTTTGGCTCAATCAGCCTGCAGGTTTGGGGTGCAAGTGTGTTCTGGGTTTAATTTTTCTGATAAAAGCAGATGGCTCAGAGAGAATTCCTGCAGGTTTCTGAAATGCAGCCACAGCATCCCCTCATCTCAGCAGGCAGGTTCTCACAAGCAGTGTAAGTACCATCTCCCTGCACCTGAATGTGGAGTCCACATCTCTAAACCAAAAAAAAAAAACCCTCTCAACTGGAGGGGACTTCAAAAGCTTTGCCTGTGAACTAAAAGCACCGTTTGGAAATGCAGCACTGCTGCCGTTCTCCTTCTGCCTCCTCTGCATTTCCCTTCCCAGCAGATGTTCCTGCACAGCCCCTGCTCGTGGCTGGGCCTGCTGAGCTGCCAAATTAAACTCAGCACTCTCCAAATCACACTCTGACTGCTGGGAGGGGGGGTCTTGTTTGGTCCCTGCTCTTCTGGATTCCCACACTCGGATGGGATCCGGATCAGCCCTTTCTTGGTAATCCCTGTTCCCCCCTTATTTCCCAAACACCTGTTTGAAAAGCCCTCCCTGAGCTCCTCTGAAGAGGGATTAGGGAGCCTGATAAGACACAGCATCTAAACCAACACAATCTGCAGATGGATTAGGAATCAAAGAAATTAAATTGTCGGTAACATCAAAATCTTATTTATCTTTCCTTCTTCCTGTGGCCCCAAAGAATTCACACTGTGGTCACAATAACTCATTACAAATCTGACTTTTTTTTCTTTTCCTTAAGTAGTTGCTCTTATAGTGATACAGTGTGAATATTGAAAAATATGGTTTCAACCAAGAGTAATTTTAAGGTGAAAAACATTCTTTTTTTTTTTTCCCTGTGTGTTAGAGAAGGACACAAATTATGTCTGTGGGAGGGAGTTTATCTAAGCTGTGTGGCAGGTCTGGACTTGGGACAGGCTTAGAGCTGAGCTCAACAGTGTTGTGTGTTCTTCACCATCCTAATTCAGATGATGCTGCAATCCTGGGTCCCTTTTGCCTCCCCCAGGCCACCGATGGACCTCAGCAACAACAGTGATCCCACCTCCTTCACATTCCTCCAATGCCATTCCCAACCTGCCTGTATTCCCCCAGGGTGGATCCCAGGAGGGTTCATCCACCCAAATAATCCTCTCTCCTCATGGTAAGAGACCATGAAGTACCTCTGAGACCCTTTTGACTCCCCCCGAGGATGTAGGGCCAGCCAACATCTCCCAACTAACGATGCAGACACACAGCAGCTCCCAGGAAGTGTCTGATGGATGGAAGAAGCCACTCTGAAAACACAGCCCCAGGCAGTTCCAATTTATTTTCTTGCCTGGCTGTTCAAATTCTCCTATGATTTAAGAGGACCAAGACCACCCTCTGGTGCTGTGTTAATCCCCAGCATCTCAGGAGGCTTCCTAAGAGAACCTGAGAGGAGCACCAGATAATCCCTTTCCCAGGTTCTGGGGAGGAGGGGAGTGGTATATTCATATCCAGGCACTCTCTCAAGCTTTACATTTGTCTTTCCATAAAGGCTGAATTTCACAGCCCTTCACAACATGCAATTACAGAAAAACAGAGCTGAGGGGAGTCTCTTGAGGTCGTGTGTTCAAAGGCAGCATCAGCAAGACTGAGCACTTCTCACGTGTTCCTCTAATCTCTCCTTAAAAATCTCCAATGGGAGAGAGATCCAACAGATTAGGCATCACTTCCTACATATTGTATTCTGCTTTTTAACTACTCCAGCCTGTTAGAACGTGATTTCCTAAAGTTTTAATCTTTACAAGTTTTAGCTCCCTCTCTCTAATTAATATTTCACCGTTGGCCCCTCAGTGTTTGAGCTGCAATAGCTGGTTCTGCCTCCTGGCTTCTCTAATAACTGGGAGGGTGAGTGATGCAGCATTTGCTTTCTTTGTTAATCATGTTCTCCTGCAGCAAAGCAGAGCTTTCATGGGGACAGTGTGGGAAGTTAAAACCTGGAATTTAAAGCTTCTCCATGGAGAGGGAAGTGGTGCCAGTGCTGTAGCTGCTCTCTGGGGTGTGTTGGATGTGTTTTAGCCCTGGTTCCCACACCAAGGGTGGGAATGGTGATTCTTGTGTCTGCTTCTGGAACACAGGAGTTGGAGTGCAGGCCCTTGGTGGTCTGTCTGAGAACTATGAACTACCAACACAGGAAATACTGAAGCCTGAAAACACCTCCCAAAAGCCTGAGGTCAGAGCAGTCAGCAAGACAAAGCTTAAAACTTAACTTTTATCGACTTACCTCCATCAGGGAGAAGGAAGACAGAGGGCTCTGGGCAGGAACAGAGATGCCCTGGGGCTGCAGGGAGAGGAAGGTGATGGCAGCAGAGCTCCAATCCATACTCTGAGCTGGGAGAGGAAAATCCATTGGCACGAGGGTGTGCTCAGCTTTAAAGGTCTGCTTAAATTCACATGGGTGAATTAAAAATAACGGGTTTCTGTTCTGAACTGGGGGGGTGGTCAGTCACTGATGGTTCCAGGTGTTTTCTGTTATAAATTAGGGATCTGGTCAATCATTGATGGTTCCAGGTATTTTCTATTGTAAATTGGGGATATGATCAATCCCTGATGGTTCCAGGTGTTCTCTGTTGTAAATTGGGGATATGGTCAATTACTGATGGTTCCAGGTGTTTTCTGTTGTAAATTGGGGATATGGTCAATTACTGATGGTTCCAGGTGGTTTCTGTTGTAAATTGGGGATATGGTCAATTACTGATGGTTCCAGGTGTTTCTCTAAGCCCTGTGCCATCATCACCTCATGACTTTCAGCTGTTTCCAATCCTTCCTCCTCATAAGTTCTTTGTTCTCCCTCTTTTCCCCTCCCAGCTTTTGAGACACCCCTAAGTCCCAACAGTCTCAGCTCCTCTCCACCCCATTCCTGCTCAAGAAGACCCTGTGGCTCCATCACACCCACTTTTTCCTTCTGTGGGGAGTTTAACAGGTAAGTTTTCACTGTGTTTTTGTTGCTCCCTCTTAGATAACAGAGCCCAAGTCTCCCAGTCTTTGTAATTATTAGAGTATTCCTGGAGAAAATTGCAAGAGTCTACATTAAAGGGCTCCCTGCAGAAATCCACGCAGTAGGTAACCAATTTCTCTTTAAATAAAAGGCACTTGGAACAGCCAGGAGCTTAAAATAAGGGAAGGGAGAAGGAACAAACAGGATTTTGAGGAGCAGCAGGACAGTTTGCAGTGGTCAGGAACAGACAGTCATGCTGAATTATTGGGATAATTAGTCTTCATTATCAAATTGAAGCAAATTATGTTGTAGTGCCAAGGTTGATTAAGGTGGTGGATGGACAGTTTGAATCCTTTATTTTTTTGTAATCTGGGTGTCACCCAGTTTAGAATAACACAAGCCTTGGGTTTGAATGTGCTGCCAGCAGGTTGGATCATGACAAGATAACTTCCAGACAAAATGAATGCTGCAGGAAAAGAGGAGTATGTGGTGTGACAGCTGGAGAATCCTTAGGAACTGCACAAAGGACCTGTCATTGACTGTGTCAAACTAGAAAAAAATCCAGGAAAAGTCCTGTTTTCCAGATTTCTTTAGCAGGTGAAAGGAATAGAGGTGAGAGGCAGCAGGCTGGGAGCTCCCCAGGAGCAGAGCTGAGGGATTGCTGCCTGTCTCCAACGGTTGTGGGGTGGTTTAATGCCTTTTATTGCCACTCTAAAGGTTTGTGCTGGCAAACCTTCTGACAAAGGGAAACATCCCTGGGTGACTGTGAGCAGGGTTGCTGTGGGCCGGGGAGGTTCCTGGTTGCAGGGATTTTAAATCTGCCCAGCAACACCTGGTAAATCCTGTATTTTGTTTATTCTCTTAAGAGAAGATTTATTTTTTTTTGGGGGGGGAAGGATTGATCAGAGTTGTTCTTGTCTAGCAGAAGTGCTCAGTTGACATGTTCTGGCTCAAGCTGCAGAGCTGCACTGTTGGGGAAGGTGGGAGAGAAGGGGTGGAAAAGCAAAGTGTGCCACCAATGCAAATGGGGAAGCTTTTTGTACTTGCAACAAATAGTAAAAAAAAATGGGCTAAAAGTGTTTACCTGCAGTAAAACAGCTGGCACGAGCTCTGTGCTGAATACATCCCTTCACCCTGACTTTTCTCCCCAGCCTGGGGGTGCTGCCCCTCAGATGGTGAGAAATGAGCTTGGGTATTTGAGCACTTTGGGCCTGTCTGTTGATGGGATAATTTTCTGTGCCTTTTAACCCCAGACCCTTAAAATTCCACTGCTGTGCAGTGGTGGATATCAGTAAATGACAGATGATGGTTCTGTCATTGCAAAGGAGACTTTGAATCTTGTCATCAAATTAACCTCTGGCTTCTTGATTTGATAATTTATTTAGGAAAGCAATGGATAACTTTGCAAATTGCACAGAAGCACTAAAGGAAATGGGTTTTGATACCTGTGTTCAAATGGGAATTCCTCCTGGAATCCAGGGTGCTCTGCTTGCAGGGACCACAGTGCAGAGCTGGTGGCTTGGTCAGTAAATTATCTCCTGAATAGGAGAGAAGCAAATGAGGTGCAAAGGGATGGTTAAAGGCAGCAGTGCCAAAGCCTGGCACTCTCTTGTGGGCACTGGGAGCTTCTGACACAGCATTGGCTGAACCAGTTCGGTTTCCAGCTGGAATATTTGTACTTTTAGGGGTTCTCTGCAGTATCCACAATCCCACTCCTTCTCCTAAAGTTCCTGCACTTCCTGCATGGAAGGTACCAGAAGCACAGGGCTGTGAAAGGGTTAATGAGCCCAGGCAAAGTTAACAAGGGATGGGCCATAAATGGCTCCAGCTGTGTATAATTAACTGTAATACTGTGAAGTAAATGACTTTTATTGGCAAGCATGTCATAACTTCATTAAAAGTCATATTTACAGCCCTCTCACAAGGAATGAGTACTTGTGTAGTCTGCAATTTAATGAGTGCTCATTTTCACCTTGTTCCAATTATTTTCCACCCACCCTTAGTCTCAGTGTGGGGAGCAGGAAGATAAAATACAATGGGAGTGCAATTAAGGCTGGCACAGATTCTTCCAGGAAATGTTTTTCTATTCCAGAACAATCATTTCTACTGCTTACTGCTAATAATACCTAAATGTTTAAAATACATAGTTTTCTTGGGTCCCTAAAGGCTTCTTTAAATAACATTATTAGAGAGTGACTGTGGGAGAGCTTTTCCCCAGGCCAGAACCCCTCCAGAGCTGGGCTGTGCCTGGTGAGCTGTGCTGACCTGACCAGGGCAGGGAACACAGAGGGACGTTTGGATCGCTTAAAAGTGGGAATTTGCAGCACTTAAAAGTGGGAATTTGCAGTTTAGCTTCACTCTGTCTGTGTGCTGGGAGCAGCAAAGCCCCAGCACAGCCAGGGAAAGGTTCTCTCCTCCTCCCAGAGGGAATTGCTCTGTACCTGGGCTGCCTCCTGCCATCCTCCTGCTGGCAGGAGTTGAACTGAGCCTTGGGAAAAACCACAGGGAAAAGTGGTTCTCCCAGCAGGAAACTCAGGTTTACTTCTTCTTCTTCTTCTTCTTCTTCTGCTCAAGGGCTGCACAAGGCTGGAGGTGTGTGTGGAGGAGAGGGAGCCACACGGAGACTCTTTGGCAGAAATTAAAGTGTTTGCTTTAAAGTAAAAGCAGGTTTGCCACAGGCTGTGTGAATTTGGGATGTGACCTGACCTCTTGATCAACTTGGAGTTCTCTTTCAGTCTGGAACAGGTCCCCTCACCCACCCCAGTCACTGCTGGAGAGTCTCATCCCAGGTTCCAGAGGAGACAAAATGCTGCTCGTTGCAAAGAAAGGGGGGATGCACTTGCCTGACTGAGATGCTTTAACAGCATCCCTTGGGATCCACTCAGAGGTTCAGAGTGAAATAAGGGTTATGGGAGATTAATTACTGGGCACTGTGGAAGTGACATGGTTAGAACCACATGATAAATATAATTTATCTCATGGCTCTGTGCACCAGCAGCTCAGTCATTGTCTGCTCTTCTCACCAAACACACATTACACTTTACTACTGAGGGAAGGAATTAGAAATTCAAGCTCAAGGACTAAATCCTTTGCAGATATAAATCAGCTGAGCAGTTGCTGTTTATAGTAACTAAGAATTTGAGGCAGATATTCATGAATGTGTGCCCTTATAAACAAAAGGAAACTTCAGGAGAGGCTTTGACCTGGTGCTGGTACCAGCCAAGCTCTGGTTTGGGTGGATGCCTCAGCACTGAGGGGTTCAGGGTGAGGTGTAAATGCTGGAGCAGTGAGAAGTGTGATAAACAAAGCCTCGAGTTTCTGTAAGTTTCTGAATAAGAGTTTATTATATGGTAAAAGCAAGCAGCTGACAGAGTGACAGAAATGGGGACAAGTTTCCCAAATCTGCACCCCTACTACAGGGTACATTTAGTATTTATCTTAGCTACTTCCATGCATATTAATTTTATCATTTACATATACATTCTACAGGTTTTTGCTAAGTATTTAATATATGGGTTTTCTTACAGCTAAAGCTAAATGATTATCTCTACAACCAGTCATAATTCATGCATTCTTGGATGAACAGGTGCCTAAAAAGACCATATTTTATTCTTAGGATAGTAGGGAGGTTCAGGGCCCCTTGACCTTCTAAGGGTCTGTTTTATTTCTTTACGGGGGTGTAATTAAGTTTTACAATCCATTTGTTTTATTTTGATGCAATCACCCATTTGTTTCAAGAATCACAATTATTTATTTATCAGACAAGGAAGGTCTGGGGGGTGTCCCTCAAAGGGAACCACGTAGGGAGTTATTCATCTCCTCCCACCCCAGGGGACAGCGACGAGGCCAATTATTTTTTTAACGTGAAAAAGCCTGATAATGAGGCAAACTGTGTCTGCAGGTGCTGTCACCTCTCAAACAGTTCAGGTTGAGCCTGTGGAGTGCAGTTTGGATGCTGAGTCAGGAAATCCCTGCAGCAGCTTCCCGGGAATCCCTGGCAGGGCATTGTCACATCCCCCTGCTCTGCCAGGGGTGTTTGCCCATTCACGAGGCTCAGCAGTTCCTGCACGGCCTTATTTGGTGATTAAGATGCCCTCCTGCAAACTTTCCCCCCAGACCAGCGTTGATGGTGCTGTGATACAGTCATTGAAGGCAGCGCTGATTAATTCCGGCGATAAAATTTGTCCTCGGAACAATTGATTTTCCTGCCAGGAATGTACAAACTTCCCAACGGCAACACTTTTTCAGGTGATTATTGTTATTAGTTTAAGCTTGTTTGGGGGAGGGAGGAAATGAAAAAAAAAAATCAATTACTTTGTATTTATCACTAATCTGTTATGATCACTTTAATACAGAGGAGTTATAACTCAAGGCAGGGTTTTTTTTCCTAAATCGTGAGCTATTGGAAAAGTTTACAGAAACTGTAAGGGCTGAAAAAACTGGATATTGTGGGAGGTGATTACAGCTATTGAGCTGTAGGAATTTTTACTTCTGATGCCTTGATGTTCTTAAATCAATGATGAATGAGGCTGGTGCCAGCAGCCTGGGCATTTGAGTTCCTTGTTTGTCTGTAACAGCAATTATTTGTACTCTCCTGCTGGTTCAGGCACTTGCCTGAGGCATCCAAAGGAAACCTGATTTCTGAGGCCTGATTTTTGTTATCAGAACAGTGAGAGGGAAACTGTTGGAATTACTGTTTGCTGGCCAACAGCTTTGGAGAAAGGAAAGGCTTTGGAAAGCTTCTGCTGCAGGAGTTGAGCTGGTCTGGAGAGCTGGAATTTACCCCATTGGAACAGGGTGGCTGGGAGTGAGAATTAGAGGAAGTCACTCTTGCTGTGCCTGTTCTTGGAGCATCTCATGCTCCTGCACTGTTCTGTCCTGGTGGGATATGGTTGGAGACCAGGAGAGCACAGAATGTTCCTGCTTGGTGGGACAAGCTGATCAAAGCTTTCCCCTGAGAATTTCCCATCACGCAGCTCTTTTTGGGCTAAACATGTTATTAGTTTATTACACACTTAAGACCTTTGTGTATCAGTGCAGGTACCTGAGGCTGGTGTTGCATTTTTTTTCTTGAGTGAGTCTTGTTAGTAAAACCTTTTAACTACAGGAACACTAAGCTAAACCCAATTATTTACTGAGTTGGTGAAATGAGCCCTCTATCCACTCAGTAATAAAAGAGACTACAAGGTGTTCAGGCTGTTATTGGCCCTGTCAGAATTTCTTTCCAGAATGTAAATCTGTGGCTGGTTTTACAGTGCTGGCCATGGAGATTCTGTGGCTAATCAATGTTTTGTGGGCAGTGAGCCAATGGTGAGGCCAAACTGAGTCATGAGAAAAGCAAAGAACACGTGAACTTGATGCTCTGAAGTTCCATTGTCAGTGTGAAGATTTAGGGTGCTGCAATTACCCTGTAGATACTTCAGATCTTTCCAATGTCTGGACAATCCTGAAATGCTTTGGTAAGAACAGGGTGACAAACCTTTGACCACTGAAACGAGCTCGAGTGGTAATTTGGGACAGTGACTGGGGTGTTGCAGATGTTGTGAGTGTTGAGAAACTGTGCTCTGTTAGGTTACTGAATATTGTGTTTTTATAGAGCTAAAGTGGCCCAGGCAGGATTTGGGATGTCACTTGGATAGTTCCCAAGTACACTTAGCAGGAGTCCCAGCCAGGACCATCATTGAGGCTCTGGGGATAACAAAAGCCTGAGCTGAGCTGTTGTTCCAGGGGAATGGAGGTTCAGGAGGGTCAAGGTGGGCTCTGTGGCTGCAGAAAATCCTGCCTGTCCTGTCCTAGTTGGACTTTCCCAAATGCTGAAGCCTTCCTGGCCAGGTTGGATGAGCCAGTGTTGATAACAGGTCTCAGAACCCCCGAGGATTCCAACCTGCCCCGGGAGGGATGTGCTGTGCAAACACCCTCCAGATCAGAAACAACAATTTGGGATGTTGGACAGATAAAATGACGGCTCCTGCTCTGCAGCATGTTCATCCCAGCAGTGTGATGAGTGCAGTTGTTGTGCTCAGGGCAGGGCAGTGAATGCTGCTGTGGGCTGGGAGGTGTCACCACGGCCCCCCTGAGCTCTGCTCAGCTGCAGGCAGCCCTCACACCCTGTTCTCACTGGGGGAATGTGCCTCCCTGACTGACAGATTGTTATTATGATAATGTGCAGAACATGAAAATACACTCACCAGGACTTAATGAATGCATCCCAGCTTAAAATTAATTCTGCTCCCAGGGATTGATCTGGACTACAAGATCAGTAGCGTAGCTGAGGCTGCTGCCCTTAGTCCTGAAAACAATTTTCCCAGCAATGAAGATTAATCCCTCTTTATTGTGTTGATGAAATAACAACATGATCATAAAGCACAAGAGAACAAGGAGAAGTTGACAAAGTATGTCTTTGATTAATTGCCATAATAGATTGCAGGTTGCTGACTGGGGAAATTTTTTCGGTGCTCATTTTTCAGTCTTTTAAAACTTTAATGCACAAAGGGAAGAGAAAGAAAAGCCAGGTAGTTAAATGCTGTGCACAATTTAATGCACGTGAGCCACCCAACGAAGCAGCCTGAAGGGCAACTATGGGCTTGAGCTCAGAAGGACAGAGGGATGACACAGTGGTTCAGGTGATGAACTGAGGCTCCAGGCAGACCCACCTGCAGCTCCTGGATTCCCCTGGGTATCTGTGGCTGCATCTAAATCATGTTACACCTGAGCTATGAGATGGTAAAATCACTTAGTCTGCAGTGCAGTGGTGCTGTGCACCAGTTTGGGAAGAGATGCTGGTCCAGTGAGGGACCCCCAGCACATGAAAGATGACCCTGTGTCGTGACAGAACACGAGGTATTGGGGTGAGAGACATCCCACCAAGTGGTGAGAGTGGCACTGTTCTGTTAGAACTTCTTGGAAGAGCAGAATCTGTTCTTAATCTTCTTATTCAGTCGTTACCCACTGGAATTCTCTTTGGTCTGAGGAACTGCTCAGTTACTGGCAACCTGCAGAGGATGAGGAAATGGAATTTAAGTGCTGCAAATCCAGCCATGCAGTTTTCCAAAGAGCTCCTTCATTTGTGACTCCAACAGGGACTGTGACCCCCTCAGGATCCCCAAGATCACCTCTCAGTGCCAATTCTGAGAACATGGGCCAAAGTGACTTCATCTGTCAGGAAGCCAGTGATGCAGACAGGTCTGAACCCAAGGTATCCGACCCTCCCAATTAGCTCAGCTAATTAGAGGAAACGGTGTTAGTCATTAAAGAAGAGTGGGTTGTTGCTCAGCTGGGATGTGGTGTGTACATTCCCCAGGGATTGGGGAGTGGGTCCCCAGGAGGGACAGTTATTCCAGCCCAGATTCCAGAGGCTGTTCCAGCTGGGGCCTCACGGACCTGTAAACTCAGAGCTCCACCAAAGAAAACAAAACCTGCCAAGTGCTGTCATATCAGAAGCAGCTCAGCTACTGAAAACCTTCCCTGGAGAGACAAGCAATTAAAGCACATCTTCCCCCCCCTTCAGGTGCCAATCATGGAATCCTAAAGTGGGTCATCACCTGTCTTGTTAAACAAAACTCTCGGTGCTTTGTGAGCAGTGCAGCATGTCTGGGGGGGAGGAGGTAGAAAATCGGAGTCCAGGAAGAGGCTGAGGTGCCAAAAAAAAGTGCTCAGAAGTGCCTTTCTCAGCTTGTTGGGCCTCCAGGGACATGGTGCATGCCCTGCAGTGAAGCTGTGCTCTCTGCAAAGGTGGGCACACAGATGGTGCTTCCTGGTGTCCGTGGTTTATCTGGATTATTCCCAGCCCAGATGCCCCTGGAATTGTGAGCTGCCTGGCCTGCACCACCATCTGCTGGCTGACACACCTCTGCTCTCGGGTTTGATCCGTGCTGCATCCCCTCCAAACCACGGGACAGAGAGCTCTGGAGCCAGGGGAAAACAGGGATTGGGATACGCTGCTTTTCTTGGGCTGTGGGGAGGAATTACACCTGTTTCCCAGCCCTTCTGTGGATGCAGGGTATCAGCACTGCAGGCTTGGGAGAAGGGAAGTTATTCCTCTGCAAACACGGTCACCTCATTCAATAATGGCTTAATGGCCCATCGTGTCTGACTGACTCTCTACTGTAATTGTTTAAAGAATTTATGGATTTCTTGTACTTAATTATCTAATTTTTAATTATGGGTTAGTGAGATGATAAACTAAACGAGGGACAGAGTGCTCAGCTCGAGCTGCCTTTGTGCAGCAAAGCAGCCCTAAAAGGGGCACATCTGCCCCCAGAATTCAGCACGGGATAAAGCACATGTGCACAGACTTCCCCACTCCTCTTCACTTTTCCTGAGAAGTGGTTCTGCCTTTGGAGCTTCCCAGTAAATTTCTGTCTTCAGCTCGGGCATCACTTACTTTAGATATGCTTCACAAATTTTCAGAGCATCCAGTGTGGTTGAAAATTGGATTAAACACCCTTTCTATGGGCCCATGTCACAGCATTAGGCATGCTTGGCTTCCACTGGGGAGGAGGATGAGGGAAGCAGAATAAAATCTTTTACACTCTCACTGAAATTCCTCAATGTGAATGTTCCAGGTCCAGGCATTACTGTAAAACCCACAGGATTCCACTGTGCTGTGGGTTATATTCCCAACTGGCTTGTCCACACTTTACAGCTTTTTCATGAGCTTCAGCTGTTCAAAATAAATTGACCATTATTAGTGCTATTACAGCACTGCACACATCTGAAATGCTTAAGAAGGGTTCACACTAATTCAGCTCAATAGAATGGAAGAGTCTTCATTTCCTTTGGCTTTTAGGAATCTTTACTTTCCATCTACTCTCTGTCCATGAAACATCTGTACTCGTGTCAGCAAAACAGGTTTAATTCTCAATCCAAACTGTCCATGTACATTGAGCCCCAAAACGAGGACTTGTGAATCCTCCCTTCTGCAATCACAGCACTTGGAGTCTGTACAGAATTTAACCACAGGTTCAGCCCCGTGAAAGGGTTCCTGGTTTGATTTTCCCACGGTGACACGTTGCTGTTGTATTCAAATTGCCAGCGCTGTCTGCGGGAACGTTCCTGCAGCACATCTTGAGACATTTCATCATTATTCTTCATTTAAAATGTCAGCTTTGTTCTGACAAACCTCGTGTGCCTGGTTTGAACAGCTTTACAGGTGTCAGAACTGGTGCTGCACGCTGCAGCTTTTGTCTCCTCAGACAGCAAACAGGAGAGAGGGGTGTTTTTTTTTTTGGTGGGATGACAGGGCTGTGAACTGGCTGTGAACAAACTTCAGGTTGTTCCTGCACAGCAGGATTTCTCCAAAGCAAAGTCCAGGCAGGACTGTTTCCCTGCAGCCCAGAATTTAGGGATTCCAGCTAAGAGCTGTCCCAGCACCAGGGAGAGACCAGTGGGTCTGTGAATCAAACACTTCAGTGCTGGCAGAGGCAAATCAAACATCTGGGAATGTGAAAGTTGTGGGCACTTCCAAACTTGCCTCAAATGGAAAGTCTTGTCTTCCCTTGTTTTCCCCAGGGAGTTGCATTTTCAACAGAGAAGCTGCTGTAGACAGTAAGAGCTTCCCAAGGAAAACAAATCACAATAAAAAGCAATTTAGGAATCAGTGCAATTTCCCCAATTTTTCTCGTGTGTCCTGGTTGCTGGTCCTCGAGGGACAGCTGTACTTTCTGATCTGTGCTAATACAAAATTCATATTTGTCAGGGCTATTATGTGCAAAATAATGGGTAATCCCTCAGGTTGGAGGGAAAAGCCAAGCCAAATACTGCAGGAGACCTTTCAATTTCGAAAGGTTTCAGGAATAAGCACAATACAAACATATAAAGGGATCCAATTATGTGTAAACAAGCTGTTATTGCAGCCTCCTCCTCAGAACACACAATTAGATTGCCAACAAGATTGCTTTTGGATTACTGGGATTAGGCATCGCATTCAGAGGCTCAGGAAGTACCTGGAATTTCATCCTTTCCTGCATCTTCAAGTGGTAAAACTCAGTTCTGCAGGGCCTGAGGTTTCCACCCTGTGCTGAGGTGCCTGGTCTGAGTTCAGGTATTCCTGGGAGCAGATGCTGCCCTGGCAAAATGTGGCTCCTGGTGATAAGGAAATGGTTAATCCATCTCTAACAAAGGCTATAGAATACTCAGCTTACTGAGCAACCTAAAAGTTAATTAAAAGAGCACCCACAGACATAAAGAAACGCAGAATTAAAGCTGTCCCCTTCAGATAAAGCACTGAAATCACAAACTCTGCCACGGGGAAAGGGAGATACATCTCATTTTCTGTGCACACGGAGCACCTGGACACAGAGAAATCCCAGAGTAAGCGGTTTAGCTGGAGTCTTTCTCCATCAGCATTTACCAGAGCCAAGCCCTGCTTCAAAATATGATGGATTCTCACTGATATACCCGTAAAATAGGCCTGTATTTCAACAGAAGTTTTAAGAAGGGGAGGTCTTTAGCATCGCTTTGACCTTCCCCTCATTTTTCAGCAGGGCCAGGGCTGGACCATTGCCTGGCTGCTGACAGGAAATTCTGTTCTCAGGCAGGACTGAGGTGCTGTGAGAGAGAATTATGACCCATGTGGCCTGAGCAGAGGCTGGTGTTCCATCACTCACCTTCTGGGGGCAGGAAGAAGGAATTAGAACTGCCCAGGTGCCTGTTCCATTCCTGGAAGTGGTGCCTGTGTCAGTGCCAGCAGGACTCTCTGTTTTTGGGTTTCCTTGATTTTTTTTCTTTTCAGGAGGTGAAGCACAAGAAGATTAGAAAAGCTCTGCTCCATTTCTGAGGGGATTAACAAAGTTTAGGCTGAGTTTGTTGCCGGTGAATAAACTAATAATGACCAAAAGGAGAGGTGGGGTTGTGCCTGTTGCAGAACCTTTCTTTTTATAGATCTTTTTCTCCTTATTTTGGCTCCCCCACAGAAGCCTCTTTGAACCTGAAGGATGAGTTCAGACTCACAGATCAGGGGTGAATGATGCTGGATAGTTATGAGAAAAAAAATATGACATTTTCTTACAGGGACGGTGAAAATGAGGGTCAATTTTAGTTTCTATATTTGTCCTTTTACTGTTGTCTTAAGGAATGTTCCTGCACACAGTGAAGATAAGAATAGAAGTGGGAGGTGTGGGGTTGAGGAATAAGGCAGTAAATCAGAATTTTAATGCTATTAAAATCTATTGATTTTGTTGATTAATTATTGCCAGTGCTGATGGGAAGGCCAGGCTCTATAAGGTAGTTTAATTATTTTCCAGTTAGTGCTAATCTCAGTTAATGAAAATTCTCCAAGCCAGAGAAGAGATGACACAAGAAATGGCTGCTATTCATGAGAGACTCTCTTAATCTATAAAACATCAGAGATGTCATTGCAAGTATCTCTGCTTTGCTTGTATTTCATTTTTTAAATGATCAAAACGCTTTGTTCTCGAGTTGTGGATGAATCAGAGCATGACAGTTCAGGAGGGATCCAAACAGGAGCTGATTCCTCTTCCTGAGGAACTGCAGGGTGGTGACTCAGGTGCCTGGGCACTGATCTGGGGTTTGTTGGATGTGTCTGCACAACCCCCCTGCCAGGAGGAACCAGCATTTGGGCTGAGAGGAGCCCTGATCCTGGGCTGGATCTGTGCCCAAACCCTCTGCCAGGGAGAGCTGAAAGGCACAAATGCCTTTGAAAAACAGGTGTGGATGTTTTCCTGCTGTGAGTGAACTGAACCTGCCACGGTTCTTGTTTTGAGTCTTGTCTTGAGTCTTTTTGGAACCTTTACTAGATTCTAATACATTTTATTTTTTTTTTAATGGATCAATTTTCTGCAGCACCATTTTCAGTGAGAACAGCTGGTTTAGAAACTTCTATTTGGGGGGAGAAAAAAAAAAGAAGTTAAAATAGGGCTGTTCTTGAGCACTCCTGGCAGATCTGTCATCTGTTCCTGAGCCCAAGTGACAAGTGAGTTATACAGCAGGGCTTTGCAAAGTTCAAAACATATTGTACAGCAGATGCTGTGATACTGTGAGTCAGTAAGTCCACACAGACACCCCACTGTCAAGCTCCTTCCCCTGCAGCAATTTATGACCAGCCCTCTTGGCCGTGGTGCATGATGAGTGCATTAATCCTAAAGATGCATTAATCCCACCTCAGGCTCCACAGACCTTTCAGAAGTTCAGCTCTCTGCCCCTCCCCTGTCACCTTCCTGCAGTGGATTTGCTCTGCCCTGTTTTTTCTCACTCCAAGGTGAGCAGTGTGATGGATTTCAGCATTTCCCCTTTAGTTCTCTAGTTCTGGCCTGTCCAGGTTTATTTTGCCTCTGAATCCCACAGCAGCAGCAGCAGCGTCCTTTGAAGGTAATGATGGTTCTCCTCCTCCTGTTGGGTCTAATTTCCTTGTCAATCTTGCCTCGGAATCATTTGGCTCTTCTCCACATGCCCAACCCCAGGGAGCATCCCTGGGGATTATTCCAAACCTGTGGAATTACTGGCACTTGCCTGGTTGAAGGTGCATCAGGAGTCACTGCCCTGTCCTGCTCCTGCTCTGGTTATTTGCTTACCTTGGGTGACTCTCAATTTCCTGGCAGCTTTGTCACTCTATTACAAACACTGGGTCACAGGCACAGGCTGCCCTCCCTGGGTATGTTGAGATCCAGGGCTGAAAAGAGCCCTTCCCTTGCAGAAAACTCACATTAAAATTAATAACATGAACCTCCTGTACACACAGAATCCGTATTAGGAAGGTGTCTTATCTTTGCACAGCAAATAATGATTTAAAACAGTTCATGGAGTAATTTCTCAGGTGTTATTTTGGTCCCAGCAGCACTGGGTCACCCACCCATGAGCTGGGTGTCCCCTGGTGTCCCCTCTCAGAGCAGGGTGGGTGAATGTCAAGGCTCTGCTTTTAACTGGCAGGGATGTTGAGAAGCTTGTCTTGCTTAGTTGTCTCAGTGAGAATGGAATTGCTGAAAAGCAGTTCTCCACCTGCTGACACTGTTTTCCTGTGAGTCCTGTGGGTCCATCCTGTGCCTTGCAGAGCCCTTTGCCTTGCTCTGACCACGGGATCCTGTCTGAGTTCTGTGGATCCTGCTGTGGCAAACACATGTGGAGCTTTGCTTTGGATACACATCCAGAGGTGCAGCACTGGGCTGAGTCATGTTGACCAGGAGCAGGCATCAAAAACCAAAAATAAACCTAAGTGAGTGTTAAAGTGCTGATGAAGAATCGACCTGAGTTTCCCCCGAGGTGTCACAGCCTGTGCCTGGCTCTGAACTGAGCCCCCCCTCCTGATTGAAGCCCTCTGCACCAACACCTCCAGCTGAAACGTTACACACCGACCCCCAGCTGATCCCAGGAATGATATTATCCCATCCATTTCCCAGCAAATTACAGTTCTTTGCAGGAATGCATTAAACTATCAGATCTTTCTCATTATGGATTTCTCGTAGGGCTTTTAGCTCCAAATGAGCTTTGAGGCCAACTAAACCTCTGATGGAGCTGCAGTTCCCCTCACTATATGAAATGAAAAGTGTGTCTTCTGTGCTCTAGTGTGAGAACAGGTCTGATTTTGGGGGGGTTTTGGCTGCAACAGGCAGGGATTGCTCAGCTGAGGGGGAAAAGCAGCCCTGCTGAATGGCAAGTGGGCTCAGGCTCTGCAGCAGGGCTGGTGTGATGAGAACACACTGACTGCAGCCTGTTTAATATTCACTTTCTCCTTTTCCTCCCCAGAATCACCCACAGGGGGAATCTCCAGGTTATTACTGGCAGCCTGGAGCTCTCACTGAGTGATTATGAGGATGTTTCACCAAAGGAGACATGAATCTTCTCGGGTCAGCTCTTGGCATCCTTATGATTCTGGGAGTATTTAAAAGGTAAGAAGTGGTGTGATACCATCGAAATAAAGGTGGGAAGGCAGATACAGTGTCTAAGTTCATGATAACTAGTTATCCAACTTCATTAAAAATAGCTGACTTTGAGGAATCAAGTACCTTTGCCTTGAAGAGCTGTCTCCTTCCCTCCCAGGGCTGTGATCTTTGTATTTTAAAGACAGTTTTTTCTTAAAACTAAAAGCAGCAATGAAAGTAAAGTGCAGTGGAGGGTTTTCCCTTCTGGAGCCAGCTAAAAAAGATTGATGAAATAACAGATCCTTTAACGAAATGGCAACTCTACCTGTCAGGAGCCCCCATCCATTCAAAGGGCACAGCAGCAAGACTGAGGCATTTTAAACACACTCCCAACTGGTTTGTCAGTAACAAATTAGACTTGTCACAGTCTCCAAACAGTTTTAGCGAGAACATTAACAATGTTAATGATCTATGGTCCCAGCAGGAGGGAGAAGTTGGAGCCTGGTTCCAGGAAAGCACAGAATGACTCGCGATTGTTTTTTTGTTCCCGAGATTGAAGGGTTTAAAAAAAAAACCGCATAATGCGAGCAATTGCTCGGTTCAGAAACGGGGAGTAATTGGTGGTCATTATGCCCTCGATCCTACAATCCTGTCAGCACGGGCAGAGCTTGACTCACTTGGTACCAGATCTCAAAATGCACCAGTTCCTTCCCGGGCAGGGGCAGGAGAGAGGGGCAGCCTCTGGATGCTGAGCTGCTGGGAGCAATTTGGGGCTTTGCACGTGTAATCCACGTGTGATTTTTAATTTACAGAACTGAATGGGTCTGTTGGCTGTGTGTTTGTGTGTGTGTGTGCATGTGAAGGCAAGGAAAAGGGCAGGGTGAGTTGGTGTGAACTTTGATGGAGTTGGTGTTTAGTCCTTCTTGGTGCAGGTTTCTGTCGAGTTCTCTCTGTGGGTTTTTTCCCATATTCAAATAATTGTCAAGAAAAAAATTATCGTTTTAATGGATTTCTGAAGTTATGGGAGCACAGTCATGTTAACCATGCAAAGGAGTGGAAATAAAAGTGTGTCTCATTTGTTTGGAGCTCTCATGACAAATATCCCTGGCTGTTGAGGAGTATCAATACAACAGCTGCCCCTGAGTGGAGTAATGTCACTGCAAGAGAACTTGTGATTCTTGCAGGACCACCCCCAACCTGTTTCAGAAGGAAATGTGTGGGTTTATGTGTTGCTGCCTTTGAAAGTCTTAAACAGACCACGGTGATTTGACAAGGCTCTTTGCACTTCAGTCCAAATCTTCCTGAAGCCAGTGAGAGATCTGTGCTGACCCCAGTGGGTTTTGAGTCAGGGCCCCTTAATTAAAACAACGAAGACAGAAAAAAATAAGGGCAGAGAATTCGTGTGTTACTGGGGAGAAAAGGAAGCTGTAAACCCCCAGCCCCCATTCTCACCCACACCCCCTCCAAGGGGAAAACCTCCCACCCCAGCTCAGAGACAGGAGATGTTACAGCTCCATGGTGAGGAAAAGGGACAAAATAAACAAAATTAAAAAAAATAATTAAAAAAAAAAAAACACACAAAAAAAGGGCAACAAAAAGGGTTTAAATTAAAAAAAAAGGACAAAAAAGTGTCCATTTGCAAAGGACACAAAACACCTCTCTCCACAGGAGAAGCAGTTAACAACATGAGTAGTATCTGCCTGGGCTTTTACCTTGATTTAAATTTGTTTTCCATCCACCAGGCTCACTTGCAGGAGAGTAATATTGAAATGTGCAGGAACCACTAGACACAAATTTTATTACCACCTCCCTACTGTAGAGAGAGGAGTTTATGAGTGAAAAAGAGCACGGGATACTTAGTCACCTCCAATATTTGCAGCCCAGATTGGGAGCAGTAATTGATTTTCTAATACTGGAGGAAATTCTTGGCTGGAGGCTCAGTGCTGTGCTTTGGGTTTTATTGTCTCTGGCTGACGTGGTTCCCAACGTCGGGAGTCACTGCTGTGCACACGGGGAGGCTGCAGCTCAAACAGCCCTGCTGGGGCTTTCCAGCCACCCCACCCCTTGGAAAACTGCATTCCCGACCCTCGCAGCTTCGTCTGGAACCTGGGGGGGGCTTTATCTTCACAGACACGAACAATTCCTGCCCTTCAAAGAGATCCCCTGCCTTGGTCAAAGCTGCCAGTCAGGAGGAAAGAGCCTCCTGCCTTTTCCTGGCTGATTGCTGAGCTGGGCCACGGCCTCAGAAGGTGTGGTTCTGCTTCTGTATTCTGAATTATTGGTATTCATGCACAGCAGGAACACACGGCACGTGCCAGAGGAACCAGGGCAGCGCAGCCCGGCAGCGTTCAAACAGATTGGGAAAGGGCTTCATCTGAATTTCAAAGGGCTTTGGATCCGCTCTCCTGCGAACTGCATCAAAAATGCAGCTGGGGTCAGCGATGTTTACAGGGTTTTGTGGTGCTTACAGTGAATTTTCGCACGTTCCCTGTCGGCCCGGAGCCCGGGGATGCCCCGGGTGCTGCTCATTTCAGCGTGCAGAGTTACCACAGCCCGTCCCCGGGGGCCAAAAGGGTGAAAAGCACGCGGTGACAGCGTCCTGTGGTTGTTTTGAGCTTCTAATTACAAAATACAGTCCGGGCAATTTGATCCAGTGTTCGCTCACGAGGAGGTCGTTTGGCTCAAAGTGGGAATTTGTGGTTTCCAATCCTGCAGAAAACCAGCTCTGGGGGCTCTGGGGGACCTGCAGAGAAAAGGGAACATTGTCCTTTGCAGGTGCATTCAGGGGGAAAACCTGGATGTGCAGGAAGGGGTGAGGGAAACCATTAAAGCAAAGCAGGAGGAAGGAGCTGGAGGTGCTGGGCAGCCCCGAGTCGGGGGCAATAATGTCTCAAACAAAAACCCTCTGAGCTCTGGCAGAAACTTTGACAGATCCCAGAGCTGGGCTGAAAATCTTCCAACAGAACAAAATGGATGAAAAAATAGAGTAGGGATGACAAAACATTTTTTTTCCTTTATTTTCTGAGCTACTTTTCTTCCCCCACAGCGTGATTTCCAAAGAGCTCTGTTGACATAAGTGCAGCAGCTGGAGAGGAGAAGTTTTTAAATCAACCTTCAGAGATATACAGTTTATACTGGTAAAATAATTATTCTTCAAAGATCCCTGAAAAATGGTGTTTAAGGTGTTTAATGATTAAAAGCCTGATGTCCTTGAATATAAGTCAGATGAAAGAACTGCCAGGGACCTTAATGCAGTGAAACGCTAAACATAAAGGCAGCAATAATGATCAAGCCTGAGGTGATTACATTCTCTAATTAGAGCACATGTATCATTTAGGCATGTTAATCTTTGTCTGTCTGAGGCACTTTGGGTAGACCAAACTACATCCACTGCCAGCGACTTTGATCGTGGCAGCAGCACATGGAGCAGGAAGAACATTCCATGGGTTTGGAGTCTCCCAAGCAAACTCTGGAGCAGAGCTGGGTGTCAAACCTCTGCTCTTTGCTGTTCTGCAGGAAAAAAAACCCCTAAGGATGAAGTCCTACAGCTGCAATCCCAACTGCAGGGTCGGTGGGTCCCCATGGAATGACTCCCAAAGTTACCTGAGTTTTACCTCTCTGTGTGGGCTGAGGATCTGGAATGTGGGTCTGGATTCTGAGACTGAAGTGTTTGAGAGCCCTGACCAGAAACAGAACAAAATAAAGCATTCAAGCAAAACAAATACACAGATCGGTGGTGCCTTCCTGTCCCTTGGAGGTGTCCCAGCAGCTCGGATTCTGCTCCAGCGAGTCTTTGGGGCTGCGCATCACAGCCACTGTCCCTGAAAGCCGCTGTGCTCCTCCTGATGCCTCTGCTCGGGCAGCAGAAGGGTCTGGTGGCCCAGGAGGAGCAGCAGGGCTGGCAGTGGAACCTGCAGTTCCCGCTGGATTGTGCAATCCTGAGCATTGTGCACTATTGGTATCTAATAAGCTGCTTTTTGGGCAGGTGGGGTCAAAGAGGAACACTGGAGAAATAATAAGAGGTTACAACGTGTTCCGTGGCACTGTTCTTTTGACTTTTATGTACTCGTGGATTGAAATCTGATTCTTAATGTGACTGCCCTCCTGCCCTCCTCCACTCCAGCCTGGCGATGATGGTGCTTATTGAGTTAATTTTGATTGCTGAGAGGTTTCAATAGCAGCAATTTACTCTAAACTGGAGATACTTAAACACAGACCGATCGTCATCTGTGGGAGATTGTTTTAGACACAAAGGAACTGATGGCTCCGCAGCCCCTCCCCTTCTTGTTCCCACTTGAACCTCCTCCTCCCTGTCTCCCAGAAGGGACATGGGTTGTACCTGGAGGCGTCACCTCGCTCCAGTTGAACTGGAGTTGGAATGGAGGCAGATCCTGCCCGGAGCCCTGCCCGGAATGGCCCAGCAGTGAGATGAGCAAGGATCAGGCTCCAGGTGTTACCAGAGGTAGGAACCCCCTGAAACCACCAGTGCAGAGTCTTTGGTGAGAGGAGCTGCCCTGATTTCCCTCGGCCCGGCCGGGATCTCTGCGGGGCAGGTCGGGTGAAGGGTGGAGGGCTGAGGCACTGGGAGGCTCGGGACCTTCAGTCTTAGTTCCACTCACCTGCAGAGCTCCTGCTTGGCTTTGGGGAGGAGCAGAGAAGCCCTGAGCTACTCCTTTGGTTTCACCTCCCTGCCTGGAAAAGGGGGATGTGGGGAGAACTCTGCCCAGGGCTGATGTCCCTGGAACTGGGAGGAGAACTCTGCACAGGGCTGATGTCCCTTGGACTGGGAGGAGAACTCTGCACAGAGCTGATGTCTCTGGAACTGTGGAGATCAGGACCAGCCAGCCAGCAAGGGGCCAATTCATCCCATTTCAGCCCATTTCAGACCCTCACCTGCATCCCCCTCCCGACTCCCAGGTTATGCACCACATGAGCAGCAGCCCCCTGAGGCTTCTTAAACCCAGGACTTGCCCTGGAGCAGGTCCCAGTCCTGCCATGTCCTTGATTTCTCTGGAATATGTGTGTGTGTGGATGTTCCCCCCCAGAGGAGGGAGGTGTGAAGGACCAATCGACTCTGCTTTGAGCTGAGATTAATTCACCGCGAAGTTTTTGTGCCCAGCCCTCTAGAAAACAGCCCCAGCTCGGTGGTGAAGGCACCTGAGAGCAGGAATTGCAGAGCAGCCCCTCTGGCACACCCTCTCTTCTCCCAGCACGTGGGTTTTGTGCTCTCATCAGACACGAGAGGCACCATAAGGTACAACCTGACTTCCAAATCAGCCTGATTGGCTCAATCAGACCGGTTGCATAAGGCTGTTAAGAGAATTCTTCATTAATTTCGAGTGTCCCTCGGCAATGGATGCTGTGGATAAGAGTATCTGAAGGCCAGCGCCAAGCAGAGCTTGGAGGCTGATAGGCTGTGTCTGGAATCAGGGGGTGGGAGGGAGAATAAGAGCCAGGCCAAAGAGATAAACGGGTGCTTGAGACAAGGGTCTGAGAGCGCTGACAAATGCAGAGGTCAAAGGGAGGAACAAGTCTGAGAGCAGGATCTTGTCCCCTGTACTTGCTCCATCACCAGTGGACCTGAATTTTGTCACACTGGAGATCATCTGATTTTTTTTTCTCCAGTTACTGTGAACCCTGAGGCATTTTCTTGCTCTTGTGCAAATCTGCCACCCTGGGCCTTGGGAGAGCCTGACAGGTAATGTCAGAAGTCCCAACACCCTTGTGGATCCTGCCTCAACTCCTGGGCAGAGGAGGCACAGGGGATTATCACCCTCATCATGAGAAAACGAGAGGTGATCTTGCCAATAAAATACACGCTCTCTAAGTAAAGAGAATTCTTATGCAGTTTGTTCTCTCCATGGCCACGTTGGTTCTGTGTCACGTGGAGGGTGTGTGTGTGCACTCAGGCAGAATTATGACCTTGCTGGGAAGATCTCAGTGGATTATTTCACTCCTGTTGCAAGTGGCATTAAGACGAGGGGCCTTGGCTATTGTGGTGTCAATTTGTCTAATGATTATTAGAGGAGCAGGTGATTTCCACTGAAGGGAGGTGACAGACTGCCCATTACATATAGATGCACGTTTATTAAATTGGAAGCCCGGAGCAAGCAGCCCTGGCTCATTTGCTTCCAAATTCCAGAGCAATCTGTTTTATTTTGCACCTGGAAGGTCCAGAGCACAGTAAAAGTGGGATGTGTTTGCCAGGCAAGGATCAGAGGACTGCTGCATTCATGGCCACGTGTTCACTCCCATCCCAAACGGAGGCTGCAGTGGAAGGAGACTGCAATATGTGCTCCTGGGTTTAATTCCTTATCTTCTCACCTAGATAGGTTTGGAAGCAGAGAGAGAACAGAAGGATTTAATCTTGAAGTGCAAACCCGTTGTCTCTTCCATCTGCGTGTGTGGAGAAAGATGGGCCATTTCCTCCAGCCCCATTTATCCCAGTGCTCTGGGACTGCTGGGAGCCAGCTGCTTCATGGGAGATGGGAGCTCTCTCCAGAATGAGCAATTACAGGAGAATCCACCCAAAGGACACATTTATTTGGAGTCCCCACCAGCTATTGGTTTATGCTCTGAAGCAGCAGAATTTATCTTCCTCTTTAATCCAGGCTAATGTGGCTGTGGATGTTCTCATTACCCAGAGAGAAGTTTAATCTTTTCAGGAAATGTCTCCCCAGTTCAGCGCCTCTGTTATCCTCCTTTCCTCTCAGTCAAACTGGTGCACTTTAAAATCAAATCTTTCCTTTCACAGATCTAATGTAATAAGCTCCCCACTCCATCCACCCCCATTAGCCAGATCTTCTCTGGGATAGTGGTTCTGGTGTCTGCAGATCAAAGAGGATGCTGAAAAATTGGAAGGGTTCATAAAAGAGCCGTATAAATGATTCAGAGTCTGAGAAGCATCTTTCTAGTGAAAGTGAGCTCGGGCCATTTAGGCCATCAAAGAGGAAATAAAGAGGAGACTCCATCACTGTGTGCAAGCACAAATACGGGGGAGATGACTCCTCACAATGGATGGCCCCACTGGCACGAAAATATCCAGTGAAATGTGGCTGGAAGGTCAGGACTCAGCTTTCATTTGAGGCTGGAGCTGGCACAGGGGTTGGAGAAAGTACATGTGTTTTACAGGGTAAGATAATCAGCTGTGGGAAGAATGTACCACCACAGCAACAAATCAGGAGAATCCTGAACACGAGCCTGATTTGGGAGATGTGTGATGCCCTGGTGAGAGGCAGCCTTTTATTGTGCTGGTTAGAGGCTGAACTGCTGGTGTGGCACGGTGGGAACTGGATGTTCCTGAGGGGGACAGGAGCTGAGCATCCAGAGCAGGGTGGCTGCAGGAGGGGAGCAGCTTAAACCAGAGAATTATGGAATCAGTGCAGCTTGAAATACATCTTAGTCAAATGAAGGGAAAGCAGAGTCCTGTTGCACTGTCCCTGCTGATGCATCACTTGCAGCTCTGGGCTCCTGCTGAGCCGTGGGGATTTGGGAATGGCCCGATCCCACTCTGGGGACAGCCGGGCTCAGAAACCAGCCAGGAGTTCCAGGGAGCTGATTCCTTCCAGTCCTGGTCCAGGAGCAAGGGATGGGCAAAGGCTGCCACCTTCAGCCAGCGCCCAGAGCAGGGGAGGACACCCCTCCTGCCTCAGGGAACTTGTCTTAAATTCTCTGTCCTTGTCATCCCGGAGCCTCAGATGAGCTGATTTGCAGTTTTGTCATCTTAGTCCCCAGGAAAACACGAGTGTGATGCCTCCTGTCAGCTGTGACCTCCCCATCCCAAACACCCCCCTGGTTCCAGCCACTTCCAGTCCCCTCTGCTGCTCAGCAAGGGAGGGGAGGGAAGGTCAGGCATCAAATATTGCTGCATTTAAAGGCTGCAATAACATATCCTGTGCCTCCCTGCCAGCTATTTGCTGGGCTATTATTTCACCATTCTTCTGGGGTTTTTCTTTTTTTTTTCCTCTTCTCTATTTTTTTTCCCAGGCACATGTTTTTCCCCAATTGAGGCGAAATCACTGCTTCCCTCCTCAGCTGGCCTGATTGCCTGAAGAAGAGTCTGATTGCATTATTCATCTGCAGTGCTCATAAAAGGCTTCAAAACTCTCCACCAGCCCTGGAGCTGTTGCTGGTGACGCTGTGTTTCAGTGGGAAGGGGGGTCCTGGGTGTGAGCTGATGGCATCTGGTGGCACTGCTGCCCCCCCAGCTGTGGCAGGGCCAGCCTGGGGCACTGGGGAGTGTTTTTTGGGCAGGGCAGAGCCCGCCCAGGAGGTGCTGCCTTGTTTTTCTCTTTTGTCCGAGGCTGAGCAGCAAATTGGTTTTACATCCTGGTACCCAAAGGCAGCCAAAATCCAGGGAAATGCTGCCACCTGCGGGCACGAAGCTCAGGCATCCCAGCCTTGGACACTCTGCCTTGGCTGGTTAAAATCCTCCTGATTAGAAAGTCTATTAAACTAGAAGGAAGGGAACAAAATAAAGAGACTGAGCAGGAAAGCACACCAAGCTCTGCCAGCCTGCACAGGTGCTTTGTAGAATGTACTCGGGGTAAAAAGATATTAATAAGTAAACCCCTCTGATTGATTTAATGTGATGGAGCTTTGTTCTCAGTTCTTTGCTTGTACTGGTGCATAACACTGGAAAAAAATAAAATGGAATCATAAAATGAAATAAATAAAATATAAAAGCTGTGCAGCACACACTGAAGTGAATTCAGTCATCAGAGGAGCAGAATTATACATCAAGAGCAATCCAATATTGTGTTTAATCCCCAAGGCATTATAAATCTGACAAACACGCAGGAAGAGCTTCAGAACAGAAAGGTGGGGTTTTCAAGGAATAAACAGGCAGTTAATGCTATTTACACAGATTTCTTTCCATGAACAGCATCACATCTCTCAGTGAGAGTAGATGTTCACCTGGGCTGACCTGGGGGACAGGGTTACTCTGTGCTGTTTCTGCTCTCTCAGGGGCCCATGAGCTCAGAACATCATCCTGGGCCACAGGGTGACGACAAAAGCATTTCCATGAGCACTCCATAAATACATGAATCCAAGTAATTCCAGTGCATTTGCACGATAGATATATTACATCATGTTTTAACGTGGTTCTAAATGCTAGTGTAAACCCGAGGAACCAGAGATTGAAATGACACAAAATTGTGAACTCATTTGACTTTTGGTTTAATGATTACTTCACAATAAAACCCCAAAGCAAATGTCATTTTATAGCCCCTCTGTTGAACCATATCTGAGAGCAGCTTAGCAGAGTGGAAGGCAGGTGCTCTGTGTCTTTTCCTGTAATCACTTTATTTATCCCTTTGGAATCTGGTTATTCCCAGCATTTCTCCAGCGTTTCCCAGCTCGTGTGTGGGCCTTGTCTGTCTTTATCTGTACCCTTAAACCTCTGAATGAATTAGCCAGGTCTCTCTCCAGCTTCTCCTGAGCAAACCACAGGGCTGGGTGCCCCCTGTTGTTAATGGCATCAGTGGCACTGGTGTGAAACTCAGCCTGGTTGTGGCTTTGGATGTTAGAACTCGGGTCTGAGTCACCAGAAAACAGGATATCCCCTGTTGGAGATGGTGCAGTGGGGTTGGGGTCTTGCCTGCCCCTTGGTTTTCTGGAGCTGCTGAGCCCAGAGGGACAGGCAGAGGACAGGGAGTCTGGCTCAAAGTGCCCAAGTAGCTCCACAACCAGTGGAAAAACCTCCTTTAGCCTGGGAAAGCTGGGCCTGGCAAAAGGAAATAACACGAGTTCAGAGCTGAGCAAGCTCAAGAGGTGCATTTTCCAAGTGAGAACTGGTGGATAATCACTGGAACAAAGTGCTGGGAGGATGGGTGGATGTTCCAGCTCCTGTCTCTGGCTCAGGGCTGGATCCCCTCCTGCAGGGCACGCTTCATTCCCGGGATCAGGGTGGGAATATCTCCACAACTGCACAGCTCAGGGAGGAGAGAATGGCACACAAGTCCCTGGATGGGACACACTTTGCATAAATTGAATAGGAAAATAAAGCTCGAGCTGGAGAGAAAGTGAAGTTCAGCAGTTTCATTTGAAAAGAGAATGCAGCATCAAGCCCTGGGAAGTGTCATTTCCTGACTCTTGTGGAGTAACAGTGAGCTATAAAATTAGAGTTGCATGGATGGCTGTGGAATGATGCTCATGAAAAATTAATGACAATAGCAGAAGACAGGAAAAATCCAGAAAACGTTTCCATGACTGTAAAGTTTTATAAAAGCTTGTTTTCATTAAAATCTAAACTGTGTACTTTTACTGGAGCTGCCAAAATCCCTGTAGCTTTTTTTAAACAGCAAGCAGTTAATGGCAAATGGCTTCTCTGCGAAATGGAGACTTGCAGAGAATGTAATTATGAGAGATTGATGGATTTTTTCCCCCCCCCTCCCACTGTTGTTTGTATTGAACAGGTCCCTTCCCAGTCTGGAGCTGGAAGCTGTGTCCAAACTCTGCTCAGCTGATGGGACTTTCTCTGCACTGAACCCTGAGGAGAGCTGGGGTAAGAACCACATCATTTGCTCTTTCTTGTGGGCAGCAAAGGATGCCTGAGCTGCATCTCCTCAATTCCTGTTGAGATTCACACTTTAGGCAGTGCCAGGTATTTCAGTGGTACCTTTTGCAAACCAACATTTCCCTCATGGGAGCTGAGAACACACAAGTCAGGCAGAAGTGACTTTGCAGGCTGAACGTTTTTCAGGCGCTGAAACTGAGAAAATGAAGGGGAAAACCAAACTCTGATCATCTGGTTTTGAAAGGGGAACATTGTGAAGTGCAGCAGTTCTAGAAATTTTGTTTAAATCATTGGAGCAGCCCTTAGTCAGCTCATCTTTAGAATGTCCATTGTGTTTGGGTCTCATTCATGGATGTGCAGAGGAGACCTTGTGTTTTGAAATACTGAAGACTTAGTAAAATATTTCAAAAGAAGCAGGAGGAATGGACCTGGATTAAAGAAAAAAAACCCCACACAAACCAACCCAACACTACCAACAAACCACAAAACACCCCTGGCTGTAACTTCGGTGTGGTTTCTGTTCAAATTTCACGTGTTCCAGCACTTTGAAAATAGAGTTTTCCTGTGTCACTGCAGGTGACAGGATCACAGGGATCTTACACGAGTTTGTAGCTGAAGGCACGTGCCACAAAATCAGGATTGGTGCACTTCAGGTGGGGCTGAACCCTGGTGTGACTCTCCCCTCCTGGGCTGGGATGGGAGCTGGGAACACCCATCCCATCCCAGCAGATGTTCCCTCTCCCAACCTCACCCTGCAGGTACTCCCAGCACCAGGAGGTGGGATGAGACACTCCAGTGCTCTCCTTCCCTGTCTGATTGATATCAGCAGTGACACAGAGAGTGCTGCTGGCAGGGGAACATATTTGTCCTGTCACAGGTTTTTTCTGCCTGGAGAGCTCTGAGAGCCAACTGACTGCTCTCCTCTGTGATTCCATCAGCTGTGGGGAAGGATTCAGACAGGTAGCAGCTGTGCAGCCTCTCAACCCCATACAGAATATCATATTCCTAAATATGGTGTAATTACCTTCCTCAGGATCCCGACTGGCAGCAGTTGAGGAGTGTGACTCCTTTCCACTGGAGAGCTGCACGTTGCTGTGTGGAGCAGCTCTGCTGTCAGCTCTCATCATCCTCCTCCTCTTCCTACTGGGCAGACTGGGACTGGGGCCTCCCTGGGTGCTGCTGCATTTGGGAACCTGATGGCATCATTAGCATCCCTCCAAACCAGTCCCCACATTGGATTCCCTCTGTTTTCTATTTGTAGGGCATCTGGAGAGGTGAAGGGATTAGTTTATGGATACCATTTGCAGGTGGAATTGGCAAAGCAAACAATATTCATGCTTCTTTCCTCTCTTGGCTCTGGACTTTAAGTGGGATACAGGTACAATTCACTGAGTCTGTGCTTAAACCTTGACACCCCCAAAAACGGGCTGGAAATCCATCCAGTGGACCCTTTCCCAGTTAAATGCCTGTTTTTCCTTGGTGCTTTTCTTCAGTGTCCCTTTAGGCTTATTGCTTTCTTTGGTTGGGTCTTGTGAGGTAATTTACACCTGAACACTGGCAACTGAAAATCCTGTCACCTCCCTGCAAGGAAGGGGGTCTTAATTTATTCTCCCTTCTCCTGCCTGCTACAGCACCAGATTGATAACCTACATATTACCTTTACAGGACACAAGCTGCTCAGGTGTTTTCAAACTGATACCAGAAGGTTTAATTTAAAAAAAAGGCAGAATTATTAGGCCTGAAGTTGCCTGAGCAGTCTCAGGTTTGTCCTCCTGCAGCAGACAGGCTTTTGCTATCATCTAGTGGCTGTGTGTGAGACTTCCCATCCACTCCCTGCTCCAAAGAGCTGCACTGCTGTTCCTCTCCTCAGAGGCTTTTCACTCACAGAATTAATTTAGGCTGAACAGGCATCAGGTGGAAGGTGCAAGGGGTTGGCACTGGATGGTCTTTAAGGTCCCTTCCAGCCCAAACCTTTCTGTGGTGCTGTGATGCAATAAATGCAGTGTTTATCAGTGCAGGAGCTGGGTTAGAATTGAGCTGCTTTTTAAGAGTTTTTACTTCATTGACACCTGTTTCATTCAAGTCCAGATACTTCTCAGCCATGGACAAGCTGGCAAACTGCAGTTGTGAGTCTCACTTTGATGTGGGGTGACTCAACCATATTTATTTTCCTTGCTAAAGGAAACACCTCCGGTGTTTTTTTTTTCCCCACGTGAATTTGCAGAGGCTCCTAAATGCTCTCAAACATTGTCATAAAGGGATAATTTGTCTGTGTTGGCAGCAGAGCTTCTGCTCTCTGAAGCTGATCTGGTCCTGGGCCAGATAACTCTGTGGTGATGAAGCACAAGACACCCTAATGGGGAAGCTGGAACTGGTTCAGCAAGGGGAATAAATAAGAGCCATAGATCTTTAAAAAGCTTGAGGATTCGCCCAGAAAACTCAGACTACTGAGTGCAATTAATTCTTTTCCCACTTTTTATGAAGGAAATGGCTGTTTTAACCAGACTGTGGGATAGTTTGGACCCAGAGGGTTGTGGGGAAACACTGCTGTGAGAAATTCAGGGGGGAACTCTCTCAGAAATGGTGAATGAACTCTGTGCTGAAGGGAGCCAGTGGATGGAGCTGCTGAGTACTAATGGAAAACAGGCCACAACTCAATCAATCTTCCTTGGGTTCATACCTTGTCTGGCTCAAAATAGAATGATGGAGAGGGGAAGCAAGAGGGAAGAGGCAGCACCCTGCCCTTTCAGGTAGAGAAACTCTTAATTTTGGTTTCTTTACACAGCACTTGGCATGGAGGAGATGCCTCTTCTAAAAGTGGGACCTCCAGATGCTGCCACAAAATCTGTGGTAATAATTACAGTCCCTCATGATTTGTTTGTCCTCCAAGACAAAAAAAAAAAACAAAACAACCAAATATTTGAATGAGTATCTGTTAATTGTAGTTTTTATTATGTATTCCTCCGGAAGGATAGGTTGGAATATAGTTGGGATATACAGCTCTTTGTTTCCCTGATAAAATAGGGAGTTTTATGACGACACATTCAGTCTTTTAGGTTGTGATTATACTTCAAATGCTTCGAATTCATGTTTTTCTTTTGGAGTTAAAGCTCAGCTAAAAAGAGAGTAGGACAGAAATCCCTTCAGCAGCAGATGGCAGGCAAACCCCATCCCAGAACCTTTCCCTGAGCTGCAGAAGGCTGGGAGAGAGGGAAAGCTGCTCAATTGAGGCAGCACAGCCGTGCTGACACCTGCAGGGCTCCTGAAGAAATGTTGCGTGGGAGAAGAACCTGGAGCCCATTTTCAGTTCAGCTGCTCAGCAGAGATGGAACCAGGTCCCCAAAAGCCCCAGCCCCCAAAAAAGACCTCCACAAACTGCAAAGGCATCCCAATAAAAGTCCCTGGCAGGGGAGTGGGAAGGCACTGGCACTGCAGGAGCTTCTCCACCTGCCTGGGTTCCTCCTCGTTCCCCAGCAATCTTAGGTCTTAAAAGGACAAGATGACATTTCATTATAGATGTGTGTTAATAAAAAGCAGTTGTTTGCAAAACCTGCAGTTCTGCACCAGTTCCAGGGGAGAGAGAGGAGGTGCCTGGGGTGGATCAGGGGCTCTGCCAGGTGTGAGTGAGGCTTTCCCATTGCCTTCCCCGTGGATCCTGGATGTCTCGGGGCAAAACAGAGCTTGATTAGAAGCACTTTGGTTCGTTCCTCCTCTCTCCATGTGATGCAGTGGAAGTGGTGTGTGGTGTTCTGGGTTCCCCCAAACTCACTGTGAGGGAGGAAAGGGGCAGATGAGATGGAAATGACCCCACCCAGTGTGGATGAGTCTTCCTGTGGTTCCTTCCACAGGAATAGGGAGATCTGGCTGGTGGCAGGAGAGTCTGTTGGTCACAGAATCCAAAAACTGATGCAGGAGCCTCCCAGGTCATGAGCTTTAGCCAGAGGAGCCCCTGCTGCCACTGCCCCAGGAGTGTGAATGGTGGGAATGGTGCACCAGGCAGAACACAAACCCCAGGCTGGTTTTTTTTCCTTTATCATCCAGACTTCATCTAAAACTATTACCAGATGATGATTGTTGTTGTTGTTATTATTATTTTAAATCATCAGTTATGTATCAAGAAGCTTCTTGAGACAGGGTGTCCAAAGGCTGTTCACTGAGCCCAGCACAGTGGGGTTGGCCAGGCAGCTCCCTTTGGGAGACCACAGAGTTCTCTCAGGTGTTTATCAGTGCCTGTGTCAAACAGGCTGCTCTGAATTCCCATTCCCTGCCTTGGGGGATGGTACAGCCTTTAGGCTCTGGCTCAGAGGGATGCAGGGATGTGCAGCATCCTCGGGGGGCTCTCCCTGCCCACCCAGCTCCTCCTCTCTGAGCTGTGCACAGGGGTCTCCTGCCACCAAGGCACAGCCACAGCTGAGGGGTCACAAACCACCTCTTCAGAGAGATGCCCCCATCCCTGCCAGGGGAGGTTTGGGATTGCTGGCTCTCTGATCCGGGTTGGGATGGTTTGGCAGGAGTTACAGCACCACAAGCTGAGGGGATGTGAGAGGGCTCATCTGTCACTCTGAGATGAGGAGACACGAGTGCCTGAATGTTCCCTCAGCCCAACCTTTCCCTTCCCATCTGTAAGCCTTGGACATGTTCAGGCACACGTGACACGGGGAGCTTTGCTGCACCTCCTGTCACACTCTGACAGGGAGAGGAACAGGGATCAGCACCAAAGATCCAGACCAGGGGAGTGTGAGGAGTAACATCCTCCAGCTGAACCAGCTCCAGCACTGGGACAGGCAGCACAGCAAGGTGGGCCCTGGTGCTCCTAAAAACACCTCCGAGGGTGCTGCTGTACATCCTCAAATCATCCTGGTGTTCCAAGGCTGGGATTAACAGCCTCGGATTATGGCCCAGAAAGGACCAGATCAAGTGTCAGGGAAAAGATGTTCCAGCTGTTAAATGGCTATTTTAGGATTTGGGAAACTCGAGCTCGTTTTCTCGATCCGCTCCCTCAGGTTCAACCCGGGGCTTTGGGCCACTTAAGCCCTTGCTGGGTTTTGATTTCCTGGTGGGAAATTGGGGGAGTTAAAAACGGTTTGAGGGCGTTGCAGTGAACAACCAACTGCACATCACTCAGGACGAGCAGGAGGGTGGCACAGGGGCAGAGCAGGGACTCTTGCTGCCCTCCAGCTCTTTTTTTCCCCCTGTTTGGAGGACCATGTTTTCATCACAGAGCATTTGGAGCACACCTTCCCCGGTGCAGGACCGGGTTTTTCCCCCCTCCTGCACCTTTGGGCACAGGGAGGGGTGTCCTGGGGGTGCTGAGCTGGCACTGGGCAGGGTGACAGGACACAGCAGGAGTCACAAGAGGGAGCAGGACCCCAGCAGGGGAAGGGAGATGCACAAACCCCTCTTTCTTCCCTCCTTTCTCCTCGTGAGCAGCTGCTGCAGAGCTGGAGAGGCTTCATAAATGATGCCTCCTCTCCTTCCCCAATGCTGCTCCAGCAGCAAAGGCAAATGTCAGCCTGGGGAGGGCTCTGGGGTGTCCTCTGCCCCTTCCCAGCTATCCCAGCACATCCAGGGCACTGGGAATGAGAGGGGCTGCTCTGTCCTGCAGCTGGGTGGGTCAGCTGGAAACATCGGGGCCACACAGCAAATACTGACACACGAACCACCACATTGTGCTGACTTGTTAAATATAAATGAAAATATAATTAGATTTATAATGTGTCCCTCCCCCTCCTCGTGCCCAATCACATAATTCACCAAAGCAGGTGGGGGGAGAAGAACAAGCCCTCACAACCTGCTGAAATATCATTATTAACATGCACATGAAAAGTCAATTATGCCAGAGGGAGGTATTTAAGTGAAGTGAGTTTCCATACTCTGGGATTACACCTTGGGGATTATATATTTCTTATTTATTTATTTATTTTCCCTGAGATCTCTGCTGCTGCTCAGCAGTGAGGAACAAAAATGGCACTGAGAGATATTTTTAAGCCCCCCTAAAGAAATAGCCAAATATGCAGATAAATAATTGTTCCTATCCCCATCAATTTTCCCCCTCATCACCATATCTCTGATCTGCCCAGGCTCACAGGTATGTTTTCTGGTGTTTAGTTTTAAATGACACCAGGGACTGGTCTTCCAGCACTTCCCTGGGGAGGACATTTTATTGTGCTGTTATTATTAGTTGCAGTATTTATTATTTGTACTACAGCAGTGCCTGGAGGCTTCTACTGGGACTGGGATCCCATTAGGTGGCTGCTGTGTGTGTGCAAGGGGAAGGGAGTTTGTGCCTCAAAGAGCTCTCGGTGCAAATAGAAAGAGCAGACAAAGGTGGGAAGGCAAAGGGGTTTTCTGGATATCCAATAAATGCAGGCAGTGCTTCTAAAATCACTTGGATGCTTCCCCTCTTACCCCTCTACAGGGTTCTTTGGAAATATCTGTGGTTTTGTTGGGACATTTAACCAGCTAAATACTTAAATGGCAGTATTTAAATACTTAAATGGTTAAATATTTAAAATTTTGAGCAGAAATTTCCATCTGAGATGGATACAAGACTTGCACGTGGGCTAATCAATGAAAAAATGTAATCAAACCATAATTCAGGGGTATTCCATGAAATGCAGTGGGAAAGAATCAGGCCTGGCCTGTTGTAAGACTCAAGACATGCCTGGTTCAGGTCTTGGCAACATTGCTGATGTCCTGGAGCATTGTCATGGAAGGTCCCTCCCATCACACTGCCTGGGTTGGGTCTTGTACATTCCTTCCTTTCTCATTTTGTTTCCCCCACTGACAACGAGCAGATCTTTACACCCAGGAGAAGAACTTAATTAGTGTCATTAAAAAAAAAAAAAAAGAAAGTCATCACAAACCGACACAAAAATCCTTCAGACCCATAAAACTCGCCCCAAAGTGAATCCATAAAGGCCTTTAGGATTCCTGCAGCACTGCTGAGCCCCTGCATCAATACACTTGCTTTACCAGTCATGGCTTTTCCACACGTTCTTGCCTAAGGCGTGACAAATTTAATGGTGTATGTTTTGCTGAATTGTTGACTCTTGTTTTTCAGTCCTGCTAAGCTTCTAGTGAGGCATAAAAGAGTGTTTGTGAGCAGGGCTCAGCCCTGCCAGGGCTCCTTCCCCTTGGCCCTGCTGGGGAGTCCCTCCAGCCCAGCAGTGGATCAGCAGAAACTGGATTAGATTAAAAGGGAAACCGGGTTAAAGCACCAGGTTTTAGCTCCCTGTTAATTGTAACTAATCTGGCGCTCGGATAATTGCTCGTAAATACCGGGGCTGAGCTGCCAAGCCCTTGTTGAGGCTTGTCAGTCTCCAACAAATCTGAAAGATTGAGGATCCTGCTCTTTGATGCTGCCCATCAGCTCCCAAAGGTGGGGCAGAGAGAGAGGCAGCAGAGCTGAGCACTCCAGCTCAGCTCATCTGGCAGGAGGCATCAGCCTGTCTGGATGTGGGAGAAGGGGCTGTGCAAGAGCTCCTGGAAAGGTCACTGGTATTTTTGGAGCAATAAATCACGGAGGGAGAGATTTGCATTTTGGCTGTATAAAATCCAGGGCTGGATTAGAGAGAGCATACTTTGCAGTAATATTTCTCTCCTGACTTGTTTTATTAGCTTCCTTTAAACATGTTACATTATTGCTTATAGAATTTCATTTACTTGGATTGGCAGCTTGATAAATATGTCTATTGGCGATGATTTGGATTGCTCTGGGCATTAATATTATTAAAACCTGTCACAAGGAAATGTCTGAAAGATGACTTACTGTAAAGATTACAGCATGAAATAAATCATACAATGGTATTTGTTACCGTTTATGGCCTCTTGGAGCCGAGTCAATCCCTTTTTATGTTGCATTATTTTTCAAGTTTTTATAGCCTTACATTATATATCGCTGTCAGAAATGAACAGATGGGGTGTCAAACACGAGCCTTCTGAATAATTCCCACCCTCGGGTTATTTGTATGAAGGACAAGTGTAAAACTGTGTTCTCGAGAAAAGGGAGATGGATAGAGGTGCAGGAAGTGTTGTTCCAGCGGGCGAGCTCCCTTTTGTCAGCAGCACAATTGTGCTTTTTTGAGCAGTACCTGGGCCCTGCCCTGGGCTGGGGGTCCGGGCAGGGGGGAGGATTGTGTTGGCACAGCAGAGCCCTCCCCAGTCAGGGGAGCTCCATCACCAGAGCATCCCCTGAGCTCTGCCTCGGGGTGTGAGGGCTGCTCGGTGACAGCCAGACCTGGGGGGGGGGTTGAGGAAACACAAGTGTTGGATGCCTGCAGGTCCCTCACACACTTCAGGGGTGGAGTTCTAAAAAAAGCCCCTCCTGAGCCACAGAAATGGTGTTTCTGGAGTCTGGGAGGCGCGAGGAGGCAGAGGAACAGTTATTTTGGTTATTTGTGAGCTATTTGTGAGCCCATGTTGGTCAGGGAGCTCCTCCAGGAAGTGGTGATAATTCATTGCATTTTGACAGGTCCAGAAGTCCCATTGTCCTTGCTGTGTGTTCTCCTCAGAGCCAGGGTGCCAGGCTGGACGCAGGGATGGTTGAGCTGGTGATACACAGGCAGGTAATTGGGCCTGGCTGAGTGAAAAGCATTCGGGGGGGAGACATGGTCCCAACACACCTTCCCCCAAGCTTTCTCCCTTCAAGTCTCCAGCCCCCAGAATCTTGTACAGGTACAGAATACAGATCAGCCTTATTTTTGGAACATGCACGGCCAACGAGCCTGAGGAGTCCTTGGGATGGAGCAGATATTTTAGTGGATTCCTGACACACAAAACCAGCTTCCATGGGGTGCAAAACCTGCCCAGGCTTGTTTTGGACAGGCTGCCTTGTTGCTTTGCATGGGAATCTGTTTGCTGGCACTGAAAGGGGGAGTTCCCTGTCCCTTTTTTTGAAGGCCCACAGCAAGGGAGATATTACTGTGTTGGCTCTAAGGGAAATATTACCCATAACTCTAAGGAGACTCTTCTTCCATCAGGGATTTACTTCCTGATTCAGTTTTGGCTGGATTTTGTATGTGGGCCTCCAGTTATTAATTTTTTTTCTTTCTTTCACTTCTGAAGATCAAAAATTTAGAGAACTAGAAAGAAAAACCCTCAGCCCTTGCCCGCCCTTACATACAGAATTTTTTTGGGCTTTAGTTTGGGTCACACTCGCTGCATTTGGGACCCAAAGTGCCCAAACTCCCTGTGCCTTCAGCCAGCCACCATTCCTGACAGACTCAGTCAGCTAATCCAGAGTTTATTCCAGCTGCTTTCCCTGTGTTCACATGCCTCTCTTGTTTCTCTGAGACTCCCCATCGTAGATCAGAGAGCCTCTCCTTGTGCTCCCCAGCCTTTTTTATTTATTTCACATGAAAATACCCCCCCTGCCTCTCCCCCAGGCCCTTGTCCTGTGTCTGTCATCAGCAGTTTTAGGGATTCACATTCACCATGCAAAGAACAGTCGTGCTGCACATTGTACCTGGAGTTGCACCCACCTGTACCTGCTAATCCCACCCCACGTTATACAATAGTATAATCACTTAAAGAATTTGCATGACTGATGGTGTGAGTTCTGAGTGCATAAGGATAAGTTTCATAATTAGCTTTCCCTGTGAACTTGTGCAAACCAGTCTATTTATAATTTGGTCAGCTCCTGATTTTTAATGAGGGTGCTGAGAGGGACTGAAGCCTCTGGCATCAGGGGTTTCATATTTTAATTACCTACAGTAATTCTGACAATTATACCAATGTCATAAATCACATCATAATGACCTATTAAAAAAATACCCTTATTTAATGATTGGAAGGAGATTTAAATTAAACAGACACGCAATGGCTTAGCAAGAAGCCAAAAGCTCCGTGGAGTTTTAAAGTCTTCCAAATCTCTTCCCTGAGCTGTGGCTCCAGAAGGTGTAAAACCTTCGTGCAAAGTTTCTTTCACAGGCCAAGTCCTGATTTCCTTTTCGTGGGCTGAAATCCAGCCCTGTGTCCCAAGCTAGGACTGGACTTCTACGTGATTTGAGTCTTAGTTTGCCATTCAGTCTTGTAGTCCAGGAGAATTTCGGATGCTCCTTGCTCCTGGCAGTGCCAGTCTGGTGGTCACAGGGATCCCCAGATGTCACAGGAGCACAGTGACATTGGGTTTTAGCCAGTTAACTGGAGTTTTGGTAGGAGTACCATCAATGCACAGCTCACATCTTGCTGCTCTGGCAGAGCTCCTGCACTGTCCATGCTTTAATGAAGTGTAGATTCATCTCCTTGAGTGTGGGGCCTGATGCCCCTCTCCCCATGGGCTGTTGGGGAGGGATGGGCAGCATCACCTTTCTCCTCTGGTTATTCCATGGGTCACCCTGTGGCACCTCCCAGACCCAACAGGGCTGTGCTCCCAGCACAGGCTCTGCTTATCTGGGTCCTGCCTCCCTGGCTTTGGCCCTCAGTGAGAATCACTCCTGTTATCTGTGGTCTCCAGCAAGCCAAGTCCTGCTCTTTAGATTATTTTGCCATTAATAACGTCACAATAAGTGGGTGGAAGTAGCTAATGGCTCTAAGCCACAAATGATCCCAAATGTTCCCAGTCTCTGCTCTCCTGTAAACCTTGACAGATTGGGAGTGCTTAGTGAAATATTGTAACACTCAACACGCATTTACAAGACAGGGACCCGTCCCATGACGGCTTCCAGATGTGCGAGTGTGTGCAATCCCATCATTCAGGAACAGATTCTATTGCCCTCTGCAGATCCCCCATCAGGCTGCTCATAAATGCTGCTCATAATTAAATTAACCCACTAACTAGCCATGCAAATTTTGATGAGCAGTGACCAAAAAAAAAAAAATAAAAGCGGGGAACTGTTGAGACGCTCTCAAAAAATGACAAGGTTGTCTTCAGGGATTTTTTTGTCGTTATGAGAAGACTTGTTTTTTTTTTTTCCTCCCTTCCTGTTTGCCAAATTCTGCTTTGTCCCTTCAATCCATGACAACTGTTTCAAGGTTTTAATCTAATAATTAGGAGCTGAATTTTGCCACCCTTCCTCAAGCTGTCTGCTGCCTGACTCCTCGGAACAGCCTCCCTGGAATCAAAGCAGCCTCTGTTCCGTGCGTGGGTTGCAGGATCAGGCTTTGGGTTGTTTGAAATGCAAACCTGTGCCCAGCCCAGGGAGCTGTGGGAGAGCAGGAGGGTGCAGGTGCACCTGGACAATGCCGGGGAGGAGAAGGGAAGGAAGGACCTGGGCAGGGAAGGAAGGATTTCACGAGGGATGTTACGAACAAGTGTTGTTTTCTGTCAGGAGCAAGAGCTCGTGGCTCTGGTGCAGGGATTGTGCCTGCAGGAGGAGGATCCCACTTCCCCAGGGCCCCCAGGTTGTGTCCACCTGCAGAAGGCACGAGGTGTCTTCTCTCCCATGAGATTTCTGGTGGGAAACAGGCCCTGATGCACCGAGATCCGTGTTCAGGCACTTCAGCCCAGTCATCCTCGTGCATTTGGAGTTTCTCCAGTGCTGCCAACTCTTCAGGCTTTGCCATGCAGGTATCAGGAATTCTTCTTAAGGCATCATCACCTGGAGAACCTTGGCTCCCCTTCAAAAAGTGGTGTCAAACAACACCTATCACACCAACATTCAGCCTCTGTGTTTCTAAGTCCCAGTGCCACACAGCTCCTCCCCTGCTCCTTCCCCAGCTCAACATTGTTTACCTTTATTGTTCGTGTTTACAGCTCTAAATAAAGCTGGAGTCCCAAAACTTAGTGGGGAACTGCAGGCACTGCTGCAATAGAGATGATAAGTACGGACTATTTTAATTTTAGTGTTTTTCTGTACAACCGCACCGACTTCGCTGGGATTACACGTGCATTGCTCAGGGGCAGATTGGGTTCAGTGGATGCAATTAAGAAAAATTTAACTACCCATTTTTAAGGTGGGTTTTACTTGTTGCCTGGTGTATTTGTTAATCCTGGGATGGAATACTCTGAACTGTGATATTCTGCAGCAACACGTGGTGAGCAGTCGGGGCTCGGGGCTCCTGGTGGGGCAGGGAGAGCACTTTGATGCCCTGAGAGGGGAGTGCTGCAACCCAGGGGGATGAGCAAACCAAGCCCAGACACACCCCATCCCCTCCCAGCACAGGCCTGGCAGTGAGGGAGGGGGTTTTGTGCTCGCTGTGTGTGTGACACTCCACTCCCCCCCAGGAGGGAAAGCTTCACGTACCTTCGGGTCTGGGGGCAACCCGGAGGGTTCCCAAAGGGGATGTGAAGGACAAACCCACGTGGCAAGTGTTGAATCCCCCCCAGGGCAGGGGAGGCAGTCAGGGTTTGGTCTCTCCAGGTCTCCTCAGGTGTTGGGTCCCTCAGCTGGGTGGGTTTCTGGGGCCAGGGGTGCAGCTCCGAGGGGCTCTGTGAGTCGGCTTCTCTCTCTCTCTGTCTCTCTCTGGGCAGAATCCAGGGCACAGCAATGAGCTCTGATTCCCAGGGATTTGCTGCTGGAGCACAGGAGGGAACCGAGTGCCACAGCCCTGGGTGTGTGCACGTGACACTTTGAGGCTCATTGTGGCCACGTCTCCCCACGACAAGGAGTGCAGGAGCTGAGCTGACGTCGGGAGGCTGCAGGGGAGGGATTCAACAAAGCTTTAGGGCTTTGCAGAGGCATTATGGAGAGTTTAAAGATAGCTTGTCAGCGGGAACTTGTTGGCAGCTAGCAATTTGATAAAAGGACTTCCACTCCCTGCCTCCTAATGCTATAGACAACTGTTAATCACTTATGTTAGTCCTCAAATGAAGTTTGAAACATCTTGGATGTGTCTGACCATCTTTTAGTGTAGCTGAGAGCTACATTATCTCCTTTGATTCATGGAAACATGAGTGACTGGTGGATATTAGGTCATGGCTGTGGAAACAGGCAAAGAAGAAATGTGATTTGCAGAGTCTGTGGCAGAAGGAACCCTTAACTAAAGAGTGGCTGTTAAATCAGAGCGTGCTGGGCTTTGGCAGGGTGATGCCGTTTATGGAGTTGAGTTTCCTGCTGTCTTTTCCCTCCCTCTCCCACTTTAGGGATCCAACAGGTGTTTCCTCCAAGGCGTATATATTTCCCACAATATTAGAATGAGGAGCTGTCATTTCTGACAGGTTGTGTACAGAGATGATGGCTTTATTGTGATAGAGATCCATCCACTGATTGATTGGTAAATCTGAGTCAGGGATGGGAGCTCGAGAGAAGACAGTCTCTAACTTGCCAAAATGCCACTGAATCCGTGGCCTGAGGATTTGCTGTCTGAGGAGGGGACATGTGGCTGATGGAGGTGATTGCAGAGATTTGGTGGGGTCCATCCATGGTCCCCTTGCCCTCCAGTGCTGCCCAAGCTTGCTAAACTCAGGAGAGTCACCTCGAGGCCTCTCCCTTCTCCTCATCCGTGGTGCAAAACTGCCTTTCCTTGTGCTTGAAGGGTGGGTGATTCAAAGCCCTTCCAAAAACTGCTTCACGAATCTGAAATTCGACTCTAAGAATATCCAGAAACGTGGTTGTGATTTAAAGTCCCCGAAGACAAGGGGGAAAAATTCCTGCTGACTTCTCTTTGCTCTTAATCAAGCCCATGTTTATATAAATCCTGCTTCAATGGAAGTCCCCACTGAAGAACTCATTATTTAAAATAATCCTCGGGCCCGTGTCCAAACAGCAACAAACATCACAACTAATACAATAATCCAAGGAAACACTTTGCAGTGTGTTTCTCCTTGTGTTCCTCTCAGCTGACACCGACAAAGGAATTCCTCCAGCACACAACCCTTTCCCCCATCCTGGCGTGGTTGGGGTGTGACTCATGCATCATCCTCACTTTTCCCTGCTGCTATGAGAGGTGAGAGGTGTGATGCAGATAAGGAGGGCACCTCAGCAGCAGCTGGGATGTGATCCCAGCCTGGGTGAACCACCACTGAGGGGTTGTTCCGAGCTCAGCAGCTCCTCTCTCTTCCAGGGGTTTGATGGCCAAGGGCAGAACAGCAGAACCCTCCTGGATCCAGCAGGAATGTTCCATGGGTGTGATGCTGCTCTGCTGCAGGAGGCTCTCCTGGTGGATGGGGAATGTTTGCTTTTGGGGTCCTCACGTGTGCTCCTTGTTCTCCTCGGAGCTCGGGTGCCTCACCTGGTGGAGGGCAGAGCACTCCCTTGCTCACTCCTGGTTTTTTAGCAGGGCTCCCCCAGCCAATTCCCACCTTGGATTTTGTGCCCAAAGGTCAGGACAGGCCCTGCCCTGCAGGGGAGGGACAGAGGGTTTGCCACTGCCCCTGAGCTGGAGATCCAACATCATGGCCAGGGTCACACCGAGGCTCTGCTGCAGTGGTGGGAGCTGAAGGCTCATTCCATGGCCACATTTCCTTGTAATTTAGGTGGTAACCTGGGAACAGGAAGATCTCCAAGGTAACGAGGGATCAGTGATGCCTTCAGTGTTCAGCTGCAGCAGGGCAGGTCCCCTCCCTCGGGAGAGGGTCTGGGCAGGTGGACAAAGGAAGGTCTGAGTGACATTTGTTTCACTTTGCAATATTGTGTGTTCTGTCCCCAGAGCCCTGAGCCCGCCACATTATTGATCAGGAGATCTCTGAGACACTTTGGTTTATTTATTTAGTGCTTCTAATCCGTAAAAGAACAAATCCCATCTAGAAATGGCAGGTTGTGCTCAGAGCTGCCAGAGAGCTGAGAGTAGGCAACCAGATCTTGCAATGAGGTGATCAAAGATTTCATCAAAAATACAGAATGTTCAAGCTGTTCTGCCAGCTGGGAGACTTGTAGCAGGCTGGAATTCATGCTGCTTGAAATGCTGCAGCTTCCTCCCAAGCAAATAAAAGGGGGCCCATTGCCCAGCAACCTCCCAAATAGGATTAGTCATCACAAACGGGCAAATGTCCCAATAGGACTGGAAGCTCAGCTCTGGGAATTGAAAGGGGGATGTTTGGAAAAGAAATTACAGGAGGGTTTTGCACGAGGGAAAAGCTCCCAACTGCTGGTGTGTCCCAGCTCCCCCTGTGCCACTTGTGCTCTGCCCTGGGTGTTTTTGTGTGGCTGAGTCAGGCCCTGCAGGGAGCTCTGTGTGGGGATCTGGGGTGTCCACAGAGGAGATCAGTGCAGAAACACTCCTGTGGGATTTGTCAGAACACTCCAGCACTTCATCCTGCTGGGAAACCATGGATGGGTGGATGGACCTGCTGGAAGTTCCTCCTTGGGAAGCACAGGGCATGAAAACACGTGTCAGGATGCTCTCCTCTGACATTTCCATGAGGCATGCATTATTAAATAATATTTTAAAATATATTTCGACTGTTGATCTAATAGGACCTAGATGTTTGGGACATCATGTATTTTTTTTTCCCCCCCTTGAGCTCAGTAACACAGTAATAAATGCCAGATCTGGCAGCTCCTTGTTCCCTGCTTGGAAGGAAGGCCTGAGTGCCTCCAGGATGGCTCACCTGCCCCTGCTGCACATCCACTGCACTGCCTGCTCCTCTTGGGCTCATAATTGTGCATTTCCTCTGCAGACTTCAGCAGTAATAGTTTTTCCAATTGTTCCTATAAAATAAGCTATAAAATAGATTGTGTTTTTAATTGTTTAGCTTCATTCAGCAGACTAATCATTGGACTTCAGGCATGTTACATTAAATACAGCTAAAGGTTTCATTATTCAATTTAAACTAATCTAATTAGTTAGAGACAATCATTTAATTTGGTTATGATTCTAATCTCTCATCAGGAAACTTCTCCCTGACAAAGTCCCTGCTTTCTCTTTGGGAAATAAAACTGCCAAGGAGGGAAGGTTGCAGGGAATTAGCCAGGAAAAAAACCAGCAGGCCAAAGTCGTTATTAAGCTCCTGGCATTAAACTGGTATTGTTGCCTTATTCCACATTTCTGATGTTTTAAGCCAACATAGATGAATTTTCACTGCTGTAGGACACACTTGGAATCCAAATACTTAAAGGGGAGAGATGCTTCTTTTTATGTGCAGTCTCATCCAACCCAACCTGTAGATGTTACATAGATAAAGGGTAGTTTAAGTGTTTCCAACTGAAGAGAAAAATCCAAAATATACCTCGTGGCTGGTTCAGCAGAGCTGTGTCTTCAGTTTAGAGCTGCAAGGACCAAGCAGCACAGGAAGGAAGGAGTGATAAGCCAGTGTTGCTCCCAGAAATGTGCCAGTTCCTCCTGCAGGGAAGCTCCAGGTCTCCAGTGAGGACACCCAGGCTGGGGGGAAATGGGAACCAGGGCCAGAATATCCCAAATAACCAGGGTTATTTGCCAAGGCACAAGGGAGTGGAGGCCCTTCCATCCCTCAGAAGGAGCAGGACAATCCCTCTCCCTGGAGCTTGGCAGGGAGGGTGCTCAGCTCCCAGACAAACAGAGCTGGAGCTCAGAACTGCAGGGGAAGCAAAAACCACTCCAGCCCAGCAGAATATTTATTGCATCTCTTCCTCCCTTAATTTGGCCAAGGAGCTGAGATTTGTCCTCCTCTGGAGAACGTGGGGTATTAATTAACTGAGGACGGGCTGAGAAATGGATGGCTCTCCTAAGTGTTTTCCCTATACTTTATTATCATTCTAGGCTTTTAAAACAATGGCTGTGCCAAGGATGAGATTAGAGTGAGGCAGAGACAGGTTTTTTTAAATAATAACTAGACAAAATAATATCAATATACAGCATATAAAATCAGAAGAGAAGACAAATTCGTTACAGGGAGTATTTGAGTAAGAGGTAATTGTGACTTGAATAGATTACTTTTATCTAATGTATTTATTGCTACATAAATATAAAGATGTATGGAACTCTCCTGATGGTATCCAGAGAGGAAGTAAATAGTATGTATTTTTATACACATAATTTATGTGTCTCTGTCTCTAGTGACAGATATTGGTACTGTACCTTTATACCTGTGTGTGGAAAAGAGACTTGGAGCAGGGAGGATATTTCACCTGATCCATCACTGTCCCACTCCCCTCCAGTGGGTTTTGTTTTATCACTCAGAACTGCAGTACCTGGAGTGCAGAGCTCTGAACTACAACGTGTGTGGAGAGCAGAGCAGAACCACACAAATGCAAATTATTCTTGCTATTACCCATTACTGGGATCAGTTATTTTTGAAAGATTGATTCAAAGGAGAGAGATTCTCTCCCCATTTGCTCACAGCATTGTCTTACTGCAGTTGACAAAATCCTGTGTTTCTAAAGCGACCCTGGTTTATCCATTTTAGTTTTTTCACTTTGCATATTTATGAGGCCCCTCTTGCTCAGCCGATAGGGAATTGTCTCTCCATAAGCCGACTACAATTCCAGTCTAATAAATCTTTGGCTACTCAGATGAGGCTGTTCCCCAGATTTACAGTGTTTTCTGCAGGCAGAAAAACAGTGTTCAGTTCCAGGGCATCACCATCAGTGAATAAAGAGATGTTTGCAGAATAAGGCTGAGACACAGGTTGCACTTCCTCGAGTCAGCCACTAAATCTGTCGGTGGAGAAGTGATTCCCTGTCTAGTTTAGCAGCTGCCAGTGCTGGTGGGACAGCAGGTGACCTGGCTGGGTGTGCAGCCACCAAATCCTGCCCATCCAGACCCTTCCTCATCCCCGGCTCGGGTGCTGCAGACAGAACCAGAGGTTTTGTATCCTGACCAGCCTGGAAGGGGGTTGTTGGGATGGCAGATCCTGAGTTCCTGGGTCAGTCTGGATGCTCTGGGGCTGCTGCAGCAGCAGGGACTCTCTGGGGGCTGTGGCAGAGCCCAAATCCATCCTGACCCAGGCAGGTTTGGGTTTGGCAAACCCAGGCCTGTTCTGCACATCTCCCTCCTCCCAGGGCAGGGAATGAGCCCTTGGAGAAGCAGAGCCACACGGAGCTAAACGTGACTTACACTTGCAGGAATGAGCCTTTCCTGGGGTCAGTGCTGGTGCCAAGGGCTTCTAATCTTTCCCGGGGAAAAATTTCGGTTTTCCAGTAATGCTGTAATTATCACCCTGTCATGTCTCAAAGCAAACAGGTTGGCAAACCTGGGTACAAAGCTAAATAATCTGTGGCATAATCTAAACATATAATGGTAATTAAAGCTGACAGCTTAATAAGATACTGAGATTCAAATGTACAGTAGTAATCTGCAATTAAGTAATCTTTTGTAATAGTACCCTGCCAGTTTGTAAAATTTCAGGTAGAAGGCTGTGTACTGTTTCACAGGAAAAATATTGACACAAGGAAAAGGTATCCAGGCAATGATCAGACTCTCCAGTCTTCTGGTGCAGTCCATGGAAGGTGCAATAACACAGTGATTCATCTCAGGCTCTCAGCTGCTGCCTCCAGCTCACATCCAGAGACTCCTTGCTTGGCCTGGGAAGGACTTTTCCTGCTGGTTTGAGGGTCTGTGATGCCTGGCATTGCTACCCAGGTTTTTGGCAGCCCACTGCCAAACCTCAGAGGAGCAAAAGTCCACCCAGGACCCCGTTAGGGCCTCTGATCTGCAGCTCCCACGTGTCCCTCCGAGCAGAGAGGATCCAACAGGCAGGGTCTGAGCTGGAAGCCAAATCTCCAGTGGAGTTTAGATTCCATCTTTTTTATTTTAATACTATTTCATGCAATATTAGTGGTGTTAACACTCAGACCCCTGGGTGCTGTGCTGGGCAGCAAAGGCAAAATTGAGGCATGATGGTGAGAGAGAGAGGATTGGACGTGATCAAACCACAAAAACCAGACTTCAGCTGGGACTGAAGCAGCTCCTGGTGGGAGCTGGGAGGAAACAGGACACGTGCTCCCAGGAACTCAGGGATTCCTCTTTTAAGTCTTTCTGGCTGCCAGGTTTCAAAGAAATTGTGGTGTGTGCTTTTGTCTTAATTCCTGCAGCACGTGTCCCACCTGCCCATGCACAGCCTGCGTGAAGGGGGAGGGAGAACAATCCCCCTCCCTCAAAAGCCCTGAGTGCAAATGGGCTCTGGGGGGGCTTTGTGCCAACCATCCCTGCATCCAGCCCTGCTGCTCCACCCAGGGGAATTACATGTTGGTTGTGATGTCAATAAAGCAGCTCCCAGGAGAGCTTTTCTTTTTTTAATCCTCTGAAGCCCCAGAGTGCACAAAGCAAACCAAGGCAAGAAACTTTCTAAATATAGGAAAGGCTTTGGGATTTTTGCATGACAATGACATTTTTAGGCATAGGTGAGAGATTTCCTGCGTTTGTCAGGCTGAACCTTTGTGGCTTGGGTTGTGTCTCCTCTCTTTTCCTTTCTGCTCCTGCTAACTTCCCTCTCCCCTCGTGTTGTTATTGACTGTGTCTACAGATGCTGTTCTCAGAGTGAGAGCACTGGGGAATCAATCACAGCCACGTTATAAAAGGATCCTCATCACTACAGAGCTGAGTAAGTTATTCTTTAGGAGCAAATTTCACAGCAGCAATATGCATCCTGCATTATTTATTTAGCCCAGGCCCTTTTAGAATTCACAGGCAGGGAGAGACAAGCACTACATGTCCAAGGAACATTAAAAGGTTTGACTCGGGTGTTAATTCACTGCCTCTGAAGGAGTCAGGGTGGTTTATCAGGAGAATAAATATAACAAAGTGTTACAAAGGTCTCAGTGTGTAGCAGAACTCCCAAAGCATCCCTTTAGGGGAAACATGATGTCCTTGGGGTTTATTTCCTGCTGGGCTGGATCCCAGGAGCTCCAGTCCCATGGCTGCACTCATCCCTCCTGTCCAACTCACCTCCCTGAGGGAGGGAAGTCAGAAGTGTGTTTTACCCTTATTTTTTCCTTATTCTTTTTACCCTGCTTTACCCTTATTTTCGGTGGAGAAAGAGGCACCACCAAAGGCAGTTCTGCCCAGATAAAACCCCACCTGCCCTCTGGCTGTGCTTTCCTCTCTCTGATGGTTTTTAAAAGCACAGAGGGAGGCTTTGTGCCCAGTTTTCATCCCACCCCAACCGGAGTTCTCAGCTGCTCCGAGCGGATCCCGTGAGTTCCCTGGGGAGCTGGGGTGTCAGCAGAGGGAAAACATCTGCAGTCTGTTGACATGGCTTGGATTTTAGTCCTGTCAGATCTCTGACAGAATAACAAATTGAGCCCAGTCCTCGGCACATGGATGCCTGCCCTGCTGCAGCCCTGAACAGCAGAGAAATATGTTCAGATTTACAGGGATGGGCCGGGGAGCGATGGAACGCCAGGAATTCAGGACCTGGAAGCAGCAAACAGCTAAACAAAAACAGCTGGAGCTCTCCCATGGTGGAGTGAGCTCTCTGTGAGCCTCTCTGGAGCCAGACAAATGTTCTCTGCTGTGCCCAGCTCAGGAACAGGCTGAGAGGGGCAGAGCCCACGTGCCCAGGGCCGGGAGGGCTTTGCTGATCCCGGGCAATCCGTGATTCCAGGAGTGTGGAGCAGGGGCTGTGTGTGTGACCTGGCGTGTCTGACACCCCCCAGCAGGACACAGGCACTGCTGGCACTGCTGCTGCCCTGGGCTGGCCACAGGAGAAGCTCAGACCCTTCCTACCCTCACTGGAGTCCCACCATCCCCGGGGTCACCGGGGTTTCACAACCAGGCTCCTGCAAGGCCATGAATTGCCAAGCTCAGCGTGGGATCCAAGCATCTTCTGAAGTTGTGAGGTGGTCAGTGGGCTCTGAGGCATGTCATGAATGGTTATTTCTTGGAAACAGTGGATTAGGTTCCAAGAAACCCTTTCCATAAGGAGTCAGAGGTCCAGGAGCGGAACAGCAAAGCAATGTGTAAAGAACCAGGAACCCTGCAGAGCAAAGGGGAAGGGAACTGGAGAAGCAAAGTGGACCCCTTGTTGTGGCTGCAGCCCCTGCTTTTCCCAGCCAGGCTGCAGGGGGTGGGCAGTGGAGTCCCAGTGATTGATGCCAGAGGCAGGGCCAGCTCTGGGATCCGGGGTGGGTGAAATATCTGTGTTGGGAACACATGGCTGAGGGATGGCACCAGCACTGCAAGACAACAGCAGACATTAATAGCATTGTGATTCTGGCTACTTTTAGTCATCTTTAAAAATGATGCACTCAAATGCTTCCTGACCCAGGGGGACACAGCAGAAATCAGTCATCACTCAGGGAGTTAGTTGTGCTGGCTCTCTATTCTTTAATGTGAAGATATGGGTTCCTGATCTCAATCCCTCTCAGTCTCCTGCTGGGCTGCTGCCATTCATCAGCAGCAGCACTGGCAGTGCTGGAGTGCCAGGACTCAGCCAGCATGTTCAGGAGCAGGGCAGGGGCTTTCTGCCTGGGGGCACTGAGGTACTTCCCTGAAATGGGAAAGAAAGTTAAGGAGGAGTCACTTTCAGAGTCGGGGGAATTCTGCAAGGCTCTCCCAGCCAGTGAGAATAAGGTGAGAAACCAGTGAAGATCCCTATAACAGCAGGACAGCTGTGGAAAGGACTCTGTGCCCCCAACAGAAGCAGTAATTGCATTTCTGTTAGGTCAGGCAAGAAATGATTTTACCCCTTTCTTTTTCCAAGTGGGTAAAATGATTATGATCTGATATCTTACACCAAAACTGCAAGAGCAGAGGGAACCCTGCTCTGTCACCCTGGTGACACCATCACTGCGAGCTGCTGTCAGAGCTGAGTGGCACTGTCAGGGGTGACACACACGTGGGTCACACTCTGCAGGAGCTCAGCCAGGGTTCTGGCAGCCAAAGAGCAGCTCAGCTCCTGAGCTGGCACTGCCAGCACTGCCTCCTCCTCCTCCTGCTCAAAGGCCCTTTCTTCCCTTCCCTACCTCCCCTGCAGTCCCAGCCCTGGTGTCCAAGGGGAGAGTGCTTGGGTGGCAGTTTTACAGCCCTTGGACAAACACAAAACAAGGGATAAGCAGCCCCAAAAGGAGAGTGTCAAGTCCGGTTACGCTTCTCTGAGAAGGCTTCAGTGTTAAGGAAAGTATTATATTGCTGCTGCTCCCTGATATGTCAATCAGCCAGATGGTAATTAATGACTGCTGCTGTCAGTGGAAAAGTAACTCCAGACGTAGCATGACCTGTCTTAAAGGATAAAATTGCACCCAGGCGTGAGATTCTGAGTCTGTCCAGGAGTGATCAGCACTCAGAGAGGAGAGGGGCACCCTGGGCTGGGCTCAGCCAGTCCTCAAATCCAGTGGGGATGGAGAGAAAGGCAGTGCTGCTTCCAACTGCAGTGCCAGGGCAAAGGTGTGTGAACAGGAGAGGAAAGCAGGAAGGGAGCCCTCAGCAGCCCAGCATCACCTGCTTTGGCTGTCACTGGGGATATCCAGGGAAATTTCTTGTGACCCTCGGAGCAGGGGAGCTGGTTTGGCTTGAAAGGAGACCAGCAGGAGAATTTGGATGGCAGAACACGGCCTGCAGGTGAAATGTTACCCCTTGCAACCTGGAGCAGAGCTGCCATTTGCTTCAACGTGACCCTTGGGGTCTCAAAGGACAGAAAACAGTTAAACAAGCACGAGCATCATGGCTCAGGTGCTCTAAGGGGCCCTGAATCCCCCTCCTGAGGCAGCTGTGGGTTCCTGAGCTCCGCAGGACCAGTGTTAAAAAGTAGGAACAGGGAGTCAGGGGGACTGGGCAGTGCTGGTGATGGGAGGAGGTTTCTGGGTGATGGGAGAAGGTTTCTGGGTGATGGGAGGAGGTTTCTGGGTGATGGGAGGAGGTTTCTGGGTGATGGGAGGAGGTTTCTGGGTGATGGGAGAAGGTTTCTGGCCTTGCCTCGGTGTGCAGAGGCATTCCCAGGGAATCTGCTGCCTGCAGCTGCCACCAAACATCAGCTGGCCAAGAAGGAGACGTCTCCTGGGCACCTTAGAGAGATGTTGCTCCTTCAAAGTCTGCTCCAAACCCCTCCTGGAGCCGTGTGTTTTTTCCTGAGGACGTGCCCACCTCTAGAGCTTCCCCGCCTTTCAAATTCCTGCAGTGTAACTCAGCAAAGAAACTACAGAATGAGGGTGACATGCAAATCCTATTAATTCATCCGAGTATGGAAATGCAATCCTTTTGATGTCAAAAAGTACAGCAATGATATGTTAAAGAGCTCAGCACGCTCCTGTTAAATATGTAAAGTGCAGATTCCCCTGGAGCTGTATCACTCCTGGATCACCCTGGACTATGGCTCCCGACTTTAAAAGGCTGGGAATTACTCTAACAGCATTATCCCCTGGGCCCGACAATGTGGGCAGATGTTGGTAAGAGGATTTGGGCTCAGTAACACCATTCTTCCCTCAGCTTGTTTGGCTCCTTCACTCATGCAGAGGCAGGTGACAGATTCCACAGAGTGGCTCCACGGAGGAAATGAGCTTTTGAGAAGGGGTGGTGAAGTTGTTTGATGCACTGCTGGCAGAGGAAACAATTTTAGATTAAAAAAAACCCCAAAAACACAGAGAAAGAGAGAGAGATTGAGTGGCACTCCAGGCCTTTGTTTGCCTTAGATCTGAACTTGAACCACAGTGGGTTTTTCCCCAAAAACACTGGCTGAGCTAAGGGCACAGAGAGGGGTTTTCCAAACAATATGGCAACTAGATATTGTTTGGAAAACCTGTAGGACAGGTGGAAGAGTCCTGGTGGCCTTCAGTGCCTGATGGAAGAGTCCATCCCTACAGGAACAGGTAAATGTGCTTTATCTCAGAATACCTTACATCAGGAGATGGTGGTTGTGGCTCTGAAGTTTGGCATCTGCTCTGGGCAACCTGAACTGCTGATTTTTGCCTTGGTGTTGATGTTCTCCAGGCAGCTGAGGCCACTGAGAGTTTGCAGGCAGAGAGAACCTTCTCATCCAACCTGTTCTGCTCCCTGATTCTTCCCATGTCAGGATTCCAGTGACTGCACAGCTTCAGGTCTCCTGGAGAGAAATTTAGTCTTGAGTCAAAGGTTTGGAGCGACCAAAAAATTCATCACACCTTTCAGCAGCTGCTCCAGAGACTAATTAGCTTTATTTGAGATGTCTGTATCCCATTCCCGAGTCAAACTGAATCATTCCAAGGACTTCTGCACACCAATCAGTCATTGCAGAAAAAAATAGATAAATAAATAAATAAAAATCTCATGTGCTACTGCTTTTTCAGGTCTGGCAGTGGTTTGGAGATGCTGCCTGTGGATCTGCTGTTCTGGAATGTTCCAGCTGGCATTGCAACAGCTGCAGTCCTGTGATGTGGGATGGAAGCCAGTTCCTGAGGTGGAGAACAGGTAGGACACACACCTTTGTGCCAGTGATGGGAGACTGTGAAACACAAGTAGAAAATTGAGCAAGTCATTAAGGCCCCCCCCAATAAATTGTGGGTGTTATTATTTCTTAGGGGTGGCAGTTTGCACTTGGCTAAATATTAACGTGAGTTATTGCTGGAAACGGGGTTGTTAAGCTTTAACAACGAAAATTTTGAAGAGTAAAACACTCTCTCTGCGAGGAGAAGGGCAAAAAGTTGAGTTTCTGCTGAGCTCTGCACAGAACAGACCCAGCCACCCACGAGCAGGGTGACTCCACTGAACCCAGAGATCCTCTGCTCAACTTCTCACAGTCCAGAGACCCCAGCACACCAAAATTCAGTTTTCTTGCTGATTGATAACCATGAAAACAAACAATAAAACCAAACAAAAAAATCCCCATGAACACGTACCATGAATCAGGTCCTACCTATTTGTTACCAAGTCAGCTGAGGGAAGAGACTGATGGGGTTTGGTGTTTTCTCTCTCTCTCTCTCTCTCTCTCTTTCCCCTAACACTAATTAGGTTTGAAAGACTGCAGCTTGAGTCCAGATACCACATGCCGAGAAGAAAGGAACCCAAACAGCTGATGCAGAGTTCAGACTAAACTAACTGCAAGCTCCCCAGGGACATCACAAGGTAAACCTGATAGTCCCTGTCATTTACAATCATTATCAGGCAGCCGAGGCGCTGTAATTTTACTGGGGAGCCAATTAACAGATTCCCGAAGCTCCAGAGTAAGGTCTGGGTCCTTTATCTGCTTTAGACAGGCAGAGGGGGAGAGAAAGGCTTTGTTTCAGGTGGATGCTCCAGGAGCTTTCCTGCCCAGGGCAGTGGGCAGAGTTGGGCTTGCACTTTTCCTCTCGAGGAACAGGACAGAGCACTGAGCAGAAGGGGAAACTCCTGCCTTTAGTACCAGCTCTGCCACGAGCTGGGTGAGGTGTTTTAATGCATCCTGACCCTGCTGGCTGCACACAGGGAGGGCAATAACACTGTCAGTTCAGAGAGTGAGAACCAGGTACTGCTTCAGGATGGGACATTTGGGAGCTGCACTCAAACAACAGGAGTGAGAACCAAGAGAAAAAAAACCCTGGACCAAAACTCCGGATGGGAACGTGTCCGTGCTCGGGAGGTTTGGGTTTGGGTTCAGGTCTGAGCCTTGATGTGTTGGGCTCATCTTTCCTGGAACACACTGATCACACATTTGCAGCTCAGGACAGATTGCAGGTGGGACTCAGTGAACCATGGCTGGAGCAAACAGAGCACACAGGAGCTGAGCTTTCCCCCTGCCAGCCCTTTGCAGACCTGAGCCCGAGCCAAGGCACTCAGCTGAGCTCCTGGTAGGAGTTTTTTGGCCTAAAATCCCCCCCACTGCACATACAAACTTAGGTAGGAATTTGTGCCCTGGACTGTGTTCACCCTCTGGCCAACCAAGCTTCAGGAACCAGCTAAGAATGTGTTATTTTAAACACACAGGAGAGTTAAAAGTTGGAAGGAAGAGCCTGGGCAGGATCTGCAGCCCTTTGGCTGCAAAGGATCCTCACACCAAGGTTTCTGTATTGTCACCATCTGAACCCTCCTTTACCTGCAGGTGCAGTCACAGGGGGGGTGACATCCCCTTTTCTGCCTTATTGTTCTATTGCTTTTAAACAACTACACGTGCCTGGGCCTCTGTGTTCTGATGTTAAGCAGATCTTTTGTGTGGTTAAGGCATTTTTTATTAAGAAAACTGCAAGAAGCACCAAAAGCTGTTTGGTGATAACTTCTGTGAGTGGGTGAGGAGCCCCCTTGCCCCCTTTGTTCAGCTGCTCTGTCTGAGCCAGCACTTCTGCTGCTGGGGAAGGAGGGGAGAGGGGCACAAATCCTAAGAAAGGTAAAAGCATTAATGGGTCAAGGCCTCCTTTGCATAATTCTATTATCACCAGGAAGATGCTGCAATAATCATGTTAGGCATGTGCTCTGGAGCATCAAAGTGACTTGTCTTACCTTACTTTTTGATGTTAGACAGGTTTAAATGCTTTGTACAGCTGAGGCACCTCAGACAGCTGATCAAGAGAGCCTGTGCTGTTCAAGCAAAGCAAAGGCCTGTTTTGCCTTTTTTTTAGTGTCAACAATGCCACATTCTTCCAGCAAGGAATAATCTCTGTTGTCACAGGCTGTGAAAAGCAAAGGTGTAGGAGAGAGTCTGTGTGTGGGTGGGTGCAAACACTCTCTCTGAAGCTGCCACCTCTGCATCTCCAGCAGCAGCATCCTGGGTGTTGTTTGGGTCAGAAATGCAGCTCCTGCAGTGGGAACCACAGGATCTCTGTGCTGTGCTCTGTGATCTGCAAACCCCTTCCAGGCTGCAAAGGTCATTCACATCAGCAGGTTTTGTTTTTTAGCAGTGTTACTGTCTGAGTGAGCCCTAAAACTTGTCGTGTCAGATAAAGCAGAAGGAGTCCCCGACCCTTTCAGCCAGGAGGAGGAGCCAGATCAGTCCCTGTGTTGGGTTCTCTATAAGGTTTTCTGCTAAAACAAAACAAAACAAACAAAACAAAACAAACAAAAAAAAACCAAACAAAAACAAAACAAAAAAAAACCCACTGAGATTCATTCTTTGCCCTTTGGTGCAGGGGGAAAGGAGTATTAACTTTTTTTCATGAGAGAGAAATGCATTTGGGTTTTCTTTTAACAGATTTCCAGGGTTGAGGTTAAAGCTTCAGTCCCGTTCCCCTCTCATTTTCATTCCTGACTAAGCCCACACCTCAAAGAAAGCTTTAAAGAAAAGGAGCACTGCTATAACTTGATATTGCAACTCTGCAGAGTACAATTTGAGTAGGAGGTGTTTGTTTCTCCCTTTGTCTCATCTTAATCCTGTTGAATACTCTGTCAGCAAATGCACCCAGCTCCTTCTCTGCTCTGGGAGGGCACGGACTGGCCTTGCCAGCCACGGGATTTTTGTTCCCCCCACTGTGGCTGCTCCTGTGTCCTCACTCATCCAGGCAGCTCCCAAAGAGGAGCAGAACTCCTAAATGCCAGACTAAGGCATCAATCATAATTCCTGAGCTGCCAGCAGTCATGTAACTGCTTAAAGACCTCAGCAGCCCTCTGGCACTTAAAGAAAAAAAAGCATCTAATTAATCACAGGTGAAACAGCTTGGACCTGCTCCAAGAGCCCCTGAATTTACTGCCAAGCTTTGATGCTAATTTTCCTTCTAAGTAACCCCCTGAAGAAATTTATGATTAGGTAATTAAAGTGATGAATAAAGAGATACTTAGAAGAAAGGAGAAGAAAGAGGGGGGAAAAAAAACCTTGAGTCAAAAGCCTTAAATCTCCTCCCCTACTCAAAGAGAAATGTTAGTCATTCCTGCACATGCTTTGTCTCTGAAAATTGGGTTGGATTCCCACAGGAGGCTTGAGAAATATTCCTTAAATTAATGTTTGCATAACCAAATAAAACAGGAGAGAAGGAACTCCTGAACAGGTTGTAGTGTCGAGGTGGTTGAGGGTAAAAAGGACTTGTGGCTTCTCTCTGAGAATCACACACTGAACAACTTCTGTCAGAAGCTGCCTCCTGCCTTTGCCCCTGGGGTACCTCAGGTCCCTTGTTTTAAGGGTAATCAGATACCCAGAAATGCTGTCTAATTAAAAAGTGTAGTGATACATAATTAGGAACTTTGGAGCATTTGAACAGCTTTTAGAAGTCTGACCATAAGTCCTTAGCAGGCCACAAGTGCTGTAGAACACTCTGCAGTGCCCTCCTCTCATTTTGTCCATGGGAGAAGGGTCTAAGGAGCCTTTGATTGGTGTGTTTTCTTCAGGCAAATAAATGTTCCACCCCAAACTCGGTGTGAGGGGTGTGAGCTCAAACACAGGGAGACACAGGCTGCAGTTTTGGGGGTGCCTGAATTGTTTCCAGGGAAGATGCAGATGTGGCCCCAAAGTAGAGGAAAAAAGTAGGATCTAATGTCAGTTCCAGGCTGCTTTTTTGAATTATTTTTAATTAAAAAAAAAAAAAGAAGAAAGAAACAATCCCCAGAACAAGCATGTTCAGAAGCTGCCAGCCCTCAGCCCTGCTGTGCTCTGGGGCTGTGCCCAGGGCTCTGCTCACCCTGCCCAGCACAGCTGACCCTTCCCTGCCCATAAACACCTGCTGACCCCACCCCACGGCCCCCCTGCACCTCCTGGCACTGAGGGAAGAGCTGCTGGGTGAGTCTGGAGGGGGCCAGAGAGGGTAAAAAATGAGAGAATGGCAGATTAGATCTGAGGTGACAGAGATGAGGAATAAAAGCCATTAGAGCCCATTTGCAATGTGCCCTCATTGAGTCAAGTTTCAAGGTGTTTTTTTGCAGATTATTAATAGCCTGACAGCAGTTTTTGTACAGGAATCTGATAGGGGAAATAACACCCATGTATACACACTGCAGTGAGGAGGGAAAGCAGAGTCCCCTCATTTATTTACCTGGAGAGATGGGAAATACAGCAAAGCAGCCACTGGGTTACAGACAGAATAAACACCCTCTGTTATCCCCGTGGCATCTCCAGGCTCACATCTCTATAGCACTGCAGGGAGAGGAGCTCCCAGAACCTCTGTCCCAGAGCCTGGGCTCTGCTGGGACCAGTTCTGTGCTGTGCAGGGCATTGCTCTCCATCATTGCAGTCCTTGGGGAGCACAGCTCGGGTCCTGTGGGCCATTTTGGACACTTGAAATCCCTCAGAAACCTCATTTATTCACTGTGGCTTCTTCTAAACTTGGTCAAGCACCAGCCCTGAACAGACCTTTTCTGCCTCGTGCCCCTCCTTTTATCTGAATTCTCTCTGTCTGCTCAGTGTGTGCCCAGTGAAATGAAAGCTGGAGAGAGAGAGAGGGAAGAACAAGAACACTTGGGCGTGTGGGAAAGAAAGGTTAAAGCATTCCCAAAGTTATACTTTGTAGTTGTGTGCTTGTAAAAGAGAAATACCAGGTGGGGAGTGCTTTGAACTTCACAGGCTTTGTGGGGCTGAGTTGTCAAATGTGAGTAATTGCAGCTTTCTGCATGAGCAGGGGGTGGCCCAGGGAATGTGACTGATAGAGTTCATAATGCCTACGGGCCAAACAGACACTCAGCTGAGCAGGAGAAGCTCTTCAAGCATCATTAGATGGGGATCTCTGCCTGTCTGTGTCTGCTGCTTTCTATTAAACTTCACTTTTTAGTTCCTCATCTCGTGTTGCAACCTCGCTCTGCTTGCGAGTGTTAGAAATAATCAAGTCTCGCTTTTTTTATGACACGTTGTAGAGGCAGCCAAGCTAATTACCAGTGAAACTGGGCAACAAACAGTAGGGACTAATTTGACCCATTTTTTTTCCTGCTCCTTCCTGCACACAGCACTGTCTGGGAGGATGTGCTGCCTTGCAAACCAGCAGCAGTCCCTGCAGAGAAAGGGTTCTCTAGTGGTGGTTGCACAGCCTTAACCAAAGCCAGAGCACCAGCCCCTTCCCTCACTGTCATGGCCTCACAATTTTAATTTAAGCCCAGTTGTAGTTTGCCTGCTGCAGGCTGGGGCAGTGCTGGGGGCACTTACCAGCCCCTGCTTAACAAAAGGCAGAAATGAACTTAAACCCCTCAGCTGCTTTCCACTGAAGCCACATCCCTGCCAGGAGACAGGTGAGAGCCTGAAAATCCCCTTCTGCATTAGGGCCAGTGACCTCTCATGGACCCACCTCCCCTGGGGTGTGATTCCTGAATTTGGCAAACCTGGCGGGGGCACAGGTATGGCCAAATTCTTTATCCCTGTGGGAGAAAGCAGTGCCTGGGCAAAGAGACAGGGCTGAGGGCAAGAGTCTCCCCCCAGCTCTTATTTCACACCCTTACCAGTGCTTTCTAACTCAGAGCAAGTGTTGAGAAACACTGGCAGTTCCTTGCTCAGCACTTCTCGGCTTCCTGGAGTTGCCACGTGGGCTGTGAGTTGTCTTGGGAGCCAACAGGTTCTGTAGCATCTTCCCTTGGTCCAAATCTTGGTGTGAAGGAATCCAGATTCCCTACAACTGCACTTCTAAGACTATATAAAAAGTGACTTTTTCAAACGTAGTTTTTCACGTAATTTTTCAGCAATGTTTTCCTTTGACGCTGTTTTCCAAACTGTAATTCCTTAATCAGCTCAAGGCTGAAATGGCAAATGGTGTTTCAGCCCTGCAAGACAAAACCCAACCCCAGTGCTGAGCTCCCCAGCCTGCAAACTGCCATCCCTGGGGATGAAAGGTGCCCGTGGAACAATGAGGCATTATTACACTTCCTTTATTGCTTTGTACAGGCGTAATTTACCGACTGCTAAAAGCCCTCCTGGAATGCCTGTTTGATGTCAGCTGTCTTGCCCCAGCCCTGGTTGCTGCCTGCTCCTTCCCTCCCCAGCCTGTTGCCACGCTGCCCCGTGGCAATTCCAGTGGCTGGATTCCTTCCTCCAGTAAAACCTTAACTAGTTGAACTGAATCTTCAAACAAATCCACGTCTCCCTCAATAAATATCAAAAGGGAAATCCAGCTTAATATAAACAGAGAGCAGCGAGATGGTGCTATTTATATGGTCTAATTTCCCTTCAGTGAAACCACTAATGGCACAGAGAGCTCCCCTAATTAAAAGCCACATCTGATAGAACAAAGTCAGCCGGGGAAGCAGAGCAAGGGGAGGATGAAAGCAGCAGCAGAACAACACCTCAGCCCAGCTCTGGGTCTGTACATGTCTCTCCCCTGCTCTGAGGAGCAGCCAGAGCCCAAAAGCTCCTGTGAGGAGCAGCTCCCCTGCTCCCAGAGGCTCCTGCAGAGCACCAGAGTCACTGCCAAGGGAAAGGAGAAGGAGGCCCAGAGCTGAGAAGGAGACACATCAGTGCTGTGTGGATGGTTCTGTGAGGGCATCAGCTCTGGGAGAAACCTCCAGAGGAGGGAGAGCACACAGCTCCATGTGTCCCTGGCATTTCCAGGAGAAACCTCCAGAGCAGAGAGAACACACAGCTCCAGGTGTTCCTGGCATTCCTGTGTCCCAAACAGTGCCTGTGCTTCTGGTCACTCCCATCAGACCCTTGCCCTGCTCCACTGGATGTTCCACACAGGAGCTGTGATTATTTTGTCTCTTCAGCTGAGGGAGCTGCCTCCTGCTCCTTCATCATGTGACAAATGCCTGGCCTTTCCACCCAGGTTGTCCTGTCAGCCTCAGAACATCCTCTGGGGTGAGTTTGGTACCAGCACTGCTTGGCTCTTGTGCTTGATGCAAACCTTTGCTTAGAGAAATTTCAATAAGCAGGCAATTTGTGTCTCCCCCTCTGCCTGGCTTTCCTAAGCAGCCCTGGGTTCCCCCTGCCTGGCAGCAGCTGGGCACAAACCCCTCAAACTCGGTGCTGCTGTGGGTTCAAGCCTTGTCTGCACTTTGTTTTTCCCCCAGCCCCAGAACTGCTCAGAGTGCAGAGCAGACACAGCCCCAGAGCAGGAGCGAGTGATTAACACCGAGCACACAGGCTGGAGCTGCAGTTGCACCTGATTTTTATTTTGGGGTGTTTTTTTTCAGTTCATCTCCGCATTTTTTCCCAGCCCTCCCCTCTCCCTCTCCCCCAGCACAGCCAGGAGCAGTGCATTAGTGTGAAGGATGCGTGTCACTGCCTGCTGATCTAGGACAGGGCTCAGGCTGCTTCTCAGAGCAAGTGCCCAGAAGCACCATTAGACACCAGCCAAGGCTCTCAGCGGTGATTTAAAATGGGTTTTGATTTTTAAGGTACCTCTTAAAAGCACCTGGTTTTGTGAAAATGTGAAAGCTGCTCAGGTCTCACTATCTGCAAATCAGAAGCTCTCAAGCTAGGTACATAAAAGCAGCAGCATCCCAGGGTGTGATCTCATCTGGAAATACTGTCAGTGCTGTTGGATCCTCGGGCTGGTTCTTTTCTGAGCCTCGTGCCCACCTCTTTGATGGGGGAGTTCCTTGCAGAACAGCTGTTAACTCTTCCACTGGTCCATGCACGAGACTTGGAAATAATCAGCATAATTATTATTATCTCTGGCCTGGGAATTCAATCATTTAAAGTCATTTCTTACAATGGCTACTGGTTGTTATGGGGAAGAGAAAACTCACTTATCTGGGATAAAACCCGAGCGAAGTCACAGCTGCTCAAAATCTTTCAGCATTTGACCCTTCTCCTTTTTTTTTTTTTTCCAATGCAATTCAACAAGTTAAGCCTGAGCAACTGTGTCTGACCCCATGGCTGGAGTAACATCTGTGACTGTACTCTGTCATTTGCAAACTGGAACGGCTCTAATCTCTTGAGCACACTGCTCTGCAGTGACATTTCCAGGACATCCGCACTCCAAAAGGCACGCAGTGGCCTCGGATTAGAGTCTAAAATAGCAACGTGTTTGCCTTTGTGTGCGGCGTGGGATTGCTCAGGAGAAACAGCCCGGGGAGCAGCAGGATTGCGTGACCTCCGCCGGCTCAGGGGCTTCCCAGCGGGGCCTGGGCTGCGCTCCCAGCCCAGAAATGCACTCAGCTGGGGCAGGGAAAGCTGCTCCCTGCTCCCCCCAGGAACCGCTCACCTCCACGGGGACAGAGCTAATTAACACCCGTCTAAATTAGAGCAGAACTGAGGCTGATGCTGTGCAGGGCTGGACGAGCTGCACGGGCTGGATGAGCTGCTTCCCCTGGAACGTGAGATCCGGAGGATGCTGCACGGTGCCCAGAGAGCAGCCTGGGGGCTGCAGGAATATCTGGGTGCTGTAGGAATATCTGGGTGCTGCAGGAACGTCTGGGTGCTGCAGGAACATCTGGGTGCTGTAGGAATGTCCGAGTGCTGTAGAACATCTGGGTGCTGCAGGAATGTCCATGTGCTGCAGGAACATCTGGGTGCTGCAGGAATGTCTGGATGCTGTAGGAACATCTAGGTGCTGCAGGAATGTCTGGATGCTGTAGGAACATCTGGGTGCTGCAGGAACATCTGGGTGCTGTAGGAACATCTGAGTGCTGTAGGAATATCTGGGTGCTGTAGGAACATCTGGGTGCTGTAGGAATGTCTGGGTGCTGTAGGAACATCTGGGTGCTGTAGGAACATCTGGGTGCTGTAGGAACATCTGAGTGCTGTAGGAGTATCTGGGTGCTGCAGGGACCTGCTCTCCTCTCCCTGGCTGCAGCCCTGACCTGCCCCAGGGGTGTGTTCAGGCCCGGGGGAGCCGAGGGAGGCTGTTCTTGTCTGGGATCAGCCCCTGGTGTCAGTGCTGTGTGTGTGAAGCTCCCCAGCCTTCCCCGGGAGCTGATGTGACAATGCACCTCCTGGTTGTTTTGCAGGCTCAGCTGGTGGCAGCTCTGCTCTTTCTACCCTCCTCTGTAATGCAAAGCAAAAATCATCTCGCTCGTGTTGCTAAAGGTGCTTTTCATAACTGTGAGCCTGTTAACGCCGGTTTCCTAACAAATACCAGCTGAAATCCTTTTGTTTGTTTGTTTTAGGTGCGTTGTTTTTAAACGCTCACAGCAAGCTGTTGTTCAGCTGTGTGTTGGTAAACAGGAGCTGCCGGATTTCACCTGGGGAGAGGCAGAAATGGGAGCAAAGCCTGGACTGCCTGGGCAGAGCTGGCCCAGAGCTCCGGGGTGCAGTGGAGTCAGTGTGGGGCAGCTGTCCCAAAAGGCAGCCTGTTGCCTGGGGCTGGTTTTCCCCCAGAGCTGGGTGTGTAAAAATCCATCCCTGCCTCTGGAAACCTCCTTTGGGGCTGTTGTGTCCCTAACTCTGATTTCAAGGCCGGGTTGGATGGGGCTTGGGGTGAGCTGGTCTGGTGGAGGGTGTCCCTGGGTGGAATGGGGTGAGCTTTGAGGTCCCTCCCGACCCAAACCATTCTAGGATTTGAGGTCAGGAGTCTGGAGGTCCCTGTCTGGCACAGGGAAGCGGGACCTGTGGGAGATGGGCGCGTAGCAAGCTTCCTCCTCCTTCCTCCTCCTCCTTCCTCCTCCTCCTTTCTCCGCTCTCCCTCCTCCCAGCAGCCCAGTGCAACTCACTGGAGCCGACTGGTGCCCAGCCCCGTGTGCTCCCGGGCGGTTTTCCGCGGGGTTTGCAGGGAGAGCACCCGGCTGATTTATGGCTCCCGGCGTCTCTCAGTTTGTAATAAAGTTTTCAGCAGCTCCGTCTCTCCCCGCCCCCACGCACGCACACAGCCCGCGCCCGCTTTGTTCTCCTCACACATAATGTCAACTCATAAACCTTTCATCAAGTCAACCAGGTGGAAAAAACCCATTACTGAAAGAAGCGTTCATTCAGGTCCGGGGAGGGGTGGTGGTGGTGGTGTGTGGGGGGGTGGGATGGAGGGGAAGGCGGAGAGGGAAAGTTCCCCCACGGAAAAAAATCAAAGGGGAGGGGGGTAAGAGAGAAATGTGTGTGTGCTGCCCCAGGTGCCAGGGCATGGAGAGGCTGGCAGAGCTGCCAGCCCTGACAGGAGGTGGCAGGAGCCGGGTGCAGGCTCGGGGAGGCAGGATTTGGGCCCTAATACCCGCCGATGAAAGGGAGCGTCAACACCGCCGGCCGTGCCAGCTGAACAAACCCACTTGTGCTTTTGCAGGGCGGGGAGGGCCCCCCTCATCCCCCCCCCGTCCCATCCGTGTGTTCCAGCCCTGCTGGCTGAGCCTCATGTGCTGAAAGAGCTGTTGGCCACACAATGGAGGGGCTGACAGGGCTGTGGCGGCGGCAGAGCAGGCGCTGAAACGCGGGATGGGGAGGGAAGTGTGGAGGGCAGGGAGCAGGAGCAAGAGCAGGGAGCAGGAGCAAGAGCAGGGAGCAGGAGCAGGGATCTCCTTGGGGCACCGACAGCCAAGGCCTCCCTGGGGATGGTGCTCTGGGGTGGCCAAAAGCTGCTCCTGCTCCCAGGGAGCGCCCAGCTGGACAGGGACCTGTGCGGGTGCATCCCTAAAACGGGAGCAGGGAATGTCTGACGGGCAGGAACCCTGGGCAGAGCATCTTTGCCCGCAGTGCAGGTGATGGCATTCCCACTGAGTCCCACCTGCTTGGGATGCAAACCCTGGGGAGGGCACTGCTGCCTCCTGCCCATCGATCGCCGTGGCCGGTGACGTGGAATTTATTGATCTGGGATGGGATTTCAGAAAGGGCTGTAGGTGGAGTTGGCTGAAAAATGGAATCTGCTCCACCCCAACATCTCTGTGTTTCAGGCACACACTTTGATGGATTTTTCTTTACGTGCCGTGTGTAAAGTTCTGCACAAAATTGTATTTAAGTAAGTTTTTAGGCAGTGCAGAGCAGAGGTAAAGCTGTGGGGAAGGGCAGGAGGGCACTAGGGAACGGAGAAAGGATGGGAAACAACAAAGGAGAACAGGCAGTGACATCTGTCACTAGTGTTTTATAAGTTAAAAATTCAGCATAATCTCCTGCCACCCTGTCCGCTATACTGAGTTCCAACAGCAACAGAATTGTCATGATTTCTACATGAATTAATTCAAATCTCTCTTTGCATGATATGGCGTAAGAAAGGGGCCATCTGGTTTATGTTCAGGGTGTCAGAACCACTCATACCAGCACACTTGCAGAGTGCAAGATGCAAGTTGACTGCACATATTAATGTCTCCTTACCCTCTGCCTCCCCGGGCCCCGGTGCTGTTGTCCCATTATGGTGCTGCCATTTACACTGTCAGCAGCAATAATGACACTAATGCAGTGCCTGGCGTGCACACAGCACCTCCACTTCCAACTGTGCTCCCCAGCACAGGCACTGGGCTGGTCCCTTCCCACGTGGGAGCCTCAGGGACCTGCTGTGACCAAGCTGGGAGTGGCCAAGTAAGAGATTGTCCATCCCACAAAATCAGTGTCTTTAACTAGTGACCTGCTCCACATACACAGAGTGTTGGCTTCCCCCAGAACACAGAAATAATCACCCACTGGGATGCTGGGAAGAAGCATCATGTGTGAGGAACCCTGTCCATCCCACTGGGAATGACACCCGGCAGTCAGGGGTCTGCTCACTCCAGGGGATATTTGATCTGTGGCTCTGAGATTAGGAGCCCATGACAATAACTCAGATATCAGTGAACTGTGATTGGGGTGTCTGTAGGTGATGACATCAAACAGATTTACACTGCACCAGGATGCCTTAAATTTTACCTGAATGTATTAATCCTCACAACACCCTAAACCAGTGCTTGCAATTCCCAGGTAACTGCAGGGGAAAAAAAAAGGATCAAGAAAACGGGTCTTTTCAGGCTGAAACAAGCACAGCAGATTTCGATTCATTATTATAGCAGTTTTTGTTTTGCTTGTGTTACATCTTGGTGACAAACTGGTTCACTGTGATTTTTTCCAGCAGTTAGTTGAATATCCAAAATCCAAGCAGAACTTGGTAGGTTTGCTGAGAGAAGTCGCCACACCCCCAAATTCTGTTCCCTTTGCTGGATGATAGAGGCGCAGGAGAGTGGGAAAAAAAGTCCCAAAGCAGAAAAGCCTCATCTAGAACAGATTAGCTCTGTTTATATTGCAAAGACTCTGGCTCAAGTGAGGGGTTTTTTTGCTTAGAAATATTGTTTTAGCACGAATTTATCTTCAAATGAACTTTGTGGTAAATAGAATTCAAACATGAGCTTAAATTTAAGGTCTTATTTAAGTGCTTTTCGACTTCACTTGCCAGCTGATGATCTGGCCTGGGCTTTGAGCATCTTCAGGGAGAAGAAACAGATTAACGAGATTAGAACATTTTAAATCACTTTTGTACTTCCCTGGGCTGCATGATCTTTCTAATCCCTCTTCTCCATGGACCCTCTGAGGCGTGTTGGCTGGGTGCTGATAGACAGGGATGATGAAAACAGGGTTTGCCTGAGCATCCTTTCAGGTTTGGGAGCACGTCCCATGGCCCCTGGGTATGTTCAGTCTCGTACGTCAGCACGTGTTTCATCTCTCTGCTTTATGAAATCCAGCATTTGAGAGCTTCACTCTCCACCTCGTGGGCCCCGTTTCCTCCCTGAGCTTTGCACCAGATATTTTACAACCAGGCCAGTGGAGTGAAATGTGTGGCCAAGGGAGGTGGGAAGGGGTGAACTGGGAACAGACTTCACCCAGAATGCTGAAACTCCAGCAGGGACTGGGCTGGGCTGGGAGCTTTTGGCAATTCCTCCTGGCACATCCACACTCACCCCCACAACTCCACAGGCAAAAGGCAAATCTCTGATACTAAGCTTTGCAATTTTTCCTTCCCAGTTCAGCACTAAGCCATCTCTGCAGCAGTGCAGGCAGGGAATCCTGGCCCATGAGCTCACCTCTCACCTGCTGACACGCAGCGGTTCCGTTTCCATGATGATGGAATGTGAAGCTCCCCTTGGAGTGCAGGGCAGGGAGATGTGGGTTGTCCCTTCCTGGGTGAAGCTCAAAGGGGAACTGAGCCATTGCCACAGACTGGAGTTTCCCAGAGCTAAAGTTCTCCGTGAACACATTTAATCTGTTCCCCAAGGGCTTTATTTGGAGGAAAGCAGCAAGAAGCCCAAACCCCCCAAAACATCAAAATTCCAAGGTTTTTTTTTTTATTTTGCCCAGAGACCTTCCTCAAGGCAGGTTTCCCCAGGAGTTTAGTTGCATGTCCATCTCTTGCAGTCCCTGGCAGCTCAGGCTCTGAAAAGCCCCGTGGGAGGAAGGAAGCAGGAGAAAAGTTTGGAGTGTTGTGGATTGTGCTGCTGGTTCCTCCTGGTCAGTGCCAGAGGGTCCCCACGGAGTCCTCCCCCAGCCAGGAGCACAGAGGTGGCACTTGGAGGGCTGAGAGGACAGGTATGTGCATGGGGTGTGAAGAGGGGAGGGTAAAGCACCAAAAACAAACCAACAATCACGTTTATCCCTGTCCTGTACACAAAGTGGGGCATATTCAGTGCAGGGTTGCCCCAAAATGCAGCCAGAGCAAGGGGCTGTGGAGCAGAGCTTGCACCCTGCAGGCAGCTCTTGTGCAGGGCCAGGACAGACCCAGCAGGAAATGCAAACCCCGCTCCCAGCCCCGCTTCCTGCGCTGAAAGAGTAATTATAATTAAAAATAAATCACCGCTGCTTTTAGTTTGATGAAATTACCACTCGTACCAAGAGCAGCTTGGGCTGGCTGTAAATCATTTCTCTGCAGGATGTCACTTTGGGGTTTGGATGGGTGAAGGAATGTGTTGTGCTGCAGCTGGGAAGGGGAAGAGCGTGGATGACACGTGGGTGAGGACAGAACCTTCTGGTGCTCTCGGGGGCCTGGAGTCCTTAAGGAATGGAATTAGCACTTCTGGGAAAAAAATTGATTAATGCAAAGTTGCTCCCAGCTACTCAATTCCTCTGCCTCAGTGGGAGGTGGGAGACCATCAGGATGGTCTCCCAAGACATGAACTTAAATGGCAGCCATGGCTTTTGTTCTTTTTTGGTTCTTTTTAATGGGTCAAGGCTTGGCTGCTCTCCAGAATTATTGGAAGTTCAGACCTAAAACTTCTTTGGTTTCTAAAAGCAGTTTCTGAAGTTGCATCCTGCACTGCAGTTATGGTGGCTGAGGGGAAAGGAGAGCTTGAACCCCTGGATTCTGAGAGCCTGGGGTTTGTGGTGCTGCAGAAAGGCTGTGGAGCACCAGGCCCGTTCTGGAAATGCATTTAAGACATGCACGACTTGGAGCCCATAAATAGTTGCACAGAAGTCAATGGGACACAAATTTATGAATCTGCCTAAGTGCTTTGCTGGATCTGTGCCGGAGGAACCACTTACCACGAGTTTCAATAACAGAATCAGAGCCCTGTTAATGAGCAAACCTCTGGAGCAGGGACCTGAAATCCAGCCCCACGGATCTGTGCTGCTCAGCTTGATTCCATCTCTGCGGAAACTCGCCCTGCTGGGTGACATTCCTGGCCCTTGCCTTTCCCAAAGAGTGATTTGCAAGTTCCATTTTACGCTCGTGAGTGCAGCAGGGCAGTGCAGGATGGAAAGCAGCATCCAGAGCTCAGTTCCAGAGGGCAGGCACTGGAGCAGCCTTTTTTTTTCTAGAGAAAGGCACTTCCACATCTTCATCAGGGAATTGTGGCTTTCGCCTCCCACTTTTTTCTTTTAAATTTTTTTGGCAGCAGAGGCGGCTGACCAGGAAAGAGGAACGTGAATGGCTGAGATCAGTCAATATTGTCAGGTCTCTGTACACTCCATTAGTGCTGGCAGGCACCAGAAATGCAGATTTCACCGGGCAGAAGATCATAAATCACCCTGGGAGGCAGCAGCTGGGGTGGGGATGCTGGGAAAGGAGGAGAGGGGGGCTCGTGCACCCAGTGCCAGGTCAGAGCCCTGCAGATGGACTGGCAGAGACCAGGGCAGGGCTCCACTGCACCAGGGCATGACACAAAACTGGAACAAAACCAGAGCCTGTGCCATCAGGGTATACAAGGAAAGTGAAAGGAGGACCCTGGCAGTGGGACAGGGCTGGAACACCTTGGATCCTGCACTGGAGGGGGTTTTTACAGTGGGGTTTCATTTAAGGCAGAAAGGAGCAGCTGCCCTTGGGACACACAGTGAGTGTGAGGCAGAACCTGCATTTGCTGGGTGCCACTTTGAGCCATTCAGCAGGTCTGGGTACATTTAATGGATCTGTGTCAGAATTCTCGCACTCAGAAAGGGAGAAGTGTGGTTACAAATAACTTTATTTTGCCCTCCACTTGTTTTCTCCGGCGTGCCCGTGGGGTGTTGTCTGGAAACAAGGCACTAAAAGGGAAGAAGAGCTGCCCCAGTGCTGGGAGCAGGGCAGCCCCTTGGTTCCCAGAGCCCAGGGCAGGGGGGCCCATCCAGCTGCTCCGAGGGGTCCCCAGCTGAAGGAGCAGCAGCAGCAGGAACGTTGAGCAGAGACGTGGGATCCACTGAATCAGTGTTAGCTGAGGAATGCCAAGAAAGAGAGTGCCTGGAAGGTTTAATTTATGGAGATTAGCATGTCAGATGTTCTGGTGGTGGGCTTGGCAGTGCCGGGGTAACGGTTGGACCCGATGGTTTAGAGGGTTTTTTTTCCCAACCTAAAAGATTCCGTGGTCCTGTAAATCGTGAGGGAACTTTGGGGTTGTTTTCTAGGAGTAAATCCCAAAACTTCTGCAGAATTCCCAGAGAGTTTGTAGGTTAAAGGACCTTCAGTCCTTCCCATTCTCACAGCATCCTCCTCTGTGGTTCACACAGAGCTGTGTTAACATGAGTCTGGAATATCTCAGCACATAATTATTTATCCTTCAATAAAACAAAGAAACCCATGTCTGAATCTGAATAATATCCCCTCCTCAGCCTGCCAAGTGGGGCCTTGTGTTTTCAGCACTGAAGAGCAAGCCTGACTCGCTGCATATTTTGTGTTACCATGGTTTATGTCCAACTGCAAGGATTTAATTTTGTCCGTCATCGAGCCGTGGTTTCCATATGACACCAGAACATTCCTCCCCTCCGCCTGCTGTTCTGACAGACGACAGAATCGAATTAAACATTCCCACTGCCACGCTGAAAGCACAGGAGCTTATGTTCCCCTGGCTTGGGAGATCAAGGGGCAGATCCTTCACAGGTATAAATTGTCCCCAGCACGGCCATGAAAATTCACACAGGTCACCCCGGCTGAGGTGCAGCCTGGGACGTCTTTATTTCCCAGTCCAATAAGATGGATAAAGCAGGGCTGACAAATAAGACAGAGTCTCCCTTTTGAGTGTGCCTGGCTGTTCTGAGTGATGATTATTGTGTTTTCCTCCTGGAGCAGTCGCTGACCAGCCCGGCTCATGCCTCTGTGAACCAGGAGAAGAGAAACCCCTCCACATATTTCTCCCCTAACTGCAGCCTGCCCTGCCTCCCAGCCAATTGCAATTTCATGGCATCAACATTTTAAAAAAAGCCAATCCCCAGGCTCTGCCTTGCTGAGACTGGGAGTAGATAAATGACCAGTTCCTTCTCAAAACACCGGCTGGGGTTTCAAAGGGGCCTGAGGGGATTACACACACATCTCACTTTGAAATTTAAGCTCTGGATCTTGAAAGAATAAGGTTTATTCCACAACTTCACACCCTGAAGGGACAGCTCATTGCCTGGGATTGCTGTGATGTCATCCCGGCAGGGAACTTTTCCAGATGAAGTCAGTGCACGGTCCTGGGCCACCTCCTGACCTCCATCAGTGCTGTGACCCGGGCTGGGGGGCTCTCAAATGCTCTGAGTCACAGCAGCTCCCTGCTCAGTCCATGCCTTGGGAATACAGTCACTTGGAAGTGCTGAACCATCCCAGCGGGTGGGAACAGGAGATGCACCATCCTCAGGAAGGGAAAAAGAGCCCAAAGGGATGAGAGTAACGATCCAGCAGGGCCTGCAAGTCAGCACCATTCCTGGACTGAGCCAGGAACTCTGGCAGGTTTTGGAGTGCTGGGATTTTGCCCTGGATTTGCAGCCTCCAGGGGGGCTGTTGTCAGGGTTTGGGAGGTGTGGTGGGGTGATGCTGCTGGTGCCAATAGCCCAGGAGAGGGGAAGTGAAAACTGCTGAGGCTGGGGAAGGAAACAGATTTGTATTAATTAGAAGCAAATGCTGTTTGTTGGGCAATGGGCTCCAAAGCAGATGTTTGTCCAAATAGCCAAGAGCTGGGTCATCTCCAAGCCAAAGTGATAAATAATAGGAACGATGGTTCTTGTTGTTCCGTGTTTGCTCAGGTCAAACCCATGTGTTGCTCAGGGCTGGAAACGCCAGGGAGTGACACACCTCGTGTCTGTGTGACACCACTGCTGTGTCCAGGGATGTTCCTGGTGGCCTCGCTCCACCTGTGACCAAATCCCTCCCATTTTATCCCCATGAACAGCAGCAGCACCTCTGTGAGTGCCCAGCCTGCAGCAGAGCCAGCACAGCAGGGGACAGGCACTTCCTCCAGGACACATCCAGAGGGGATGAGGGAAGAGCTGAGCATCCTTCCCTGGCCCAGACTTCCTGAACAGATTCAGTCTTTCCAGGTAAGGTTTGTGGTTTTAATTAATGTTGATGCCTAAATTTGGGGATGCCTAATTTGTATAATGCCCTTTAATAAGTTAACCACGGTCTTCAGATCAGGTAAGTCTTCGCTGTTCACTCTGGACATGGAACATAAATACAGGGAATCAGCAATTTTCAGGGAGACGTACCTGTTTATTCCTGAGGTGAAGGTGACCTGCTGATCTCCTCTCACCCCTCTGTGTGTAACATCTGCCCCCAGACACCCTCTGACCGTGTTCTGGTGTTTATTCAGGACGTGGCACAGGTGTAGAAACACCTGTGGGTTCGGGTGCCAGCACATAAATCAGCACAGCTGAACAAAGATATGGATTTACATTCCTTGAGTTTAGAAATGGGTCAGGATGAGACAGCTCCCCGAGAATATTGTCCTTGGTTTGCACTCAAATTGACTGATAAGTAGTTTAAGTAAACATTTTTTTAAAAGTGGGTGTATTGTTCACCTTGGGATGGATCCACGTGACTCTCCTCCTGTGTGTGTGGATACTTAGGGAAGTGTTTTGCATCTTGAAGATGTGTGTGCTGGGACAAAAAGCCTGTATTTGAAATTAATTTGTGTAAATACACATGTGCACGGAAAGCCACCCTGTTACAGACACACATGGAGTCACATACATATGTGCATATATAATCACGTTTGTGTACACAAACAAATTATGTACAGAAAATTAAACATATGCCCGTCTCACCCCCCCAGTGAGGCATCCCCCTCCAAGGAACATCAAACCTGTTTGTGTCAACACACAGACCTCTCAGCCCAGGAGATATTGATACAGACACACCAGGAAAAACAGAGGCCTCAGTACCTGGGAGGGTGATTACTTATTTATGCCTCATCCCTACACCTCTGTGATGCTCCCTCCTGCTGCAATCTCTGTCCCTCCCAGGCAGAACTCCCCAGCCAGAATCCTCTGATCTTTGCCCTCTCTTCCTTCAAATTAAATCTCAACTTTTTTTAAATCTCTGGTGAGTGACAAGCCAGTGCCAGAACTGTCTTTTAATACACAAAAGCATAAATAATGCCATCCATCAGAGCCGTCACTCAGCAAGATGGATTGCTACTTGTCCAGACACCGGAATGACACAGAAGTGAAAGTTAGAAACTGTCTCTTTTCTTTGCTTGCTTTCTTTTTCTTCTTCTCTCTCTCTCTCCCCCCCCTTTTTTTTTTTTTATTTGCCGGACTGCTTGATTCTGATTAATGGTGCTGTCAGGGAGGGATTCCGCTCGCCCGGATAATGAGTCAGGAATGTATTCCCTGTCACAAACACAGCAGATGTCAGGGGCAGAAGGGCCCGGGAATGCCAGAAACAATATACAGTTTCTTCCTAGTCCCCTGACAGGCCAATATGCTGCACAAGGTCTAATTTATGTAGACAAAATGCAGGCAAGGGGCTGTGGCAGCAGAGGAGCTGTGGGGAAGTGTGGAGCACAATGCAGGGAGGGAGCAGAGGGAGGTAATGAAGGCGAGCAGTGGGACTCAATAGCACTGCATCAAACGGCCTTAACAAGAATGGCCCAGGACCACTTTGACTCCATTAAAGTGCACTTTACATCATTATGGAGAGAAATCAAACAGGGCAAGAGGGCTTCTGTTTCTTTTAATGGCTCGATTAGGTTATTCACTCACGGGCTGTCACAGCGGAGCAGGGGCTGCCAGCAGAGGGGACAGCAGGGCTGGGTCCCCTCCCAGGGCAGGGCTCCTGCACGTCCCCCCCCCGTGTGCACACGTTCACAGGGGCTTTGCCAGGCCTGCTGAAAGGATTTCAGAGCTGTCTGAAACCCCTTTCCGGGGTTGGAAGCTCTGGAAAGGGGCCACGTCCTGCTGAAAGCCCCTTGGCTACCTGGGGTCCTGGCTTGGCAGCCAAGGGGAACCCACGTTGGCTCCAGAGGGTGCTGACCTTCCCTAGGCTGGGGAGGAGCTCACAGCTTCAAACTGCTGATATCATGGAATGTCTTGGGGAAATAAATCAGCATTTTGAGGTGCGTGCAATGCTCTGCTCTGCTCTGCTGCACTCCCTGCTCAGCACTCCGGGGCAGTCAGGATGCCAGTGCTGCTTCAGCACTTGGAGTAATGAGGTCCTGGCCCAGGAGGACTCACACTCAGGGCCATGGGAAGGTGTGTTCCAGGCCCTGAGGGTGCTGCCAGGGCGTCTGTACGTGTCACAGAATAGTGAAAATATGAACTACAACAGAGACGTGACTTAGGGAAAGGAAAGAAAAGAGAAGGGCTTCATTTGAAGTCCTCTGATGTCTGTCAGAGTTTCTGTGGTGACATCAGAGTCACGCAGCAAACTCCGGAGCACTTCAGGGAAACACCCCTTTTGTGGAGCTGTCACATTATCTGTCCAGCATCTGCTCAATGAAATTGTGTCACACTGCAAAATTCTGAGAGAGGAAAAAGCCTTTGAAACTGGTTGACTCAGAGGCAGCTTTTCAAGGCTGTGGCTGCAGAACTTTTTACTGTGATCAGTGTTTTCGGCCCTAAAAAGCCTTAAGGTGGATATAAAGTCTCACCACGGAGCATTAAATCTTAGTCCTAATACAGCCATTTCACTCTGTCTTTAACCAGGGTAAAAATAATGGGTAAAAATAACCCCACACCAGGCACTTTGGTGCATTCACACCAGTTTCTGCTGGTTTCAGCACACTTTAAATCAGGCCACGTGTCCTGTGGTGCTGCAGTCGTCCATGAACTCTTCCACAAGAGCCTCCTCCAGCTTTTATCTCCCTGTCTCTTTAACTTAATCTGATCCCTGACCCATGAATGGTCCCAGTAACTCCTTCCTGAGGAGCAGGAGCTCGGCTCTGACACGATGTTGGCACTGAGAGGTGAAGGACCTTGAGGTCACGGGGTGGAGGGAGAGAGCACGTACCCACAGAGGTAAAAATCAGGAATGACAGAGAGATGAGAACAAAGATAAGGTTCTGCTACCCAGAGTCACCAGAGCAGGCAGGAGCTGCTCTGAAAGGGAAAGCACAGGCAGGATGCTGGGGCTCTCAGATCTCGTGCCCAAACTGAACAGCATTAAATGGCTGGTCCTGAGTTTTCCCCTGACCCTGCTGTAAAATCCTGTGCAGTGTCACAAAGCCACGTGCACTCAGCAGGAATCTCCTGTCTGTGACATCTGGGCAGCTTGTTTGAGAGTGACACTGCCTAGTGAAGTGTATTTGCACTGGTCAGGGGGCTCTCCTGGCAGGATCAGCTTTGCCAGACCCTTCTAAACTGATAAGGCTGTGCTTTTTTTACCCTCCCCCCCAAAGCTCAACAAAGCTGGTTTTTATTTAAAATAACTCTATGGCTGCTCAGAATGCCCCTAATCAGAACCAGCATCTAACAGCCTGAAAATAAAGGAAATAAAATTAAAGGCTGCAATTGCTTTGGTTTTACAAGCCCGAGGCCTGGTGAGCTTTGCTCCAGGGGAGGGGGGTAAGAGGCTCGGGTTTGTTGGGTTTGCTGGTATTACCCTGATCAAAGCAGCTTATTGTTAAGTGAGCACAAAAGTGGATTTAGAAAGTTAACACATTAAAATAGGTGTGATTGACACCAGAGGCAGTGCTGGAAGGGAGTGCAGGGAACGGGGGTGAGACGAGGCAGGTCCAGGGGGGCTGCCAGGAGTGGGACAGGGCACAGGGGTGAGGGAAGAGCTGCTGGGATGGAGCAGGGCAGGGATGGAGCGGGGCAGGAAGGCAGGAGGACACTCAGCAGCAGAACAAAAGTAAGTTTACCTAATGAGGCTGGTGCAGAAGTGCATCCCCAGCAACAGGAATGACCCCTCCACTGCCATTTGTCTCTGCACCCTTTGGTGATCCCCTTTAAGTGGAACAATGTGAAGCCTCACCCTCTCCTGCTCCCTCTGTAACCCAAAGGCAGAGCAGGGTCTGTCACCCTGCAGGGCTGAGCTCTGGGCTCGCCCTGATCCCCGGGTGTGATGGAAATCCTCTGGAAGCTGTTGTGACATGGACATTAATAACAACCCCAGGAGCACCCCTGGGGCAGAGCTGAGGGCTGTGTGACCAGAGAGCCACGAGCTCTGTTTAACAGCCTGGCCCTGAGGGTGCTGAGCACACACATGGGGTGGGAGCACACACCTGGGGAGATAAGGCTGTTACAGCATTTATCTTTCTGTGCCTCGGGTTGTAGTGAAGCTGCTCTTGTGTGGGCCAGAGCGTGCAGGGATGTGCTGAAAGGGAGGGAAGGCTCTGCCTGTGGCAGCAGCTCCAGTGCAAAGTGACTCCACTGGATTGAAGGTGATGGAAGGAGAGTTGTGGCTTGGCTGGTGGTGGAGCAGGAGGGGCTGCAAGGCTTTGGGAAGTCACCCTGGATGTGTGTCAGCAGCTGAGGTGTCACAGAGTCAGCTGCACCACACCAGGTACCTGCTGTACCCAGGCAGGGAGCTGGAGCAGCTGCTGGGAATGCTGATGGAAGCAGGGAAGGTGGACTTTCCAGGCCACCCTCTCCCTGTCAGTGTTCGTGGGCAGCAGCTGAGCATCGAGTTCTTTAAGCTGTCACCAGCTGGGCTTTGCAGAAGTTGCAGCCCAGGAGATTTATGGCTGTGGGAGCTGGGGCAGCGTTCTGTGTAACCTGAGTCTTTGTAGGACCAGGGCAAAGCCTGGTCAGTGCTCAGACTTCTCCCTGCAGCCCCACGAGAGGGGATTGGATTTCAAACGTGCTCTGTGTGTCGTCCTTGGAAGACAAAACACAAATAAGTGACACCCCAGGACCAGGCGTCTGTCCCAGGGCACGGGGGAGGCAGGGAGCTCGTGGGATCAAAGGTGCAGCCCTGGGGAGGGAGGCTGGGAAGACCAGTTTTCACAGGTCTCAGCACCAGGAAAAGGGCATTTCATCATGAGTTGAGTCGTGGAGAGGAGCACTCGGACAGGCTGGTGCCACTAAGGCACAGACAAATGTGATTTATTGCCCCCAGGCCTGGGGAGGTTTGGGGAGCTCAGGAGGAACATGAAGCATCAAGGAGGCCTGCCCCCCTGGAGGCTTTTTGGAGAGTGATTAATTGAGGTGGGATATTCTCCTCTGAGCACATTCAGTCCTTTCACACATCCCTGTTGTGAGACAAACACTGTGTAGGTGCGGGGAGAAGGGATGGCCTCAAAGTGCTGACCCAAACTTCAGGACACCTGGGCTCGCTCACAGCTGGTGTAGGTGGCTTACACAATTCAGCAAGTCAGTTAATCCTTCCCTGCTCTATCAGTTCCCCATCTGCAAGAGCTGATGATGCCAGCACGGTGCTCCCAGGTGCTGGGAAATGCAGGTGTCCCTGCACACCCTGTCCCAGGGAGGTGGCAGTGACCCTCCTGCCCAGGAGGAGCTGCAGGCTGGGCTCATGTTGAGGGGAGGATGTGACCCCCAGCCTTCCCCTGGAGAGGTAGTTTCAGTGCTGTTTGCACTTGGCTGAAGGCCCCAGGCAGCTGATGAGCAGTCGGGGTTGGAGCAGGGAGCTGCTCTGGATGGGGGTGATGTGCTGCACCTCAGCTCCTGCCTGCGGGCGTTTTCCTGGGAACTCTGCGGGTTCTTACCTGTCCCTGCTCAGCCTGGGGTGTGTTTTGGGTGAGCAGGGCAGGGAGGCTGTGCTGAGGGAAGAGTGTGACCTTGCAGGAGTGGTTTCACACGGATGCACCACAGCCAAGCCAGCACTGGAGCCAACCCTCCTGTGCCTGGGCTGCAGGGGAGGAAAGCTGGGGAGTCATTAGTATTTCTGAGATGTATGAAGAATTTTCAGGTGAATCGGGGCCTTTTATAGCTGTGCAAGGTACTGGGTGTTTTTCATGCACGTGGTGATTAACTGTTGGTATTAAATGCTGAAGCCCACCCCTTCCCATATGTGCGAGTGTGTGTGCGTGTGTAGCAAGGCCAGGCAAATGACTAATGCAAACCTGAGGAGAGACAGCAGAGCATATTGTAAAGATCAACCCTATTTCAGCTTCTGTTCGAATAGGAAATGCCAGAGATTGTTTCATAGTCTTCTGCAATGTTCATTATAAAAGTCCCCAGATGGCAGATGGCTATTAGCTCACTGTGACCTATATAAATGTCAAACATAAAGCTATTGCCCCAGTGAAAATCTCAAAATAAATAACAACAGGAGGGATGCTGTTCCGCTGCCACCAGGATTTATGGATTATAAATTCATGCTAATTCATCCCAAAGCCAGCGGAAGAATGAATCTTGTCCTTTTGGAGGAATTCACTTTAACACCTGCTCGCAGACGAACCCGAGTCCCCCACGCCTGATCCTTCCCTGATCCCTGCTCAGCTGCCTCCCCCTGCAGCCACAGCTGGTTCCTGGGAAGAGCAGGGTGTGCTGGGGCTGGGATCGATCACCCAGTGACAATGCCCGTGTCACTCACAGCTGACAGGGGAGCCTTTCCTTTGTTTGCCAGAACTGTGTAACAGCAACTTAAACCTCGATTCCAGGTTGTTTTCCTTGCCCTCATTGATCGCCGTGGCACCTGTCAGTCAGTCACCAAAAGCCTGTGAATCCTCCCCAGGATTTTAGAGGTGTTTGCAAAGGCAGCTTGGTGCCCCTCGGGCCAGTCCCCAAATCCTCCCCAGGATTTTAGGGGTGTGTTTGCAAAGGCAGCCTGGTGCCCCTCGGGCCAGTCCCCGGGCTTACAGCAGTTGGTTTTGGAGAAGGAGCAGGGGAAGAGGGGCTTTGTTTGCTTGGCTGTTTTGTTATTACGTTCTCACAAATAATCAAAAGGTGAACAACACACCATGAGTAGCAAAACTTCCCCTGTCCCACTCCCTGCTCTCAGACGGGGTGGGATGGAGCAGCTGCTCTTTGCAGGCAGCCAGGACAGACTCACTGTCACACCCTGTGCAGCTCCATCCCCCCGTGGCTCTGGGGCTGCTCCGGGCCAGCCCGAGCTCCTGCAGCAGGATCAGGTCCCTTGGATGCCACGTGCCCACCCTGTGGGGTGGGAGCAGGGAGGGCACAGCCCTGAGTGGGACGGACACAACTCTGCTGTGCAGCAGCAGCTCGTGCAGCCCCCGAGCTCCCAAGTGTGGTGGGGAATATGGATGTGGTGGTGGTGCAGCAGTGGGAGTGGAGTGATGGGGAACCTGAGCAGTAACTCGCTGTGTGAGGGCACAAACCCGAGGTGAGGGCTGTCAAATTCTGCTTTGGGATGACGTGTCTGGAGCTCACCGAGCTCTACCGAGCTCTGACACCTCCACATTAACTTCAAACCCAGGCTGCATTTATCTCAACTTTCCCCCCTGCACCCTGTAGACAAGACCTTTGAGAGGAAAAGGATGGCATTGATGAGTTTCAAAAGGATGGCACTCATGAGTTTCAAGGAATTTGTCCTAAATGGCCATTTGAGGACGAGGGGATGGACAGCCTGGCAATCACCATTTAGTGTGTTCATTTATATTGATAGTGCTGCTGTGTTCAGGTGCCTCAGGTGGCACCAAGGACACGTAGTGCTCAGTGAAGAGCAAGCACAGAAGCAGGTTGTTTTTAAAAATATATAATATTAAATGGTAGGGTTTGAAAGAATTGCTTTTTTTCCCCCTCAGAAGCAATTTTCACAAAACAAGTTGTTGCTGCTGTCAAAACTCTTTAAGTTTCACCAACACAAATTGTGTTTTGTTTTTTTAATATATTGCTCGGTGGAAAACATAAATGAGCAGATTTTAGAAATATTTCATCTTCATAAAAGGCATTTTTGGTAAACAAATACAAGTGAATATTTTATTAATGTTTTTGATAAAGGTATGAACGTGTAGTGATGTCATGTGTGGAATGAATCAGCTTATTAAAAAATTAAGAGAGGAGTAGGAATGTGGGTCATTTCTATCCATGCAGGAGCAACTTCAACCATATTTTTCTCTCAAATACGAGATTTCATTTTCGAACTGGTGCAATAATAAACATTCCCAGGAAGCATAAACTTGCTTTCCTTTCTCAGCACAGCAATTTATATTGGCTGGAAGCTCTCAGGCCTCTGAACCTGGGAATCTCTCTGTAAAAATAAACCCTGTGTCACACCTGGGGGGTGCAGAGCTGTTTCCTGTGACTCCAGAATGGACAAGTGGGGTGGATGTCACATATATAGAGTTATATGTGGTTTGAGCAACACTGCTGCAACACCCCCCAAGGCCCACTGGGGTCTGGGAGCACCAAACAGTAAATCCAAGGCTCGAATCTCTGGTGTAGTTAATGGCCAGAGCTCTAAAAACGTGTATTAAACCTGATATTACAGTGACAGTGCTAAGTGCTTCCTGCTAAGTGCAGCCCTGCCTGGTATAAATTAGGAGTAATTAAATCCATCACAAAGTAGACCTGTGACCAAAGTGTGCTGGAGTTTCCACATGTGTCCAGGAGGGACAGGGGGGTCTCTGGGGTGGGTTGGGCAGGAGTCAGGGCTGGGAGTGTCTGTATTTACTGTGGAGATTCCCCAGGACAGCAGCACTGCCACCCTCAGCAGGTGTGCTGGGCTTCCTGGGGGAAAATCCTCTCTGGATATGGCTGCTGGTGACAAATGCTGTCACTTTTAGGGTAATCCTGGTGAATTTTTGCTGCTTTAACGCTCTCGTTCCAAGGGCCCATTCCTCAGAACAGAGGGTCAGGTTACCCATGGTATAAAATGAGATTACACCTCCTAAATCCAGGAAACTATTTAAATGGACTGACAGTCCAGCCTAGCATTGGAAAAAGTTCCTAAAAAGGTAAAAATTCAGCTTCCTTAAGCTGAATGAGGGTAGGTTTAGACTAGATGTTAGAATTAAATTCTAACTGGCACAGGTTACCTGGAGAAGTTGTGGACTCCCCATCCCTGGAAGTGTCCAGGGCCAGGCTGGACGGGGTTTGGAGCAACCTGGGCTAGTGGAAGGTGTCCCTGCCCACAGCAGGGAGGTGGAACAAGGTGATCTTTAAGATCCCTTCCAACCCAAACCATTCCACGACTCATGATTCCCCGATTCTGTGCCGAAAGGATGGACAAGGAGATTCTCTTCAGTCCTCTTCTTAAGTCACACTGAATCTTCCTCCTGATTTTTTTTTTTCCTTGCACAAAGGACAAAACCAAGGAGGAAACTCCTTATCTTGTGCCTGTGCAGCTTCACCTGCAGTGGTTCCTTTGCTGCCAGGGCTGGGGAGACTCCCCGGGGGATGCAGAGCTGGTGGGAGCGATGGCAGAGCGAGGCCCCTTGTTGTGCCAGGCCTGCAGAGAAGAGAAAGACAGCTTGGCTGAGAGCAGATCTTCTCTCAGAGGCCCAGTTCCAGCTGCCCATGGGGGAGCCAAGTCAGTCTGTGTGAGATGATGGTGCTTGAGGAGCTGCCCCAGGGAGAGGCGTGGGGCTGGAGCAGCAGCACCCCTCGTGCTGCAGCACGGCAGGGTCGGGGTTAACGGGGCCCAGGGGCAGGAACAAAGGAGGCTTTCCTTTCCCACTCCTTGGCATGCCTGCTCCTTGCCTCTCTGACAGTAAATTCCGAGCTCTGGAGGATATTTCCAGCCAAAGCCTACATGTGCAGGATACTGTAATGTAAACTGCATATGTTGTGAGAAGTTGTTAAATGGGGCCAGCAGATGATAATGTGCCCGGCGTTGCTGCTGACATCCCTCCACTTCTTCCCCCCACGGGGAAAAGGAGACCCCTGCCCCATCAATCCTACCTTTCTGGCAGGCCTGTAAATTCAAATAAAGCAGAGTTTTTGGGCAGCAGAGCCCCAGGAGCTGCCCCGTGGCAGAGCAGCCCTGGTTCTGAGGGAGCTCAGGCACATCCAGGGTTCACTTGCTGTTCCCCATCTCCAGGCTCTGCCTTGCAGACAGTGAGACTTGTTGAAAGAGTCTGGCACAACCCACTGCATCTGCCACCTTCCCCTGCCTCTTTCCCACTGCTCTTCCATTGCAAAGAGCTGTTCCCCTTTCCTGTGTGAACTCAGGGATAACGGGAGCTGCCGTGTTTCCTCCTTGCTCGAGGAGGGGCAGCTGTTGAAGCTGCCTGGGGAACAGAGCAAACCCAAGCAGGGATCTCTCCTCATCAGCTCCAACAAGAACCAGGGCTGAGGTGGGCACAAAACTGGCAGCTCTCCCTGCCAAAATATTTGGAGGTGGTTTCATATCAGGAAAATAACCTGGGTGCTTCCTCTTGGAGTAGAATCCTGGTGGAGACGGTCACACACTCTCAGGTGCGAGCTGAGGTTGAAGGAAAACACTTCCCAGCCCACCCCTTTGGCACACAGGGATGCAGGGGAGCAGCACTTCTACCAGGAATGCTCAGGAACTTTAGAGAACAGTTATCCTAATGAGCAGAGGGTTAATTAAGAGGCTTTTTCTGTCGTGTCCTGAAGATTTTCCCTTAAGGGAGGTGTCAAACAGCCTGAGGGGTTGCAAGTGTGCTCTGTCCTGGAACCAAATTCTTACCTGGTGAAAACTGGAAGGAAAAACCCTTGGAAATACGGCAGAATTTAGATCCTGTCTTTTCCCTAGGGAAGCTGGGTGCCCATCTCTGAGACAGCAAGCACCAAGGCTCCCATGGGGCAAGAAATCCTCCCACTTCTTCACTCTTGCTGGAGTGGGCCCTTTTCATTCCACACTGCCAGTTCCCTGTGATTGAAATTTGAAAGCATGTAGCTGTTAATCTGGGAGTGATTAAAGAGCCTCATTTCTTGGAAGAGTCAGTACTCATCATCTGCCGTGCTGAATGAGCCTCTAACATCCCCTGATCCCATTATATTGTGATTAATTGTGCCAGTTTAAGTCAATAATTCATTTGTTAAAAATAGGCCTGCAAAGTATCATTTGTCTCAGGGGGGATATCAGAATAAAAAAAAAAATTCATTTGATACTTCTCATTAAATTAGTGTTGGGAGTTCTATTGAAGGGTTCTGTTCATGAAACATTTATTGCAGGCTTATTTGATAAGAAGTTGTATTTGTCTAAAATCATGCCTGCTAACAGATGTAAGGGCCTGCATTTTTCCATTGTTAATGAAAGGATAAGAGTCTAAATAAGTACGTGACTGGGGAGAGGAGCCTGTGGTGACAATGGCAGAGATTTGGGAACATGTGTTTTACAAACCAGGTGGAGATAATGCCCTCATCCTTCACTGCAAAGTGGGGTCCCCTTCTCCCCACTCCCTGTTTTGCCTGACAGTGGTAATGGGAGGTGATGTGCCTGCAGAGGGAGATGGATGTGCCTCAAAGACTCATACGTGGAAATGGTTATGAATGTTGCATTCATATTCATCGAGCCATTAAAAATGTTTCGGCTGTAAACGGCTCTAAAAGGAACATATAGGGAATAGCAGCGAGTCTGCTAATGATAATGGCCATAACTGACAGAGACACATGCTTAATATCTTCATCCCTCCACTCAGTCAGACTCTGTGCCACGGTAATGTTCCTGGAGAGGTGTGGAGGGATGGATGGGTCATGGGAGCTCAGCAAAGCTGCACAAAGCAGCCCTGCAGGAGCAGGCTGGGTGGCTAATGGGGTGTGCAGCCCTGATGGATGGGGGGTCACGGGTTCCAACCCAGGCCAGGTCACGGGGGGCCAGTTCCCCCCACCCGGCTGATGGATGTGCAGAGCAAAAGGGGGTTCAGTGGCTCTGACCTGGCCCTGGTGTCTTCACTGGGACACAAACTGAGCATGGCTGGGCTCTCCCTGGAGCCAGAGGGCAGAGATGGGTCCTGGTGCCTCGTCCTTTTGGGGTGTGCAGCAAAGCCCAGCCCGGTGTGGCTGCCAGGACCCAGCGCCCTGTGTTCCCTGCACTTCAGTGCCCCTGATCCAGGATCCAGCCCTCACAAAGAGTAGGATAAGTTTTGTACAGCCTTGGCATCCCTAAAGGAATTTCTTGCAGTGCCCTGAGAGCTGCTGCCCACCCACCCACCAGAGCTGCAGGAGCCACTGTGCTTTTCAGAGGAGACAAAACCCTCTGGGGACACTTCCCCGGCTGCTTGCTGGGCTGAGGTGGGGCTCCAGTCACATGCATAGTTTTCTCCCTCCTCCTCTCCCTTCTCCTTATGCCATTTCTTGGTATTTGTTAGATTACCAATGATTTATGTAAAAGACTTGTCACAATTACTGAGCTCCGACCCCGTGTTCTCATGAATCACCTGGAGCCGCTGCTGGGAAAGGTCTCTGGGGCAGGTCCCCAGGGAGGGCTGGATCAGGTGTGTGCCCTGTGCTCACCCTGCCCCTGTGGCAAAGGGCTCCTTCTCACAGGGTCTCTCAGAGTCCCCTCCAGGTTCCTTCTGGAGCTGGATTGTGTCAGGCAAAGCAGAGCCGGGTTTGTCTCGGGGTGAAAAGCACCAGCACAGGGGACAGTGCAGAGGGTGGGTTTGAATCCTTGCTCTGACTGGGCCCATCATTTGTTTTGAGTAATGAAATGAAGGATGTGCTGGGGAAGGAGGTGCTGGAGAAGTCAAGGAAACAGTGCACCACTCAAGGAAACGTGCACGTCAAACCAGGCTGGGCTTGGAAACCCCGTCAGGTCCGATGCCAGGGCCTGTTCCAAAATTTATACCGAGAAAAAAAATCTCTGCAAACCACAAATGCCTCTTCAAAACCAGGCTGTGTGGTTGTTTTTTTTTTTTGCCCGTGTCTTTGAGCTGTTTTACAGCTCTTGCATCACATTACCTGGGGATCTGCCCATCGGCACAATCCCCGCATTGTCTGGGAGCCCCCGGGTTTGACAGCGGCTTCTATTAATGGGACGTGCTGGGCCAAAAATGTGTCACCGCCGCGGGAGGGCGAGGGGAAAGCGCCTCTGATGGCTGAGTGACAAGTCTCATATGTCTGCGTGGGGTGGGGAGAACGTGAGCTGGAGCAGCAGCCGGTGGGGAGGGGGGAGAGGGATGCCCGGGGTCCCGCAGCTGTGGGTGCAGCTCCACGGGCGCTGTGCTGTGCTCCCCTGGCAGGAGGATCTCTGCTGCCCTGTTTCTAACATAATTATGGGCTTGCAACCTCGGCCCTTTTAATGCACTGCTGCTACTTGTGGTGGTGTCCGTGGAGAAACGGGATGGATCTTGTTTATGCTCAGCAGAGCTCGGCTCAATTAAGTCGATGAAGCCAAATCAAGGACAATTTCTGTTTGATGGAGCTGCGAGTAAGTGTCTCTGTAAAACCAGTGCAGGTTGTGTCTCTCTCTGACAGATGGCTCGAGGAAGGTAGGGGTGCCTTGTCATTTTCTCACACTTTGGCAACATTTTGTGTAGCTTCTCCTGTCAATAAAATCTCATTTGAATTGACCTGAATTGACGGATAACTATTGACTCAAACAAGAGATGGATCCAGTCAATAAGCTCTCACGCCTCAGGGCATAAGCCAGTCACTAACTCAGGGAAGGTTAGAAGGATATATCCCTGATGTGTTGATTATTCCATAAAATTGTCCACTAGGAGGATTTATGGACATTTGGTTGCTCACAAATACAACATACAGGGCTGTAGGGACCATTAACCTGTTCTAGTCCAGCAGTTCTGAGGTTCTGCAGCTCTGAGTCTCTTTTCACGAATTGTAGAAGAAAAATCGGGTATTGGTGGTGTTTAAAGGCTTGGAAAGAAGCAGAATTTTGTTGTTGAATCTCAATCTGGATACTGGAACCTGAGATGTCCTTTCCCTATTTCTCTCGTAGTCATCCCATTCAGAGCCCTTGGTGCCTGACATAAAAATAAGAGCTGAGTTTTGTGCCTCCTCCTTGTGTTTCACACCCCGGAGTAGCTGAGGTTTCAACAGGTGGCATTGCTGCAGAGTGTGCTGGACCTGTGCTCCCACCTCTGGGCTGTGTTTGCTCTCCGGAGGGTTTTTGGTGCCGGGTCCTGCACTGGCTGCTCAGGCTTTGAGAATTCCATGGGAAGGAAAGGTCCAGCAGGAGGAACAGGTGTCAGCTGGGAGGTTTGTCACCAAACTGATTATTCCTACAACATCCCCGGGATCTGAACCTCAGAGGCTGAACCCCTCCAAGGAGGGCTCGGGGTGTGTGACCGGGGCTGCCAAAGACCCCCAGAGCTCTGGGAGGCCCCTGGGTGGGAAGTGACATCCAGCAGCACCTCCTGTGGCATGAAAAGCTGATTTTGGTGACATTCTGTGTGTGGATGCTCCCCAGAGCCCTCCCTCGTGCTGGCAGGGCAGGGAGGGGCTGATTTGGCTGCTGCAGGTCGGGAGCTGTCCCTGCTGTCCCTTTAAGCCACGTGCTGTCCCCCTGTTCCCAGTGCAGGGCTGCCTGTCAGCAGGGAGCAGAAAACAGATTGTGACACAGGGCAGTGATTTTTTTTAACAATCCTATTATGAAAGACAGAGTGCTCCCATTTCCTTTGCAGCTTTTATCAAGACTTAAATTGCTGCCAAGGGAGAAGGAAGGGGGGGGGAACTTCACTGCTTTTATTTTATTTTTAATTTTTTTAAGAAAGGATTTTGCTTAGTTACTAAATTCCTCCCTAAGTCTCCTCCAAGCAGAGATCCAACAGTATCCCTATTAAATTATATAGAGCGAGTCCAGTCCTTGGCTGTCAGCGGGACCCATCAGTCCTAATTTATCGCCCCAGGAAACACAGTACAATTATGGTAATAAATAATAATAGGATTCAGTACATGACAACATGAATGATGGAGCCTCTCAGAACTCATTTACATTGCTTTGTGTTGCAATCACCCTGCTTCTAATGTAATGCCAAGCAAATGAGCCTTTTTGAATATTGTGCAATCTATTGCAAGTCAACTGGCACAAAACTCACTCAATAAATCATGTTCAAACACATGCCTCTAATGACAGGTAAATCAACAATGAAGTAATTGCATTTAATGTATTGAAATACTGGACAAAAACAGTGACCTCGAAGTGACTTTTTGGAGAAGGTTTGATATAGTTGCAATGGCAAACGGGTCTGGGTTTTTTTTTTTTGTCGGGCACTTCTTGCTCAGATGCACACGGGAGAGCTGATGACACCTTTCCTTGGCACTCCTCGGTGTCCTGAGCCAGCCCTGAGCCTGACGTGGCAGCGCCTGGGCTCGGGATCAATACTCTGGATAATCAGGGACACGGGCGGGAGTGTCTGTGGCCTCAGAGCTCAGTGACAGCACAGTGGCAGCTCTCGGCTGCAGGGCTGGGGGTTCTGCCCTGTTGCTTCCAATTGACTGGTTCGGTTTCCCCAATTTCCACGTCCCATTTATTTCAATAGGGAAGGGAAGAGACGTGCAGGGCTGCCAAGCAGAGGCTGCTGTGGCACCTCCCATGGGTCCCTCCCATGGTTTCAGGCGTGGTGGGGTGGGTTCTGCCTGGGTTTTGGGGTTTTTTTCCTGGGAGACCAAAGGCTGGAGGAATGTTTGTGTTCAGCTGGAAGTGCCCTGATGAGATGATGATGTCTCGGAGGACGTGGCTCCAGGGAACCATCCGTGCTCCAGCAGAGGTGCTGCTGGTTTTGCAGCAGGAGAGACCACGGGTGAGGAGTGGGCAAGACACAGACCCAAGAGGATGGGAAGAAGTGGCCCTGGCAAAACAGTCCCTCAGTAGTTGCTGCCCCATAAAAACGTGATATCCGCAGGGGAAACTTCTAAGATTCTGTTTGAAAGCAAATGAAGAGACAACTTTGCAGATTTTGGCTCTGACTTTGCTCCCTTACCCTTCCCTTGCAAGAGAATTTTGCAAGTGTCAAAGGTCTCCTTGGATTCTTCAGGCAATGGAAAGGTTTTACATATCCCCAGGCTTGACTGTCTCTGCTGATAGCTCCCATATGATATAAACTGATTAGCAAAATGTCTAGAGTCAGGACAAAAGAACTATTAAACCAAGAAAAAAAGGAAAACAACGAGAAATTTCTGCAATTTTAGAAAATTGTTACCAGTTGTACTTGCCATCCCGTTTGTTCCTTGGCAGCAGGAATGTCAGGATGCAATCACCCAGCTTTCCTAGACACCAGGACTCTGGGATCTCAGTTATAAATACTTCCAGTGTTGATCATGTGGCGGTTGTGTGGGGCTTTGTTTTGTTTCCTCCTGGCTGTTAGGATGGATTCCTGTCATCCCTGGAAGCGTGGCAGGTATTTGGCAACACGGCTTCCTGCTGCCACAGTTCATTGCCCAGAGGTAAAACCCTTCACACCCCGCAGCCTAAACTCAGAAGGGGGCGTGGGGTGGTGGTTGTTTGGTTTAAGGTTTTTCTGGGAATCTGAGACAGAGCTGTGGTCTGAACTTTTGTGAGCTTTTCTTGCCATTTTTAGGGGCTACCACTGAAAAATCCCTGAGCTTTTCAGGTGCAGTGGTGTGAATCCCAGCCTGGGTAAAGCCAGCAGGCCTCCACCTCCCATCCAAGGATCCAGCCATCAAGGGTTGGATCCTGGTTTCAGTCCAAGGTTTTGCCTGGTGTTGGTTTAACCAGTACATCCTCGGGGCTGCTGCCCCTCTGCTCCCCGGGACAGCCACACGTGGCCGTGTCTGTGTGGTCACACCTGTGCTCGTGTGGATCCCGCCCCATCCCCTCAAACACGGATGGATCCCATTTCCAGGCTCTCCCCCCACGGCTGCAGCCCCCTGTTGTGATTTAATGTGAATGAATGTCGGGTTTGGCGGCAGGAAATGGACTCACTCCCCTCCCCTTTCGCTGCCCTCCTCCCCAGGGCCAATAATCAGGCTCTGGCTGTGAAGCGGCCGCGAAGGCAGCGTGTGATTAATGACCGGGGGTCACCCAGCTCCACCTTTCCCACTGCAGCTCCAGAGCACACACACGGCCCAGCTGGATGGGAACAAGGGGCTGAAAGTGAGGAATAAAGGGTGGGAAGGAGCGGGAACTGCAGAGGGCCCCAGCCAGGACAAAAGGAAGGAGAAGCTGCTCTCGCGGCCGGAGTCGAGTTGGGGTCCCTGGTCCTTGCTCCCCCTCTCCCTGCAGGGAATTCAGGGGAGCTGCTGCATTTACTGCTCTGGACACAGGGAAGGGTGCAAGGGTTTGGGGGATCTGGGATTTTGGCAGAGGGTTTGGGAATGTGAACGCTCCTTTTCCTTTGCTGTCCCCCTGCCATCCACCTCTCCGCACCCGCCCGCTCCAAGGACATCGTGCTGCTGATGGACTGAAATGAAGGGCAGGGCTGTGGAACACTGGGAAACTGGGAGCACCAAAATGGGGAATGAAACCTGGATGGGAGTGAATGCTGTGAGCAGTTATCTTCTCTGCAGGAGAGTCTGCCTTCCCTGGCTCCTGGGAAAGGATGGCACGGGGGACAAGGGATCCCCCTTCACCGTCCAGGAGGAAATTCCTCCAGAGAGGCATTCCTATGGCACTGCCTTTCCTTCCCAGGTCCCAGCGGTGCCTTTGGGAAAAGCCTCCCCCCTGCAGCACTTCCAGCCAGGTTTGTCAGGCAGTTGAGCTCCGTGGCAGCTCCAGTCAGGAGCAGGCAGGTCATCCAGCCCCGGGGGACTGATCCCACTCTCCCACAGCAGTGGGCACTGCTGGCCAGGGGTGATGGCTCTGCTCTTCACAAGAGGCCCAGGGAGATGTTCTGCTCTGAGACTCGTTAGCCCCCAAGCTTTTCACTTCACTTGGCCAGGAGTTGCTCTCTGCCCTGCGGAGTGGGGAAGTGGGGAACAGGGATTTGCAAAATCCACAGGCGGTTCAGCGTCCACCAAAGTGTAAAATACTGTTTTCGTCCTCTAAGTGCAGACTTAGAGATGTCCTTGGGGTCCCTGGAGTCACCACACGTGCACCAGGGTACAGCTTGGGCTCACAGGGCCTTTCTCTCACAGGGTGCACATGCTTTGGTTCACCTCCAGGGCCCAGAAGTTCTGTCTTTTTAAGAGGAATCTTGAAAGCTCTCTCAGTGCAATAAAGCATTGTGAGAATACGAGGTTCAGTTTCAGGCTGGTTTAAGGTGAATTAAGAGATTAAGAGCAGCGCCACAGCCTTTGTACTGGCTTACTAAGTCAGTTAAAGATTATCTATCGACATGTCAGATGCATCATCACCTCACTGTGATTCAGCACTTGCTCTTCATATGCACAAATGCAAGTCAACATGCTGGAACTAGAACATTTTTTCATTGAGATTTAACTTAATACAACTTCACCTTTGTTTGCTCTAACGATGTTCAGTGGCTCTAATGACTCACAGAGCGGGTGTCGCTCTGAAATTTGAGTCTTTGCAAGAGATGTGAAATGTTGTTGTTGCCCTACTTTGCAAAATGAGGAGATACAGTGAAAATGGGAGAAATCGGTCCAATAGCACTCAAGAAACTGGCAATAAAGAAGACATGTCAGTCACTGGTAGGAACAGAGGGAGATTTTGGATTTAATTCACCTCAAATTTCAGTTGATTCTGCACAAGTGAGTAGCGATTTTTGATTCACTGCAGACAAGAAAAAATGCTGATTTTGCTGGCTGAGTCAGCTCTGAGAATCTGGTTTGGGTATAGCAAGGTTTATTCTTTTGTTATTATAACAAAATAAGTAACAAAAAGATGTTCATCAGAGGAAAAGGTGAGACCTTGCCTTTGACTGAACTGATCTTTCTCTTCTGTGGGTGTGTAATTTCATACTGTGACAGGCCCTTGTGTGTGAAACGAGCTGGTTTTGAGGTGGCACAGGAGAGGAAAGGAGAATGAACTGGTGCAGTTGAAGTTTCCAGGACCTTCTGGACCAGTGATAGAAAAGCTGCTCCTGTGAATTCCCTGGTTCCCACTCGGGGGGTCCCCCAGCTCTGCACTGCAGAGGCAGCCAGCTCTCAGTGACTCCAGCAGTGTGCTTTGCTCTGCTTCCCTCCAGAGAGCGTTTTGCAGCCCAGCAGAGCTCACCAGAGGGAAGGTTTCCTGGTGATCAGTCTGAATTTCCCTTTGGTCGCTCTGATTGCATCACTAATTAGCTCCGACCCACTGGCCCGTCTCTGCTCGGTGGAGTGGCCTTGGGAAGCCACTTCCAGCATCCCACAGGTTCCCACTTTTCCAGCAGTCCCCCATCCCTGTCTCCCCATCCCTCCCCACTCCTCTGGACAGGCCGTGCCCGCGCATTCCCGGTGTTTTCCAGCCCTGGTTTCCAAAGCACCCTCGGAGCAGGGAGGTCACTCAAAGAATTTGCTGGAGCTTCAAAGAACCCGGGTCAAGATCCAGCGAGCTGAATACCCGAGGAAATTGGGTTGCTAGGATCCCGGGATTGTTTATTATGCTCTCAACTTTAATTAGCTGTAAGTAACATCATGTCAGTGTTCTGCCACAAATGCTAAAGCTGTCAAGGCAATTTTACCGAGTCTGGCAGCTTAAATCAGAAACAAGAAAGTCAACATGTCAATAATGGATCTAGACATGATGGATATATTAAAGGGGAAACCTAAAAGTTCTGGACTTCATTATGCTGCCTTCAGCTCCGACAATGTGTGCCAGAGAAATCTGCACCTCGTTGGAAAAGCCCCTTGGAGATGCTGTTCCCAATTATGGGGCACTTCTCCTCACCTCAGAGCAGTTGGTTTCAGCTGCACATACCTCACAGAATAAATTAGGGAAAGGGCAGGGGTGGAAATAACCTGTTCAGGTTCAATTTCTACAAATCTGGGCATGTGGGGAGGGCATGGCCAGGCTGATTTTTCACGTGGGTGTTGTGCTTTTTTTAAAGCTTCCTGGGAAAGGGACGGACACTTTGGCCATTGGAAGCAGCTGTATTTTCCTGTAGAAGTTTTTGGGCGTGAGGCTGAGCAGGGAGTCACGAGGAGATGATGGACCTGTGGCTGCAGGGGATGTGTGTGGGAGAGAGAAAGTGCAGGAACCGACTTCCTTTATATTTCATTACTTAATAGTTGTTTATTTTCTGACATGTCCCATTTTAAGTGTATTTTGGCTTGTGTATTATACATATGTCTGTGAAAATTAAGCAGATCTGCCACGGCCTGACAGCGTTAATACCGCTCTGAAAATACAAACAGATGTTTTAGGAGCTCTCAGGTTGTGGGCTGACCACAGCTGTGTGTGTTTGTCAGGAGCCTGGACTCTGGGGTACCTGGTGGGAAAGTGTCCAGGTGTCCCGAGGTGGGGCTGGCAGCAGAGAATGTCTGAATTTACATTAGGTAATGGATGACTCAGTGTTTGTTTGGAAATCTGGAAGTGTGTAGGTTTGACAGAGCAGCAGGACTGAAGAAACCCAGAGCTTTCAGTGAAGCTCAACTGGCCCCTCAGTTCAGCAAAATCCACGTGCACCTGCCTGCCCTGTCCCTCTCTCCTCGTTGTACCCCAGGACTGGTGCTGGTTGTGTGACCCCCCCCTTGCTCCTGCCCCCCAGAGCCTGCCCAGGCTGCCTTTCCAGCTGCTTCTCCACACTGAGCCCATCACGGAATCCAAAACTTGGCCTCTTCGCTCGAGCTTTCCTTCTCTCCCACATTTGGCCCTCCCAGATGTTCTTGGTCATTTCCAGGTCGCAATTAATAATAATAATAAATCAGTGGGGTCCATCAGCGTTTCCTGCCACCACTTGGATTAGAGGGCTCTGTGTTTTTCCAGGTTTTCCAACTGTTGGTCAAGGGGAGCTGTCATGTGGGGACTGTTGGTTAATAATAAACCCCACCACATTCCTCCCTGGGAAAGTAACATCTTCACATCTGCTTTTGGGTGGAAACATCTGTCCCATCCAAGCCTTGTCTGTCTTGAGAAGAGACAGGCATTCAGGGAGAGTGTTCCAGCTGGGAGGGTGTTTTCTTCTCTCCCTCTCTCTCTCTCTCTCCTTCCGAAATCTTTCTGACATTGATATGCACCAAGCAGCCAGCAGCATCCCAACATTTGCCAGGCATTTGTCTCTTACACAGAACTGGATGAGTAACGCAGTCAAAATCATGAAAAATGTAATTTAAAAAAAAAAAAAAAATTAAAAGGCTGCTGCTTCTTAAGGATGCAAATATTTAAGAAAGGTGTTATCAACAGCGTGAATGTGCAGGAGTGAAGCAATCAGAGCTGGTGCTCCCACTTCTTTTCTCACCTTACAAGCACTGCTATTCCCAGGCTCCACTTTGATAGCTCAGGTTCAAAGTCCCACTTTGATGTGCTCCTGTCCCCTCTGAGAGGCTCTGAGGTCCTGAGCAGAGCAATGGGACTGTGCAGGGCTCCCTCCTGCCCTCTGCCAGCTGCTCTGCCCGGGTCTCTGCTCCTGATCACCCCGGGGGGGGCAGCAGCAAGGCTCAGAGGGATGAAACAGAGCCACAGCACAGGGTCCAGGGCAGTCACTTGTGTTCTTGTGGTCACTGTGGCTCCCAAAAAAGCCTCCTGTGGGCTCGTCCCAACCTTCAGTGTCACCCTGATCCCGGGTGTGTGTCAGGCTCAGGTGTCACCCTGAGCCTGGCGTGGTGTGAGCAGCCAGCAGAGCCCTGCCAGCAATGCCTGACCTGGTGTTTGCTTTCATCACCCTTTTTCTCCCCCCTGTTTGGATTGCAAAGGACTCCAGGTGACAGATTTTGCACGGAGAAGGAAGAGCACAGGCTGGGCAGCTCTGGCAGTGTGTGCCAGCACCCCTGGTGCTCATCCCTGCAGGATCTGGCCCTGCCAGCACAGCAGAGCCTGTTGTACATGGAAGTACCAAGGGCTGGGCACGGGGGGAAAGGAGAGAACGGGGAGTAGCTGCTGTGCTGGGTGAGCTGGCAATCCCTGGGGCAGCAGATAGGGGGGCTGAGCTGACTCACAGCAGATATTTTCAGTTGTAGGATGTCTCACTTGAGCTGGGAGCCTGTGCTGCTGTCAGGAACTGAGGCACAAAGCTCACCAGCACAGGTAAAGATAATCCCTGAGCTGAGTGGAAGGGCTCTGCCTACCCAGGGGAGGGTTTCTCCCAAATGACTGCACACCAGGAGCTGTGGCCCTGCCCCTGTGGGACCTGCACCGAGCTGGCTCAGCGGGGCCACTCTGCAAGCCCTGCCCTGCTCCAGGCTCTCCTGGGGTGGGCAGAGGGGTCCTGCTGGCCCAGCCTGGCCGTGGGAGACGTGACTGGATGGTGCAGGGCGGGAGCAGTGCCCAGCTCACCTGGATGGGGCAGGGCAGGAGCACTCCCAGCTCACCTGGATGGTGCAGGGTGGGATCACTGCCCAGCTCACCTGGATGGTGCAGGGTGGGAGCAGTGCCCAGCTCACCTGGATGGTGCAGGGTGGGAGCACTGCCCCAGGTCCCCGCTGCCTCTGCCGGGGCTGCAGCCCCTCCCTGGGTGGGAGCCTGGGGGAGGTTTCTCCAGCTGGGTAGGGGTCTGTGGCTGCAGCAGCCCTTCCCTCCTGCACTCCCCCCCTCCTGTGCTCAGGCAGAACCAGCCAGGCCACGTGCACCCCTGCCAGGCCCTGTGTGGATGGATCCCCACGCCAGAGGAGGATCTGTCTCCTCCAGCCGCCCCTTCCCGGCTTTGGAGCGGAGCATCCCGTGCTCCTGCTCTCCCCAGCCGTGTGCTGGACCCGGGAGCTGCCTCGTGGCATTTATTACAGGAGCAGAAAGTGCTTCCTCATCACCGAGAGCAGCTGGAGACGGAGAGGTTTTCAAAGGCGTGTGACCGACCTCTCCCTGGGCTGCGGGGGCCGGGGATTGCCGACTCAGTGGAATTTTTTCCTTCTTCTCCCCGTCTCTCTCTGCCTCTCTCGCTCCTTTCCGCAGTGTCCTGACCTTGTGAGGCCTTGGTCTCCCCCCTATCCATCTCCCAGCGCTCAGTCTCTCCTGTGAACTCATGCTGGGAGATTAATTGCCACTATCGCCCCTAATCCATCACACTTCCCAAAGATTGTTTTGACATCTAGTTAATTTTTGGCTGATGATTTATCAAATTCTTATTACCGTGCTCTGAAGGGGCTCATTTATTGTGTTGATTCATGGTAATGATAAAGGGGAACCTTTTTGAATTTTAACTACATTCCCTCATGTTCTTCCCAGCACAGCTAAAGAGGAAAAAGGGAAAAATATAGCCAGGGACTCTTAATTCAGAGAGTAAAAGGGGAGGGGGGAAAAAAACCCCTCTGTCCTCCATTATTTGTTTGAGAGCCAAAAGTCCTAAAAGAGGTTAATATATATTAAGACATATTTTTAGAGTTCTGGTCGGGACTGTGTTTCAAGAGCATCCCCCCAAGGCTCTTTAAAACATTTATTGCCCTGTAATATTACCTAAATGTCTACTACCATTTTATTCAAATAGAACTTAATGCTAAATGATGTCAGTCATGTACCAGTGGAAATGTAAAACATGTCTCTCTGCCAGTCCATATGGCAATTCCAGCTTTTAAAAGTACACAGAGAATTTTCTGCAGCCCTTTATGTCATTCCCCCATCTTTGTTCCCACCTATTTTTAATTTGCTGCGCAGTTTTTAATAAGCCCAGATGGCAAAAGAAACACAGTAAATGGCCATTCTCTCTTTTTCCTTCCCAGGCAGTTTGGGGAGTTGGAGCCCTTACATGGAGGGGAAGGAACGTGGCAAGGGGGAGATGGGGATTTGTCCCTGGTCTGGGGGAAGGAGCAGGGGATGTGTGTGGATTTGTACAGGGGTTTGGAGAAGGAGCAGGGGGTAAATGTGGATTTGTACATGGGTTTGGAGGAAGGAACAGGGGATATGGTGGATTTATACACGGGTTTGGAGAAGGAACAGGGTGTATGTGTGGATTTGTACACAGGTTTGGAGGAAGGAGCAGGAGATATGGTGGATTTATACACGGGTTTGGAGAAGGAGCAGGGGGTGTGTGTGGATTTGTCCACGGGTTTGGAGGAAGGAACAGGGGCTGTGGTGGATTCATACGTGGTTTGGGAGAAGGGACATGCACAGCTGCTGCAGTGGGTGGTGGGACAGCTCTCCAGGAGCTGCAGAAGTCCTGGGAGGGGCTGGTGTGCTGATGTGGGGTTCATGCCGTGTGGGGCTGAGGGCAGGCACAGGTAGAGTCACTTGATACACTCTCCAAAGCCCCAAAATCAGCTGTTTCCCTGTACCAGGCTGTGCCCTCCTGCCCAGCTGTGTTAGTGCAGGAAGGACATCCCTGTGGTGGAAGAGCCTGGGGCTCAGCTCCTGCTGCTGCCTTTCCCTCCAAACCTTCCACAGGCTTTATTTTCCTGCTCCTGCACAGCAATAATCATCTTCCCTTTGATCCATCTGTCCTCACCACCGAGCTGGGAAGGTCTTTGGGGCGGAGGCTGTGTCTGCACAGACACACAGGGGCTGACAACAGTGCTGGGCACCAGGCCAGGACCCCAACAACGAGCCAGGGGTGAGGAAAGGAGGGTCCAAACAGGAGGGAGGAAGCAAACAGGTCTTTTTTTTATTAGTTCAGTTTTCAACTTCAGCAGATCATTTTATTTAGCCTTTGGGCACCCTGTAGGGTTTGTTACCAAGGCACAGAATTCATCAGGGGAGAAGCCAGGGCTGGAGGGAGGGAGCAGCTGATCTGTTCTCTGCAGGTCAGCATGGGCTGTGGGGCTTGGGGTCCTTGCTGGGCTCCATCCTGGGCTCTGCCCTCCATCTCCTCAGACAAAGCAGCCCAAAGCTCTTGGGTGTGTTGTTTTATCAGTCTGGGTATCTTTCTTATCAACAATATAGTGGTTTTCAGCAGAAAGTGGTGTTATAGCGTGTGAAAATATGACAGAATGCCGTAAAATACCTATATTTCTGTTTTTCTTAAAGAAATTGCTGGAAGTTAAAAAAAACAAACTAACAAAAGAAAACCAAACAGCCAAAAACCAAACCCCACATTCTTCTGATGACCCATCCAGGGTTCTTCTGGAAGCAGGTGCCAGCAGCCAGTGTGGAGCACCAGAATAGCTGGGTCTTGCCACTGCTGGTCACCTCCCATGCCAATAGCACTGGAGTTTGGAGTAAAATTCCTCCAGCCTTGGCACACTGGCATGGCTACAAGGACCTTTCTGAACAGACAGGGCCTCAACCCAGTGCTGTAACAGCCCTTCCCAGTGGTCCTGAGGGAAAGCCAAATGTTGTTCCAGCTCTGCCTGGAGTCACATTTTCCTTCCCCTCTCCTCCTCCATCCCGGCGTGCCCTGAGCATCCCCAGCCCTTTCCATGCAGGCCAGCAGGTGCTCTGGCTTCCATCAGCCCTGCAGAGCTGTGCCAGGTCTGTGCCAGGTCTGTGCCAGGTCTGTGCCGTGTCTGTGCCACGTCTGTGCCAGGTCTGTGCCGTGCCTGTGCCGTGTCCGACAGCACTGGAGGCTCTGCTCTGCAGCTACGTTTGAATTCTGCACGTAAAACCAAACCTGTTTTATCTTGTTTCAGTCTTTTAGGGCTGCTATTTATTCATTCTGATCCCACTCGAGTGTTTCAGGGTTTTTCTGTGCATTTGGGGGTTTTTCAGGTGTTCCAGGTTGCTCAGTTCCTGCGTGTCCATGAGGAGGAGGAGGAGGAAGGGGCTGGTGGGTGAGGGTCAGATGGAGGGAGGGCTGCTGAGGAGGGGCTGGGAGCTCCAGTGCTGGGGTGAGGGGCTTTACTAAGGGGAGGAGACACCCACTCTGGATCTGTTTGTCCTCCCTTACCACGTGACAAGGCATCAGACCTGCCACAAGATGGGACTTGGTGCTAGTTTGGGGCCAGTCCCATGAGCTCTGGCAGCCCCAAGCGAGGCTGAGAGTCACACCAAAAGAGCCTTCCTGTGCTCTCAGTGGCATTTGTGTAAACCAGGAGTAACCCTGTCCGACCAGGAGCAGAACCAGGCCCACCACGCTGGAGCGGGGCCGAGGCAGGGCGGGAGCTCGCCGGAGATCGTTCATTTGCATCACGCCCTCTCCTTATCTTTTATTTTTCTTATCCCCTCTTCTCCTCCTCCCTCTCCCCCCTCCCCTCCCTCTCCCTTCCCTCTCCTCCCTCCCTCCCCTGCTCCTCTCATTTTCCCTCCCTCCAAATGAGGTCACCCCGAGCGGCTGAAGGACGCGGGGAGCGGGAGAGGTCGCGCATTAGCGCAGCCATAACCGCGCTGCCGCTGGAACCCCGCGCCTCATCCATCACGGCCTCCACCACTCCATTAGGCCCCGCATGAAATATGCCCCGCTCGGGCTCACAGGGCCATACATCTCCCCGTCTAGACACCTTCCTGTTGTGTGAAGATCAATGCCGCGCGGTCATGCATCATGTGTCATCCAGTAGCCCTCACTCTAATAATCGTGTCTATTCTCTAGTCTGCAGTATAAATTATGGGCGCTGGGAAAGTACTATATTATTCAGCAACCTTGGTCACTAATGGATTATTGGTTTAATGGCTGATAATGTGAGCTCCTCTCTTTTTTTTTTTTTTTGGCTGGATCCTACCTTTATTTATTTATCTTTTTTTTTTATGATTATTATTCTGAGTGATGACTGATTTGGATTCTCATCCAGAGGCTTTCACCCTCGCAAAGCAATTATAATAATAAAGCCCTTTGACTGTGGGCCTGCTGTCCTGGCTCTCCCTTAATAGAGAGGCTTCTGCTGAAACAAAAGTCAAATATCTGTCTGTCTCTCTCTCCCAGCTCGCTCTCCCTTCCCTGTCTTGTTTTAGCTTCTGAGCCCTTTCTTTGGGATGGGGCCTCAGGCAAAAGACTGGGAGTAAAGATCCAGGGACCTGAGACCATATTGGGTGCCCTGGGAAAGGCAGAACCCACACTGGGCCCTGCCAGCTCCTCTCAATCACAGCCACAAACCGGCGTCGTTCTTCCCAGTTCTCCCAGTAGCGCCTTGTGCTGCACCTGATCTCCTCCATCGCTTGGGAGGGCGAGCAAACCCCACGGGGAGAAGGCAGCTGGAGGGTGCTGGGGAAGCCAGAGGGGTGGGAGCAGGACTAGGCAGCCCTTAATTGCCTGTAACGAGTGTAACGAGCGCCGCTCTCGTTGCTGCGCCGCGGCTCCCGCACGTGTCAGCTGCTAATTTGTTGCTGTTTGTTTGTACATGACAGTAATGTGTTTACCTCATTAGGGGATGTCAAAGTTCCCCAAATCTGTAGCTGGGAGATTACGGATTTTCCTCCTCTGACACTCGGGTGAGGGAGGGAGCCGGGTTTTGGCAGCGGGACCGGCGGAAGGGCGGGTTAACCCTTCCCGAGAAAACCTCGCTGCTCTCTGCTCCCAAATCCAGGGCCCATGCATCAAACCCTGGCAGTTAAATACCCTTGGATACCACGGCAAGGACCATGATGTAAAACCTGTAAAACCTCTTAAAGCAAGGACACGAGGAAGAATGGGCATATATAGAGAGGGGATTAGAAAGCAGCCGCGATACATCACAGTCGGCTGCTCGAGCTGCAGCCAGGCCCACATGCAGCTCCTCATTGAGCAGTGTCTTCCCATTAATTATGATTAAACTACCCTACAGTTAGTTCTTCCTTCATTTGTAAAATGCTCCTATTTTCCAACCGGTTCTAATCTTGGCTGTAATTATCCTGACGGTGGAGGAGTCACTCCAAGAGCCTTTTCTCCTCTCTCTGATGGATTCGAGTCTAACCAGGGTTTGGAGCTCCTGGAGCTCCTGCCCAGAAGGGAGGTGCTGGGGGGACTTGGCCACATCCAGCACCCTTTGCTTTAGGGGGGTCTGGTGAGGCCCTGGATCTTGGTGACCTTCCCCTTTTCCATACCTGGATAATTTATGGGATTGCTCCGAGAATTCACTAGTTAAATTTGTGCGGATTATTCTGAAAGTACTCGAGGCTGCTGCTGCCTCTGTTTTCTGCCAACGCATCACATTTCCCACCTTCCCTGCGAGTGAATTCCTAGGATGCTGTCCAAACTGACAAGAGGAGCAGGAAATGCCTCCTGCGAGGGCAGAAGGAAGGTGTTAGGAAATTAAAGGAGCAGCTCGAGAGCTGCAGGTTTTTCTTTGGCTGCAAGAGAGAGCAACCACCGTGTCCCACTCCCACACCCTCTGCTCTCCCAGATAAGCCAGACCAGTGTGTTCTCAGCCCCTGACGTGCTGGGAAAGCCCAGTGTGGATGTCAGTGCCAGGGAGGCTGTCCCCTTCCAGTGCCAGGGAGGCTGTGTCCCTTCCCAAACCAGCGAGGCTGCAGCCCCGGGAGCAGGCTGGAGGGATGGAGAGGAACCTGAGGGATGGGAAGAGGAGAAGGGTCTGTCTTAGCTGGGTCGGGGTCACTGGCAGCACATGCTGGGAATCCCTCAGCAGCTGGTATCTCTGACAGACAGAAGGAGTATCTCAGGGAAGATCTGGGCAATCAGCTTGACGGGGGCGGCTGGTTCCACTTCCTTTGAGACACGGCACCGTTTGACTCTGCTGATCAGATAGGAGCTGCATTACAAGGCAATATTGTGGTTTCCTTTAATGTCCTGCCAAACTACATTTATCTCCTCATTCCTTCCCCACCCTCCCCGAGAAACCCCACTCAGGTCACAGCATGGAGAGAGAGCCTTGCCTGGGAGGAGGGGGATGGAGCCCTAATGCAGAATCTGGGTTGATAAGCATGTTTTATATTAGTCAGGAATGAGGCACAAGAACTTAATTAGACGTGCTCTGACTGGTTCAGTGTACAGAGGTCTTGACCTACAAGCAAGAACATTTAGAAGGCTGAAGCAGTGGTTGTAAAATCCTGGAAGGCTTGTGATTAGTATTTCCAAAACCATCAAAATTGTGGCTAAAAAGAGGTAGTGTTTTGAGCATGTAAATCCATGGCAAGGAGCAGGACAGTGTGATGGAGTTGGCTGAGGGCCGTGTTTGAGGGTTGGAACAACAGTTTAATTCCAGCTCTGCTGACAGTGGAGGCTCCAGGGAAGGTGGAGTAGCTGAGTAGGGTAAGATGGAGCAGAAAACTCTTGGGCTGGTGGCAGGAGGGCTTCCATCAGCTTGTGGGCTGGAGGAATGGTTGTGCTCCAGAACTTGGGGAAGGCACTGCAAGGAACATCCCTGTGCAGGCAAAGGACATGGTGGGGACAGCCTGTGTCTTTATCTCTTAAAGAATTGCAACAATTTGCTCATGAGCCTCGGCAGTGCCACAGAGGTCTGCTCCCAGTCACCCCGAATCATCTCGGTGGAGAGAAGAAACGGAGCAAACAGCAACAGCCATCTCAGAGCCCGGGCAGCACCAGCTGAAAACATTGCTGTGGCAGCTCCAAGTGCCATCAAGCATATGGCCAGCGAGGGCTCTTTGTCATTTCTGCCTGGCAGGGCTGAAGTGCTGATCCGTCAGCTCCCATCTGCATCCCTGGCCTGGAGGGAGGACCCGTCAGGCAACCCCTGTGGGCACCCAGGGGAAAAGGGACCTGTTTTCTCTAAAAACTCGTGGAAAGAGCTGGGCTGTGGTATTGGTGGAGGAATCGAGCTGCAATTAATTGCAATTAGCAGGTTTACAATGCACTGGCAGCCAGAACGTCGTGAGCGTGGAGAGGTGGGCTCGGCTCTGAGGGATTACACACAGGCTGGGGCTGGTTTTAATTATACATAAAATCAGGTACAAGCAGTCACACATCTGCAGAGGCAGAGGCACACACCCAGGGTCATTACTGCCACCTTTATATAGCTCCATACCTGCCCAGTAACCTTTGTCAGGCATTTTGGGGGTACACAGTGCAAGTGTGTGAGGAGAGGAGAGGGGAAAAAACCCTGGAAAAGGAAATGAATTGACACCTCCCATCTCTCTTCTCTTGAAATTACTTCTTGCCATAGTGATGTAGGAGTTCCAAGGCTTGGTGGGACCCTCCCTCCATCTTCAGAAGGCCACAGTCAGAGAGAGGGGGAACCCCAAAATTCCTAAGCGTATTTTTCCATTCTCCTGATCCCTGGCTGAGGCCCTGCACCTGCAGAGATCCCCAACCATCACATTTCCACTGCTCCAGCCGATAACGAAGATAATTGTTTCATCCACTTTGTCAAGCTGAAATGAAAAGAGGGCAAAGCAAAATGATGCCATCATAAATCATCAGGCTGAGACAGCAAAAAAAGGACAAGATAGTGACTTCATTAAGGGTTATGTATTGTGTCATTAAGTTGGCAGGGGTCACCTTTCATGTCACGCAGCAGCCCCGTGATGCATTGCCGGCTCCTCTTTCCAATAAAATTAAACGTAGATGTAAAACTGATTAGGCCGTGTTTGCCTCAGCCCAAGGCAGGGAACTGCGCCGGGAATAATTGATACAAGATCGCGGCTGATTTGTAATGGCAGCGATTCCTCTTCCTGGTCATTTCTCTGCTGACCTTGCCCATTAAAATAAGCCCAGCTGCCTTGAAAAGAGAGACGCTCGTTCCACCCCTTCCCTCCCCCCTGCCCGAGCCACTTGCCTGGAATTCATTTCCTCGGGATCTCTCGTTCCCATTGCTGCGGGCTGGTGGCCACAGGCTGGCTCAGCTCGGGGGGACAGCAGGGACAGCCCTTGGTGCCTCCTGGGTGTCGCTGGTGACACCAGCCCTGTGTGCCAGTGACATCCCCTGCTGCTGATCCTGAGTGCCAGCACGGCTTTACCAGTCCCAGAGCCCCTGCTCCCCATTCTGTGCCCTGCTGCAGGGCAGGGGATGCTCTCCTGGGTTGCAGGAACCTCCCAGGGCACAGGTCCCTCAGGGTTTGGGGGTGTTTTGTGGAAGGATTTTCTCAGGGAAGATCGAAACACCTCCAAGGCAGGACGGTGTTGGCTTCTGGAGTCCTGAAACGTGGTGTGTCCTGGTGTCCTTCCTTCCAGTGGAAGGTGTCCCTGTCCATGGCAGGGGGATTGGAACTGGGTGAGCCAAACCTTTCCAGGACTCCTTGATTCCTGGCAGCTCCAAAGCACAGTTGGGCAGTGCCTGCAGTCCCTCTGCTCTGCCCACCGTGCTCCAGAGGGGCTGCACAGCTCTGCACAGGACTGAGAGAGAGGAGGGAGGTGAGGGCTGGTGTAAATCCCTGCTAGAGGTCATCCCAAACCCCTGAGCCTGGAGATCGGGGCACTCGAGGCACCCTCGTGCTGTGGAGCAGGAGTTCATAAATATTTCCCCCCCCCGAAGCTGCAGCTCTCGGAGGCATCACCCCAGAGAGAGGCAGAGCACAGGGCTGGCTCCATCCTGCAGCTGTTTGGTCCGTGGATGCCCTTTATTTCTCCTTCCCCCCTCCTGCAGCATCTCTCTAATAACCCGGGGCCCACACGGTGCTCTGCTTTCGCGGGGGCCTCTCTGGTGCCCCATATATTACAGTGCCCGAGGAGCCTCAGCAGATTTACACTCCTGCTGTTTACAGCACTCTCCCAGGTGAGGCTGGAGAATATGAGCTCAGGCCAGGGATGAAAGTGGAGGCGGTCACGGGGATTTTAACTTGTGCTTGCACTTTCCTTCGGGGAGCTGGAGAGAGGAAAATTACGACGCTCACCCAAAGCCCAGCGCCAGACCTTGAGAAGTGCTCGGTGTGGGTGGCTTTCAGAGGGATTATTTATCCACTTAGAGCTAAATACGTGTTTACACGGTCTGATGGAGTGGAACTCTTTAGTCGTATCAACTGCGCCTTGTTCTTGATGCCTTTTGGCCAAGACCTTCTTAAGTGGCCACTGGATCTGGGACACTCTGCTTAAGAGAGGCCCTGGAAGGGCACGAGTTTCTGAGCACAGCCACTAAACTGCTGGAAAACTGAGTGGCTGCTAAGGTGCCTCGAGGTGGATGGTTGAGAGAGTGAACTCCTCTCTCCAGTCACAAAGGACTCCTGGAAATCCCAGCCCTGGTCCAGGACAAACCCTCGGCTGTGGGATGCTCCGGGGAGGGGCACCGGGTGGTCCCAGGTGAGGGACCCAGAGCTGAGCCTCTGCAAACACCCCTGGGCTGAGCCCAGGCAGGGTTGGAGCTCTCCCTGCTCGTTCCCTTCCCTCCCAGGTCGGCCAGGGAAGCTCGGAGCTCTCAGGGCCCGGGATTGATTGGGCCGAGCGCCCGCGATAATGGCACTGGAAGGGAGCAGAGTAAATAACCAAGGCTGGGTTCCTTTGCAAGGGAAAACTATTAGAGAGACAGGACCAGTAAAACAAACACAATTTCATGTGTCAACCCGAGACATATGTACTAAAAATACATATAGGGAGAGAGCGAGCCCGCCCAGGAGGGGGAATGCAAACCCCTTATAAATGGGGAAGGGAAACCCACTCATTTCCCACCCAATAACCAACCTGGTGGGGAACAAAGGAGCTGAGACCTCGTGCCATAAACAACCAGGGAAACACAAACCTTTCTGGGGCGCAGATGGCTGGTGCTTGGATTTTATTTTTCTTTTCTATACGTTTGACAGCTAAATTCAGTCATTTGTGAACAACGTGGTCATAAAAATGAGTAATAATGATTGGAGGTATCTTACTTTTGGTTTAATGGGCTCTGGAGTGATGCTGAGGAGCTGCTCCCACCCTTGGGGGGAGAGGGGCTGGGATGCTGTGGCCGGATCCTCGGGGGCTGCTCACGCAGCAGAATCCCACCAGCTGTGGATGGGGCTGTGCTTTGTGCAGTACTGGCTCCAAACCCCAAATTAATGCTGTCCTCAGCTGCACTGCTTCAAATTTGATTGCAAAACCCTGTTGCTGACACAGCTCTCAGCGTTCCGCTCCCCCAGCCAGGAGGAGGGGTGGGCTCACACAGATTTTATCAGCTTTTCAACCTTTCCCTCATTAATTATTTCAGTTATGTCAGACTTGAGCAGGGGATTTTTTTTTTCGGCAACCAGAAAGAGTCAGGCCCTCCTTGCCAACCTTAATTGTTTGTGCAAAACTCTTACTGAGAGATTTTCAGAGGGGTAAAGATACATCTGCCAGGAACTGGAAGGGCCTCCAACCTTCTTTGCAATACTTTCAGTCTATTTTCATCCACAGAATCACTATAAAACCTGGATGAATCCAACAAATCCCCTTTACTCCACTGTACTTTCCTGTAGGAGATACTTTGCTTCCATGAGCTGCTTTGAGATCCTCAGATTAAGGAAACTCAAGGCAATATTCTTTATTTTCAGAACTTTTACACACCAAGCAAAAATGTGTGTATGTGTGTACCTGATTATTGTCAAGGGTACTAATTCTGGATACAGAGCAGCTGAGTGGCAACAGCAACATGGAATCTAAATATAGAGAACATCCAACAGAACCACAAACTCCATTCTCAGCACTGTAATTTTAATGAGATTATGAATAATCCTTCTGTTGACACTTCAGCCATGGTTCCACAAAAGGACCCACCTCCCACAGAGATGAGCATTTTGGCCTCACTTTTAGGAATCTCCCCAAAATCACCTGGCCAAAGATGGCTCTGGCTGGAGGAGAGTGAATCCAGGGGGTGATTTTGCCTGGTACTGAAGGTTTAGTTGGCTTGGAGCTTGTTTAGGGACACATCCTAAAATACACAGGCCAGGGTTGCACATCAGCTATTCACTGACATGATATTAGACAGTATTTAAAACTAAAGCTGGCTCTGGCAGGGAGATTTGCCAGGCTGGAAGACTGAGAAAAGCATCACAAAGAGGAGTCTCAGCTGCTTTGCTGAGGATGGAATTAACTCTTTGTAAAAGGGCAGGGGGAAGAAACCCAACCATAATACCTGGAGGGCTGGAATTCTCCGAGCTCCTGCGCTGAGCCAGGCTCACCAGAGCACGGAATGATGCTCCATCCCCACCTCTGACCTCCCAGCATTTAGAAAAGACATCCTCAGACATGAGTGCAGGCCTGGAGGGAGGCCAGGCACGGTGGGAAAGAGCAGGGAACAGCACTGCCACCCTCACCCCCTGCTCTCCCCACAGGCTCTGCTCTTTTACTGCCACTTGTAACAGAGCCAGGAGACAAGGAGGAGGAAAAATGGGGGGCTTATTAAGTAGATCAAATGTTAAGGTAATATTATGAGCCATGCTATGTTCCACTGGCTGGTGAGGACCAGGAGCTGTGCAAGTGGGAGCCAGAGATGGCTTTGATGAGTTCAGTTGGTGCTTTTTCTCCCGTGGGGATGCAAGAGCCAGGGGTCTGTGGTTCAGGAGAGGTGGTTGTAGCAAGGCTTTCCTTCCATCCTCCCCTGAAAGAGAGGACAAAGCTCTGCTCCAGAGTCCTCAGCTCACCAGGAACAGTGTTCTGCCAACAGTTCTTAAAAGATGTGCCGGTGTTTCATTAGAGAGGTGCCAGGCAGCACGAGGCACCAGCTTATCAACAGCACGAGGGGCACATGAACAGCTCCCTGCTCCCCCTGCCAGGAAGGAGATATCCCCACAGAGCTCCACTGGGTGCCACAGCTCCTCTGTTTACTTCTCCCCAGCCGGTGCCACAGCCAGGATGGTGAGCTCTGATCCCAGAGTGATTTTTCTTAATGTCTTTATATAGATGAGTTAACTCAAAACCTTTCCAACATAAGCATGTTTTTCTGTTCCTTCATCCTGACCTTGGCATTTTCTTTCTCCACTCCAAGTTCTCTGCTGTCCTCTGGCCAGCTTTGCCTCTCATTTGTCAATGTTATTATTGAATTTTCAAATGCCAGTAGTGCACATAAATCAATGGCTGGCTTCTCCCCAGTGGCATATCCCTGCCACGTGTGGTCATTCATTTTTTTTAATAAGTCCTCCTCTCCTTTCACCCATTTATAAAAATGCATCTTGTTCTCCTGCTGCCGTCCATCATCCGGGGAGTCCAGCTATTTGTTGCCCCTGAGTGCTTATTCATCAACGTTTTCAAAAGCAAAATCACTCTTCGCCTCCTGCTCTTATTGTGCCATCAATCTCCACCGGGGATCAATAAACCTCGCTTTGGCAATTTTTTCCCCCCACCAGCCCCGTGCTGCCTCTCCCCAAGCCTGGCCTTTGGATTTGCATTTTTAACTGAGCAGCAGCAGCAGTGGGAGGAGCAGGATGACTGGCCCAGCTCTCACCTGGGCACCCCAGGAATTCAACATCCACCTCTTTTTCTCCCTCCTGCCTCAGCCCCAGGGTTGTCAATGGGTGCAGAGAACCCCTGGCCACACCGTGGGTGCAGACATGAGCCCTGGGGGAACATTTTCCTTCCAAACATCACTTGAACGAGAAGCAGCTTTTCCCCCCCCCGAGAACTGAAATTTCCACTGAAATGTCGTCGTCGTTTTTCACAAACAACAAACAAAACAAAAAAAACCCAAACCTCTTTTTAAAAAACTTTCCTCTCTCAAGTACGCACTTAAAAGGCTGACATTTATTTTTGAAACTGTCTCCAAGAAAGCAGACTATTTTATTTTTTGACCAGAAATGTTTTCCGAAGCTGAATATTTTCACAACTTTTGAAAAAGCTAAATGTTGCAGTTATCAGTTTTATCTTTTTGTTGAAGTTCTAAATAAAAAAAAAAACACAACACACCCTCTCTGGAGCTGAAAAGACTTTCAGCAACATTGATCAGCTCCTAAAATTTTCCAAGCTAATCTGTGTGAGTAATGGGCCCTCTCTGACTTGTGCTGCAACAACCCAGATGGAGCACGGAAGGGCTCAGGCACCACGGGGTGGTTGAGGTTCATCATTTGAGGTCCTTCCTTGGACTCTCCCCAGTCTGTCCATGTGTAAGGAGAGAACAGGGCACAGCCCTGAGCAGAGGGGCAGGATCCCCCTGACCTGCTGGCACAGCCCAGGGTGCCACCCACCCACCCCCTTTGTGCCCAGGACACGCTGCTGGCCCGGCTTGGTGCCCACCAGGACCCCCAGGCCCTTCCCTGCCAAGCTGCCCCTGGTATATCCCAGTTCCTGGGGTCACTCCTCCCTGGAGCAGGACTTTGCAGGGGCAGGGGAGCCTCGTTACCCCTTCCCCAAAGAGCTGGGGGGAAACTCCTGCCCCAAAGTTCCCCAGCCCGGAACCCGAGCGGGAGGAGGGAGAGGCAGCAGATGGGAAGCTCGTGCCAAGGCAATAAATCCAGGCCACAATCACTAACATTTTGTGGTTTGACACCTAATTGATTAACTAATTTGAGGCAGCAAGATTTAGTGTAGCTGTGGATTAGTGTCGAAGGGATAATTAGGGCTGAGCTCCCCCTTCCAGGCGGGGCTGCAGCTGCACTCCAGAACAGGCAGGACCAGCCCAAAGGCTGAGGCTCCTGGGAGAGGCCCTGGCTCAGCACCCAGGGATTGCAGCAGAAAGGTCAGGCACTGACTTATCAGCATAGACAAAATCCCTTCCTATAATGTACGTGTTTATTCTCAAATTAAATATATTAATGTATTATTTGTTCTTAAAATGTCATTCAATAGATAGTAGGCTTAGGTTTCCTGGCAGACCTTTGAAGCTTAAAGAGTAATGTAATAATAGTACATTAATCCATAAGCTACACGGTCTGCTCCCTGCAGACCCCACACTCCAGGACTGGCTCTGAAGCTCCGAGGCTGCTGCATCTGTTTCTAGGAATTTCTGTCTAACAATAGTGGACTTGTTGGAGCCTGCCCTGCCAGCTCCAGCACGGAATGCTGCTTTCCTCCCACCCATCTGTTCCACATTCCCGCCTGGGCACCTGCAAATGGCATTCTGGGGGCACAGGCAGGTGTGTGCTGGTGATGCCCACCCCTGTCCTGCCGACACAGGGCCGGGCTGGGGGCACCTCACCCCCTCTCCCTGTCCCTGCTGGGAGCGGGGCTGCAGAGCCAGGGTTTGGTTTGGGCCAAGCCCCAGTTTCAGCAAGAGGAAATGCTGCATTTGGACTTTTCCCCAGGCTGAATTCTTGGCACAAGCAAATCATCTCTTGGGGGAAAAAAAAATTTAAAAAAAAAAAAGAGAAAGGAAAAAACTCTTGAAAGAATGTCTCCATCTCTTCTCCAAATCAGCCATCCATCTCCCCGTTCGTGTGTCTGGAGATGATAACTTGAGAGCTATCGAAATGCCAAACCTGATGTTTTGGAGAGCTTGGAACCCATCTCTGAACTGCTCTGATTTTAATTCTGCAAGTCTTAATACTTGATTGACAAATACAGCTAAACAATCCATCATCCATCTTATCTGAAAAATGTAACCTTTTTTTCTGTTTATGGAACATGCACATGTGGAACATGTTTTTCTTTCGTTGCCTATTTATTCCAGTTTACTCGGAGCACTTTGAATTTTTTTTTCCTCTCTTTGTGCTGGTTTGGCTGCCTCTCCCCACCTTCCCACGAACACACCTTTCACCTTCTGATTCCTGGAAAAACACGTGGGTGGGGTGTGAAAGCAGGTTTGGGAAAAGGGCTCTTGGAAGTGTCCCAGCTGAAGGGAAGGTGCCCACATCTCCTGGGACATCAGCACGTGGGGCTGGGCACTCACCAGGCTGATGCCTCCCTTCCAAACCCTCATCCAGCCATGGCACAAGGGCAGGAGGAGCTGGGAGCTCACTGGGTGCCCTCGGGAGGGGTTGTGACCTGTTGTATTTACCCCGTGTGGACAGGCTGGGGTTGGGCTGGGACTGGAGTTGCAGGCGCTGCCAAAGCGACAGGAACAGTTATAATGTGCATTTTCTCACCTCTTAAGATAAATGTGAGTCTTGTGTTGTTTCAGGCAGCCTTGGTGGGCTGCCAGCGCTGCAAGAATATCCAACAAAAATTGATGTTGAGAGCTGCTCACCACTGTGGATGTTATCACTGACAGTGCTGGCAATTATTAAATTATAGTTATTGCTCTAATGACGGGAAAAGCAATGTTTGTTAATTGCTGAGGCAAACGAACATCTTCTGCAGTCCCACAGCTGGGGAGGGGTTGAACAGGCTGATGGTGCTGAAAGAGCCACGGCTGGGGGGGATCCATCCCAGGCACATCCCAACCCCACCCAGAACAGCTCCTCTGCTCTCCAGAGAGAGACCCAGCTCTGCTGGCAAAAGGCAAACACGGGGATGAACAACAGCTTCAATGAGTTTGGCAGGAGGGAAATTCCTCCCTGCTCAGCTTCCCACAACTTCCTTTCCTTCCCTTCCCATCCCGTCCCATCCCGGGGCTCTCCATGAGGGGCCTCCCGAGCCATTTGCTCCCCACCAGGGCAGAGGGAAGGTGGCACCGTGTCCCCCTGGAGCAGGGGAGGGTTTCCTGGGGTGACCCCGGATCACAGACCCGGGAAGGTCACTGGGGGAACACGCTGGGATCCTTCTCCTCAGCTCTTGTAATGGTATTAGCAGTGACTGTTCCTTACTCAATCATACTCCCAAAGGATTTTCAATAAACTTTTTATGTGCCATAACTGTTACATTAAATAAAGCTGAAAGTATTGAGTAAACTGACTGTAAATCACTTTAGATGCCTTGGAATTACATTAAGTGTGAGAATTATGGATCTTTTGCTGCTTGCAGAAACAGAGAGACGACAGAGCCAGAAATTTTTATGCTCCCAACCTTCCTGAAGGTTTTTTTAATTATTTTTCTGTGCCCATACAACAGGCTTCTCCTCCTGTAAATGGCCTGTTCAGGGACATGTTGGGACCAAGTACCATCCCTGTGCTGCAGGATCCTGTGGTGCTGGTGGATATTTTCCCTTCCCATCAGTCTGGCTGGTTTTCTCAGCCTGGAAATGGTAATTAAATGCTGGGCAAGGGTTGCTGTTAGCAGAGCTGAACAGGCTGTGGGGTTTATTGCATCAGGAGTGATTTTCTGTTGGGAGCCTGACAGCCAATGCTTCATCAATACAAATATATATATTTTGATATCAATAAATGCTGAGGAAACATCTTCTGTCTCTCCCCTTTAGGCACCCCAGAGTTACTTAAACGTGTGTTACATTTAATACCCCACAGAGAAACATGATTTAATAACAGCAGCCACAAGAGCCCTGCACACAGGGCCGAGAGTGGGCTTGGAAAGATGAACCAGGGGCTCAAAAATGTGCTTTTCCTCGCTGGGAACTCGTGGTGGGCAAAGTAGGAGCAGGTTATTGGTTGAGGGTCTGAACCCAAATAATCCTGGGCTCTGGCTGTGAACTTTTTGTCACACCCAGGGGGTTGAGATCACAGAGCTGTGGAATCAAGATCCCCAATTCCAGCCCAGTATCACTCACACCTGGAGCATCCTGCACACCAACCCCCCCACGAGGAGGCAGGGAAAGGCTTCTTTATTATTTTGAGTTTTAACCACTGTGAGAGGCAAATGAACAGGCTCCCACTGCTCTGAGCAGCCCAGAGGTGACTCCTGGCCAGCCTGGAAAACCTGCTGCTGTCCCTCCTGCAGTCAGAGCTCGGCCTTAAGGAAATTCCTGCCGGTTTCTCCAAGGGAAACACATCCCTGGGCTGCTGCAGGAGCCTGTTTGCCACAGGTGATGCTTTTTCACCCAAGACTGTGGGCTGTGCATTTGCCATCAGGCAGAAAAACTCACCCACCTCTTGTGCCGTGCGACAGCTCTGCGCAGGAGCAAAGTGAGGTTGTGTTCCCCCAAAAACACCAAGGTCGGAGCAGAAAGCAGGGAATAAGTATGAAATGACTATGAATGAGTATGAAATCACTGCATATGAGAAGGGTGGCTGTTCCCAGTGCCAGCTCCCCGCAGTTTTGGGGTGCCTTGCAGGTGATCTGCCCCTCTAAGGAGTGTTGGTGCACGTGGCACCGGCAACCCCTGACTCAGCTCTCTGAAAACCCTGTGTTTGACTCGAATAATGAGAAGCTGCAGCAGTGCTGATGTGGGGGCCGTGTTTGCTCGAGGCCTTGGGGGATTTTTCAGGCTCTGTTCCGCCGGTTTCTTCCCCGTGACAGTTTTATTTGTACCTTGAGCGCAGTGAAGGTGCCCAGGGCCCACAGGAGACCTTGCTGTGCCTCCCCTGCAGCCAGGTGGGGATCAAGGCTCCTGCCCAGGCTGCTGAGTCTCCCTCACCCCATTCTCCAGCAGGAAAACCTCTCCCACGTGAGCAACCTGAGCTCAAAATACCATTTCTTGGTGGGGACTGTGGAGGTGTCAGTGCTGCTCCTCACTTTTGGTGCTGCCTTTGAAGGCTGGAGCATCCAAATGCTGTTCCTCGTGTGATCCCAAAGCTTCAGGAACAATGGCCCAGAAACTAGCAGGGAAATCCCTTTTCCCTGCTGGTTTGTGTTTTTCTGCAGTAAAACATTTTAAGAAAGGCATTGAATTATGTAAACCACACCAGTGACTGGTCCTTATGGCCCTCAGTGGCTTGGAGGCACTAAAGACAATGTGATGCAGCAGGGTAGTAGTTTCCACACTCTGGAATTGTATTATTAAATACCAGGATAAATATTCATTTCAAAGCCACATCATTTGTCAGCTCTTGAGTTATGGCTGCTTTGGTAGCTCAGACACCCTCTCCTTCTGCCAAGTTCCCAAGCTCTTTGTTTGGAATATCTGTAATTTTGTGTGTTTGGATTTAAATAACTTCTGCTGTCACTCCCAGGTTCCTCTTGTGCTGGAACCTGCCAGACCCCTCCTGGGGAGGAACAAGGGCAAGAGGCACTTCCAAATGGGATGAAAGGGGAGGGGGGGGACTGTGCTCCTTAGAAACACATTGTTCTTTTTTTGGGTTGGTTGGTTTGGGGTTTGGGGTTTGGGTTTTTTGGGGTTTTTTTTAGGAACTGTAAAATTGTGCAGAAAATTAATCAACTTTGCTGTCAGCTTTGGTTATGGATCCTGAAAATGTCTCTTTCCCATGAAATCCCAGTGACTTTCTGGAATTTAGCACCCACAGGCCATGTTTACAAATCAGTGTAAGTGGTGACTGGGTGCTGGAGGGCTGTGCAAAACCTCCAGAACACATTATGATCTGATTTCCATTTATAAACCAGTTCATGCTGGGTGCCTCCCATCACCTGGGTGCTTTTTATAATCCCTCTGCCAGTCTCTAAGCCCATGGAATACCGGGGTCCATCCGGACCAGATTTGCATTCCTGAGTTTGGCACTGCCACCAAAACAAGTTTGTTATACAAGTGGGTGGAAAAAAAGAGTCCTGAAGGCCTTTTGCACCCTGTCAGTGCTCAGGGAGGGTCTGCAGGAGCCTCTGCCAGCCCCTGAGCTGCAGAAATCAGCCCAGCCCAGCAGTGCCCACCCGGAGCTCTGCTGGTTTTTCCCAGGGATGTCTCTGTGTGTGGGGCAGGGGCTGGGAGGGCTCCTGGCAGTGCTGGGGCAGAGGGGATTTCCCCGACGCCCTTGGAGGCTGCTGTGGTTTGTCTCACAAGTGGAATGAGTTTGGCATGTCTTAACTCCCAGTCATCAGCTCCTAAACACACGACAGAAAGGTCACGGGCTCGGGGAGATAACAAGGGACCCTGCGAATTAGGAGCAAGAAATAACAGCGTTTAAGGGCTGGCTGGAGACTTCAGCATTCAACATCAGGCTCGGGGAAAAGTAGAAGTGATATTTCCTTTTGACCTTTTTAGAAACAGCCTGAAAGGCTCCAGGCTGCACAGAGGCTGGGGCTGAGGGCCCTGGGGGCTCCCTGTGCAGAAAGGGCTCTGCTCCAGGGTCTGTGCCCTTGCCGAGGGAGCCCGGAGCCAGCCCGGGCTGAGGGGCTGGATGGCACTGCTGTGTCAGCACTTCCCCAGCCCTGCTGGCCCGGGGGGCAGCAGTGCCAGCCTGGCATTGCCCAGGGAGCAGCAGTGCCAGCCTGGCATTTCCCTGCAGAGGAGTGTTGCCTGGGAACGTTTGGAGCTGATCCCCCCACGGAGCTGCCCGGCCGAGGCGCCGACACGAGGGAGGGCAGAGCGGCAGGGCAGGGCTGGGATGCCGGGGCAAAACCCCGAGGGAACCTGGTCTGGAGGAATTTTGCCTTGGGAGAGCTGGAGAAATGCTCCTCTTGCTGAGAACCCGTCTGCAGCCTGGCCCCAGGCAGCCTGAGCCGTTGTGCCCTTTGATTCGCTTCTCCGCCACCCGAGATTCCCAGCAGGAATTTGGGGGGCTGATGGAACGATGGGACCCAGGAGGGAGGCGAGGGGGTCACGGGCAGGCAGGGCAGGGACTCGGGGAGTGGAAAAACGCCTGGCTGTGAGCTGGAGGAGCCGGGCTGGGTGAGCAGGGCTGGCAGCTGCCGTGCTCTGCAGCAGAGGTCACTGTGCGGCCGGGAGAGCGCCGGCAGCATCCCTGCCAGAGGGACCGGCTCCATCCCGCTCCCCTTCATCCCGGCATCGACCAACAGGAGCACAATTCCAGCAGGGAAAGCTGGCAAACCGCCAGGGCTGGGCAGAGGGCACAGGGCAAGGCTGGAGCTGCTGCGCTGCTGGAGTTCATCCAAACTTCCCCCAAGTTGCAAAAGTCCCAGTGGGTTTTCCCCTCCCGTGTGAAACCCCTCCATTTTTAGGGAATAAGGGCGAGGGGAAGACCTTTTGGGGCCTGAAATCAGTTCGTATGAAGTGCTGTGGGTGAGCACCACGTGTCCTCACCTGACACGGTGCTGGAGGTGGAAAATGTTCAGTGAGGTGGAGCGAGGTGACCTCCCCCCAGCAGACCTGGAGGGGCTCAGGGTGACCTGCTTCGGTCTGTGCTCGGGGTGAGCAGCATCCTACAGGCACCCAAACCTTCCATTATTAGTTATTATTATTGGTTATTTACCCGTTTATTGGGACAACACTGGAGAGAGAGGGATAATGGGAAGGTTAAGCAGCAAATTGCTGTGCTTCTGCCTGGCCAGAGACCATGGGGCACAGCCTTCCTAACCTGTAATACCCGTCCTAATGGGCAAGGAAAATTATTTTGCCTTCCACTAAAGGGCAATTTTCTGATCAGCTCTCATTTTCTCAGCAGAGAAGAGAGAACAAAAGGAGAGAAATATATATTTATATATGTATGGGGAAAAAAAAAAAAAAGAAGAAAGGGAGGAAGGAAGAAAGAAACACTTATGCTTTAATGGAAGCTCATTTTTGTAAAGTACCCTCGTGGCCCCTGTGGGCCCGTGGAATTAAGCGCTGTCATTCAGAGCTGAAAGCAGAGCCATCCAGTTTGCAGACACCTGTCATAATTAAACTAATGGCTCTGAAAATGTGCCTTGATATTAAATCTATCTTCCACCGAGGAGCAGGGCTGATTAAAACCGCTGTTTGACAGTTAATGATGAACCTCTCGCTTGCTGAGCTCCGTAACTGGAACAGACCGGTTCGGCCCCCCCCTCCCCTCCTGGAGCCCTTTCCCGTATCCCCCCCTTCCCATCCTGAACCACAGGGCTTCTCCCCATCAGCAGTGAGAGGTGGGGAGCCCTGAGGCTCCGGGGGAGTTGCTGGGATGGTCGATTTTTGCCCCAGAGCTGGGCTGTGCCCGGGCTGTGCAGCCAGGGCTGGGAGTGGGGGCATCCCAGCAGTGCTGGCTGAGCCAGGGGCTGACTCACTGTGGGAGATGCTGAGTCACACTTTTTTTTTGCCCAGGAAATGTGCCTTCGTGTCTGGGGGAGCCCAGGGAGCTCTTTTGCAGGGCTGGTGCTGGGTGGTTGGCACCAAACCACGAATCTTTCTTGTTCCGGTCGCCGGCTCCTGGTTCTTCCCCTGAGAGTGTTGGAACCAACTTCCTCTGACATCACAGCTTGTTGCCAGGGCAATGGGTTTGCTGTTCCAAAAGCAGGATTATTATTAAAGGGAGAAAGAAGAGTCCTTAAGGAACAAAATCAGCGTTCCCTTGAAAATATGTCCAGTAGCTCATTGGGTCTTCCCAATGCCTGTCCCAAACCAGCCTCTGAAACCCACCATGCCAGTGCCTCTCTTTTTCTTTTCCACCTGCTGCTGGCCCCATCAAGGACGAAAAGGAGGCAAGCCAGGAGGATGGAAGTCCCCCCTGCCCCACAGGTGGCTGGTTTTGAGGCTCAGTGATCAGAGCATGGGATGCCCAGATAGGCACAGCAATCCTCCAGTGAACAGGGAGCTAATCAGGCACTGCCCCGGTAATTAGTGTGGCACAACCTCTGTGAAGTTCAGATAAGCATCAGCAGTTGCAAGTAGCATTTATTATTATTGTTTCCTGGGTCTCTGGATGCTTCAGTTCCCCAGGTCTACAGTGGAGATGATAAATCTTCCTTGTCTGCTCTGCTCGAGTTGCTGATGGGCCCGTGGGGTTCTCAGGCTGCCTCCCTCTGAGGGCCCCTGCATTTGGGGCACTGCCACTCCACAGATAACAAATATCCAGGAGTGAGGATGCTGCTGCAGTGGGGAGGGGTCCTTTGATCAACCTACAGATCAAAATACAGATCAAAAGCCCCCCTTTGCTGGATGTGGCTGGTGCCAGGAGCCCAACACCCAGCCTGTCATTAGCTTCCTCACCCAGCCCCGATGCCATCCGCCGCCGCAGCAGCAATTACCAGGAGATTAGGCAGCATTAAGCACTCTTTAATTTGACACATTGCAATGATCTCCATTCAGCCTTTCTGCTCGAATAACTCTCCATAAATATTTTGTGAGGCTACCAAAATAAACAGAGGCTGGGCTTGTTTGCACAGCTGAGGTCTTGGCGGCCCTCGGAGAGCCCGGGGGAGCAGAGCTGAGGGTGGCACCGGGGGCAAGGATGGGAGCTGAGTGGTCAGTTGGGTGTGCAAGAGTGCCAGGGAGTAGGGAAATACCTTTGCAAGGCAAAAGTAAAAATAATAACCGTAATATATGCCTTGCACCGATGGCAATTTAATAGGAAACATTTTTTAAACAACAACCCAATAAAGAGAGATGGGTATTTATGAAAGAAGTGGCTGCATTAGAAGAAATAATAATTACAGTGGAGTTGTGTTCTCACTTTTTTCTTTTTTTTTTCATGTGTGTGTGTGCTATTAGCCTAGACATTATTCATTAAGTAATGCAATGGAAAACCACTGTTAATACAGCAATAAATCCCACAGGGCCCCATTGCTTCTGAGATAGGATCATTTGGTAATTACAGTGCATTAGAAGTTCAATATTCTTTCATGTTTGGTTTGGGTTTTTTTTTTCCCCCTCGCCTGGATGAGAGGTGGGCTGTGCTGGGAGGATTCCTGCAAACACCTCTCACAGCCCACGGGGTGTCCCTCATGGAGGTCTGAGTGTCCCTAACAGGGGTCTGGGTGTCCCTCACTAGGGTCTGGGTGTCCCTCACGGGGGTCTGAGTGTCCCTAACAGGGGTCTGGGTGCCCCTCACGAGGGTCTGGGTGTCCCTCACAATGTTCTGCACCTCCTGGCACAGGGAGCCTTTTCCTGGGCCCTTGAGCTTTGTCCTGCACCGTGGGCAGTGTCTCCTTTCCTGGGTTAGTGATGGGGGAGTGAGGGTTGCAAAGAGGTGGCTTGGGCAGGGCATGGATGATCCAGGGGCACTGCACAGGTACCAATGACTTGGTGGGTCATTGATGAGATCTTGGCAAAACAGTGGCTCCTCTCAGAGGCCCATGGACACAGACACAGCCAGGAAGGGTTTGCCCATCTCTACCAACCCCAGCGTGGAGCCCCAGCTCACCTGAGCACCAGGGCCTGGGGAGCAGCTGTGTGAGGTGTGTGTGATGTGGAAACTCCCCATCCTGGAGGAGGCAGCTGTGAACAACGGGGAGATCCAGTGACTGCCTTCCCAGCTCTGCACCTTCCCCCGTGCTCAGGAGGCTCCTCCACAGTGCCAATCTCAGCTCCTGGAGCAGCCCCTGCCAGCTCGTGGCCACAGCCCCAGCTCTCCTGGGCAGGCAGAGCTGTCAATAGCCCTGTCAGTGAGATCCCAGGGACTATTGATGGGCACAGGCATTTGGGGCTCACGGGTCGATGGGAACTCTCGTCAGGAGATGTAGGAAATGAGCGCTTTCAAATACAGGCAGGAAAGCCAGACCCCCCCAGGGGGGGAACGAGACAACTCAATTTTCCCCATCCTCTTGCTCTGTCAGTTTGCCCGGGTCTGGGGAAGGTGGTGGCTGCAGGAGCGAGGCAGGGAGGAGGAGAGGAACAACACATCCCAAGTGTTTGGGTTGAGAAGCAGCCGGGCACAGGCAGCATCAGGAAGGGCAGGGGGGCAAGTGGGCTCAGCTCTGCCCAGTGCCCAGCGGGGTGTGAGGCTGGATCTGTGCAGGATGAAGCTCCCACAGAGCCTGTGTGGGTGCAGCCTGTGCTGAGGCCGAGCAGCCCATGAGTTTTTGCTGCAGTGCCACTGGATTGCACAGGCAGCAAAATCCCCTTTTCCCTCCACCTTCCCCCGGCGTTATTCTTCATCTCGTGGTCTTGTTCCCCCTTCCCAGAAGGTTTTCCAGCTCCACACACCTCGCTGACTTGCTTAATTGTGAGACCTTTTCTGGGTTTGGGGGTTTGTTTTTTTTTCCTGTTCTCAATTGCTCAGGGCCAGTGCTGGAAATTAAACTTGTCTCTGGAAGTGATGCAAATCAGATAAGAGGAAGCAAATGAGCCCCGTGTGTTCATCTGCAGAATCCTGCTCTGCTGAAAGTCCTCCTGTTCCCTTCTGATCTTAGACAGATGTAAATCAAGGGGAACTTATTTTAAACCAATGTCAGCAGGAAAAAGCTCAGCAGAAATAACAGAACCACCAGGCCTCGAGTGTTTATCGCTCTTTGAGGTAAGATAAACTTTTAGCCCAGTTGAGATTCCTCCAACGTTGTGCAGGAACTGTGTCACTGGGAGCTGCACTAGAAAGGGAATTTGGGGGGGAAGAGCCTCAGATTGCAGAGCAAAAATAAAAAACTGGAGCAGGAATGAGGGGGTGGAATGAGATGATCTTTAATGTCCCTTCCAACCCAGACCATTCCACGAGTCTGTGATTCCCCCACCCAGGAGAGGGGTGGGTGTTTAGGACACTATCACTTAGGGACACTCCTGGCACAGTTGTGGTCATGGCAGCGCTCCCACAGCACAAGTGGCACCAGCCACAAAGGAGAATGAGAAAGGGAGGGGAGAAAAAAAAAAAAATCACAAGTAAATAAAAAGAAGCCCATTTGCAAATATTGTAAGGAATGCGTGTTCTCATACGTGCCGCTATTAAGTCCGTTCGTATCATATCAGCAAACATCATGTCAGCTGGGAGAGGTTCCTACTTATTTCTTTTTCCCTGTGAAATGTTTTTCAATGCCTGAGCGAATCAAAATGAATGTAAATGAGGTTTATTAAGTCAGCCCCACACGGCGCTGTATTGTCAGCGTTTGTAGGCTGTGACAGGTTAGTTATTGCGGCTTGAAGGGAATGTCAGCAGCACAGCAGTCTGCAGAGGGAACTTTTTAAGAGAATAATAATAATAATAACAACAACAGCGTCTCAGGACTGTCTGTGATTTCCCGAGCAGCCGTTCTGCAGGAAGGTGTGTGGCTGGAGGGCACTGCTGGGCTGACTCTGAGCCTGGAGTGCTCCGAGTGCTGTCCTGGGTCTGCTGGGGCCTGATTTGGGCTCCAGAGTTATTTCCTCTCCTCTCTTGATCCCCTACACCACCAGTCACCATGACATCTGGAAAATATCCGTCTGTAAGTGCAACCCCGTTGAGCTGTCTCAGTCTTGCTGGTCTTCCCTGAGCCAGGCTCATTATTTTTAGTAAATTACTTGGGCCTTGGCTGTGCTACAAAAAACAACTAGTAGGGGTAGTGTTAATGTAGTTATTTATTTAGATTTAAAATAACAGAGACACCCATCCAAGGCTCTAGGTGCTAATTGTACCATAAATTCCAATTTATTACAAGCTCAGCTCCATTAATATCCTCATTTCCATGGGCACTCAGCCAACCACCACTCCCCTGCCATCTCCATCCCCTCTCCAGCCTTCTGAACCCTCTCTCCAGCCTCTGTGGCACATTTGACAGGCCACCAAACCCAGGGTATTTCAGACCAAGTGGGAAATAGGCTCCAGGAGCACAGGTGTTGTAGGGAATGCCCAGGGATCTGCTCCTGGGATCCCACCAGTGGCACCTTCCTGGTCACAGTGGTGTGGGCAGTGGGGACACATTCCCTGGGGTCCTTTGGGGGGATCTGGGATCTCTGGGTTGTCTGTTGCTCTTATCTCATGATCTCCCCACACCATGGGCTAAAGGACTTCAGTGCCCCTGACTTCTAAAAACCCTTCTCTAGAAACATGCCCTTCTTTGCACCAGTGGTGAAGTTTGCAGCAGTCAGAGGTACTTTGGGCTAAACTGTTCCTTGTGCTGTTCCCCTTCTCCTCCAGTTTATTCTGCAGGAAGATCCTCTCCCTTGGATCAGCAGGGAGGGGGGGATGTTTTAGGTGGCTTTTAAAGCATGTAGGTGCACCCTTGAGTCTCTGTGGCTGTGTGCAGCCACACTCATCCTTTATCTGCCTCTACTGACTGAAAAACAGCAGTGACAACCCAGACAGGTTTGTTCCCAAAGCCAGCAGACAGGATCCAAGCATCTCCTATCAGAGTTTCCAGCAGCACTGGCCTAAAATTGATCCAACAAAGCACCCACAACACGTGGCACCCTTTGGCCAGTTCAGAACAGAGCAGAAACGTGCTGAGGGTGTCACACACGTCTGGTGTGTCCCCAAGGGACCCATCAGTGCAGGTGCCCCATGTTGTCTGCAGGGAAAGGAGCTGGGGAGCTGAGCCTGACAGGAACCTGCGTGGGTTTTTGCATATTTATCCCCCCTTTAAATCATTTCCAAACCACTAAACCATTTTACAAGGACGAAGGAAAACATCAATTACAATTACGGCGAAAAACCCTTTCAAGGCAGAGCTGAGCAGACAGAAAATGCAGTGATCCATTTGTAGTTTTTCACCAGGTGCTTTGTAATATTATGGCCTGTTTCCTCCTCACCCATCATCTCCTCCTCCATCCCAATGTGTCTCTGAGATCTTGGTGCTCCCTGGGAGAAGGAAGGTGAAACCTTTGGACACACAGTGGTGTTTCTGCCATCAGTTAAACCAGAACTGAAAGGACATTTTCTTCTCTGGAAAATTCATGTTTTGCACACAGATGTTCCTCTGCCTCTCTGTCCTGTGTCACTCAGTGAGAAAAATCCAAAATGTTTCTTTTTATCCCCCCTATATTAAAATGGACCGCAGCCTGTATAAAATATAATGAAATCAATAATTTAGCGGGGCCTAAAAATTGGATGGAAGGATTTAACATACCCTAAGTGAGGGAAAATGACTCAAAATAGAAACTTTTAACACACCTATGGGAAGTATTTTATTGCTGTGCAAGATTAAATGAAAAACTTGGATGATGCCCCTTCCAGTTCTCCTAAAAAGACTGAATATATCCAAAATAACCAACCCCCAGCCCCATTCATGCTGCTTAATGGACATTTTTGAACTGTCTGTACTTGCAGCATCTCCCCGAGATACAGGGCAGGGGCAGCTGGAAGTGCTGGATTTGGGAGATGGGTGTTTGGTGCCTTGTCTGGGGCAGATGTTTGTCCCAGGCTCCTGGGGAAGGACAGGGAAGGTGGATGGAATTTGGGCTGGTCCCAGTGCTGGCACACAGGACCAGCACTCGCTGTGTGCAGCCACCACGGGCTGCAGCCCTGCTAGAGCAAATCAAATTAACTCCTAATTGGCTAATTGGAGAAGGCTTCTGTAGAGCAGCGAGGAGCAAATTAAGCAGGGATGAGAGAAGTGCCCATTTGTGAGCGGGGCTGTGATTGCTCTCTCCCAGGGCTGCCCATCACTCACGGGGAGGGGGACGGGCACTGCCCACGCCAGGGGCTCATCCCACACCTCTGGGGGACGCTGAGCTGGGCCTGGCAATGAACCACGGGGCAGCAGGGGTGGCCAAGGGGTCCTGGGCATGCTGGAAAATCTCTTTGCTTCAGTGAGGAGCTGGAACATGGTGATTCTCCTGGGGACAGGCTGGCCGGCGTGTGAGGACACGTGTCCTCCCATGTGTACGTGTGGACACAGCTGGGAATTTGGGGAGCCCTTGTATGAATGAGACTGAAAACGTGCAGGGGTTCTTGTCTGGGAGCACTTGTGCCCTCCTGGGCTGTGTGGGGCCGTGTCCTGCCCTCTCACAGCCAGGTGACCCCAGTGGGACCTCCCTGCATCGCCTACCTCATTCTCCCCGTGTGCTCCTGCTCAGGAGCATCCCCAGATGGAGCTTGAGTCAGTCAGTGCCTCCCAAAAGATGAAGGATTCCTGTTCATCTCCTTATCAAAAGCAGAGTGGGGAGGAAAAGCCTCCCAGCAGTAAATATGGGACTGTTCCCTGGAAGGAAGCACATCCCTGCCCCGTGGGAGCAGCACCACCCCGGCCGTGGGCAAGGCTGGCGGAGCAGCTGCGGCTGTGAGGGCAAAGGTGGGTTTGGATTTTCCACCCTCGTGCATTTGCCTTTAAATTCCAGCCAGATGCCACATTAACTTGCGTGACTTCTTGTCTGTAACAGCACATAATGCAGCACGAATGATGTAACTCACTGTGATGCCAAAATTTATAGGAGAAGACACCGCTTGCCGAGGTCAGGCTGGTATCTGATTTAAGCTGGCAGCGGGAGCAGCAGCGTTTCTGCAAACCTACACCAGGGCTCTCCAGCAAATCACATTACTCTGAAAGACTTTGGCGGGCCCCTAATCCAGACAGCTCTTCAAATCCGGGGACATCAATTAGGCTGGAGTGCATCAAACCCACACAGGGCGCTTCGGGAGCCGGCTCAGACAAACTCCGAAAGCGCTTTCAATGAGAGAGATTTTTTTTGGGTGGCTTTTTTTATTTTTTTTTTCTTTTAAATGAGCAGAAGGGTTCTAGATAAACTCGATAAGGGCTGGAATCAAAACAGGATCCTAGAGCCAAAACTGGAGTGACAGCTATTCCGGGTAGAGAAAACTCTGACAGATTCTGAGCAGACAGGAAGGAACGCGATCAAACACGCGGGGCCGTCACCCTCCACTCCTACAGGCAGGTCCCACCCGGGGACCAGTGCCAGGCACTGGGAAATAGAGCCCAGGGACCAGCCCTGGAGGGCCCACGGAGCTCAGCACCCCCCCAGAGCAACGAGCTACAGGGCTGGGCCAGGACAGGATTCGTTGCTGCAAATTGAGTCAGTCCAAGTTCTGCGCCAGATTGTTTCTTCTGGTGCAGAATCACTCCTGAGATGACACGGGGAAAGAGTCAAGCCAAAAAGAGTCTGGTTTGGGAGGAAGAGATCAAAAAGCCCCTAAGCAGAGAGAAACAGCTCTTGACTGGCCTAAAGGGAAACTGAGGCTCTGCTCAAAGCTGGACGTGGCCTGGCTGTTCTGATTTTGTTCCATTTATTCAGTGTATTGGTGTGACCTGTGGTTTTCTTGGGAGCTGAACACTTTAAAAATCAGGTTTGCAAGGTAATTCAAGGCCAGGCTGGACAGGGCTTGGAACAACCTGGTCTAGTGGAAGGTGTCCCTGCCCACGGCACATGGGTGGAATGGGATGAGCTTTAACAACTCAACTCAGCTTCTCAACTGAAACCATTTTGTGATTTTTATGATTCCACTCACCCAGGGCGAGTAGCCATTCAGGATTGCAACAGATCCTGGAATTTCAGCTCCTCTAGATATCCAAGGCCTTGTGTAGTGCCTCTAGACCTGGTGCTGTGGCCTGAGCTCCAGCTGGTCTCTGGGATCAGCAGTGGAGGCTCTTGTTCTGCCGCGCCCGAAGCCCCATTTGCAAAACAACACCTTCAAACGTAAATAAGTGCTGATTTTTAAGCACCAAAGAGTTTAAAACAATGATTTTCAGCAATAGCATGGCGGGTCACGAAATAAAGCCGCCGGTGGCAGCAGCAATAATGCAGAGGGTGACAAAACCCACCGGAGCTGCCGGAGCCCCGCGGTTGAGGGGGGGCAGGAAGGACTGAGGAGCCCCGTGAAGGTTTTCCAATCACTCCAGCCACCACCTCTAATTCTTTTCTTGGAGTGTGAAATCACTCTTCCCCCCGATGCCGGCCGTGGTCAGAGCTGGGTACGGGCCCATCACTCACGGCGGTGATTTGGTTCAGCAGGTGTTGGCTGGGCCATCGCTCATTTCGGGCTAATCTGCTGGCGGCTGTCAGGGGTTATGGAGTATTTATTGAGTTTGTGTCAGGTCCGGATGACCAATAGCCGGCAGCCGCTGGATGCCCATTGACACTGATGATATTGCTGAATTAAACTGGGTGATGTATACAGAACTTGCTTAGAGCCAGTAATGAAGCCGGGAACCATTTGAAACACAGCGCGGGGGCCCCGGCGCTCGGGGCTCTGCTCCCTGCCTTTTAAATAAAAAATTATTATTATTTTCTTTTTAACGCCGAAGGAGAAGCCATGAATCGAACTTCCCCCCTGAAATATTTAGAGAGAAAAATGGAGTAACCCAATGGAAATGAAAATCATCTTTATATTCCGCAGATTTACTGCCTGCTAGTTGGGCAGTGACTGAGGAATTTCTCAGCTGCTTTTTAGAAAAAGTGTCACGGGGGAAAGAGAAGCAGGGAGGATGATGAACTGGTTATTGATTCCGCTTCAAGGATCCTTTAAAAGGTTTTGCTGAGCACCTTCAAATCTCATTGACTTGGGCTCAGCACGGGACAGGGTCTGGATGTGTCTGGGTCTGTGTCTGGGCTGTTCTGTCAGGGGTGATGCTCCAGGAGTTACACCCTGGACACGGCATCTCCCTGTGCCTGGGAATCCAGGTGGCCAGTGGGAGAAGGGCACCAAGTGCTCCCTGTGCTCCCAGCTCACTCTTGGTGTGGGTGGGAGGGGAAAGTCAATCACCAAAGGCTGGAATGGGCCATCCAAGACAACTTGGCTTCCAGCTGGAGGTGGAGGAGGGAGCCAGGGCTGTGGTTTGGCAGTTGCTGACAGGGTGGAGGATCAGGGGGCAGGAATAAGGTTTGGGATGGCCCCAAGATCCCCACCAGACTAGCAGAGCCCACGGCAGCTCTGGAGGATGTCCCATCCCAGCCATGGAGGCTGAACACCTCTGTCAGGCTCCCCTTCTGCCCTGGGGACAGAGACAGGCTCTGGCTTGGTGATTAGACCATGTTGCTACTGAATTATTCTGCACAGAGCATCAGAGTTAATTTGGGGGACAATCAGCTTGTCTGAGGCTGTCAGTGCTGCTGGCTGAGCTGGAGCAGGAGCAATCAGAGCTGTGACCTTGGCAAGGGCTGGGGTTAGATTACAGGCATGATTAAATGCCAGGGAGAAGGCTCTGAAGCTGCTATTTGAATACCTGTTTACATGTAGGATAATAGATGGGCACCCGCTGCCTGAGAGGCCGTAATTCACTCCGGGGATTCTGGGACTGGGATGACACCATAAACCATGGAGGCAGAGTGCAGGAGCCTGCACAGGCCCTGCAGTGATTTACAGCCAGGGCTCGCTCCCTGGCCATCTCATCTATTGGCTTTTATTGCAGACACTGCACAGAGAAATTATTATTGTAAAAATTTGTTTAAAGGGGCTCTGTAAACTTGCTTTGATCTGACGATTTCACCTTAAAATCCTCCTGTTCCTGTGGCGGGAGGAGAGGGTGGTTGGCATCTAAATCACCAGCAGGTACAGGCACATCTGAGCCGGTGGTGTGATGGTGGGAGGGAGCTGTCACTTGGGGCTGCACCTCAGGGTGTGCACCCCAGGGTGGAGAGAAGCAGGGCCAGAGCTGAGTAACCCCAGTGTGGGTGTCCTGTGACCCTGCAGAGCCCCCCGGGCACGTGGGGACTCTGTCAGGCTCAGTCTGGGCTCGTGCTGTGCCTGTGCCTTCCCGCACACCTTGCCAGGCTGGGCTCTCCCCCCAGCATCCAACCCTCCCAGGCAGGCTCTGGACCCCCCAAAACCCTCCTGCCCCTCCCAGGTGGGATGGTGATGCTGACAAGGGGGGTGTAAGTGAGCAGATTGGCAGCAGGGGAGGTTTGGCAGAGCTGGGGAGGATCCAAGGGGGGGCTGAGCTGCGGAACAGGTCACCTCGTTTTTCCTCTGTGGAAAGAATAGGTGCTAATGACTTCTCTGAGCTTCTGCTCCTCTTGATGAATAATCTCTCTGCAATCTTCTCTGAAAAGCCTGGTTTAGGATTAGGGCTGAAAGCTCAATTTGATTACAAGAGTCAGGTGCAAATTAGGAGCCATTTGGGTCTTAGACTTTTTTAACGGGGCCCTGGATGAAAATATTTCAATTGCTATTTGCTCTTCTTTAGTGTCTTTCATCAAAGGACTGCCAGGAGCTCTCCAAACCAGGTTCCTGAGGTCAGCCAGGCTTCCTGGGTGGGCACAGGGACCTCAGTTCAGTCACTCTGTGCCTCAGACTCTGTGACCTTGGCCGGCTGCTCCACCTCAGCTCGGTGGAAAACAGCAGATAATAGTCCTCTATTTCCTGCAGTGCAATGTGAGAATAAATCAAGTGAGAACGGTGGCTGTTGGGAGAGGTCTGGGAGCCAATGCCCTCCCGAGGTTTGTCTCTAGACCTCCTCTCCCTGCACATCTCCTCCCCTCCATGCTGCTCCTTGGCATCCACCTTCCCTCTGGAGGTGTGTTGTGCTTTTGTCAAAGTCCTGACAACCTCAAACTGCTTTTTGGGCAGGCTGCCTCAGACTGTTTTATACAAATGGTCAGTGCCTGCCTCCCACCTTCCAGTTTGCCATTCCTTGTCACACGATTGGCACCCAGACCTGAAGATCCTGATCCCCTCAATGTGTTCCCCTGGCTGAAAACCAGGGGAGGGGACTCCTTGGCTTGTGACTAATTGTCCAAAGCCATCTCACACAGGGATGATCTATAAATGCTCCATCTATCCGTGTCTGCTGTGGCAAGCAAGGAAAAAAGCAGTTTAGAGAGATCAATCATCTAAAATCATCAGGAAAGGCATTGGCACCCAGGTCCCTGCCCCTCCTCGGCTGAGAAAATGATGGTGCTGAGAGATTAAGGCTTGAGAAGAGCTTTTCTGTGTCTCCATAGCTTTTTGATCCTAAGATAGATTACCCAGAGAGGGCTAACTGCTCCCTGCTTGTGCTAAACAAAGATAATAGCGTTTGGAGTCACCTCCACCTAATGATGCAGCCGCCAAATAAATTATCCTCTCTCCCTGCCCAGCACCGGAGCAGGGAAGGGGGTTTGGGCACCCTGATGGCTGGGAGGGGTGGGGGGAGGCTGTGGCTTGTGCCCTGTCCTCCTGGGACTGCCCTAAAAAAAAGGAATCAAGTCCTTAAACAGCCGAAAAAACATTAAATGCTCCATATACTCTCTATAAACAAGCAGTTAGAGAAATCCAGGCTGGAAAACACTTGGTGGAATAAGGTCAAGCTTCTCATATGAATCAAATTAGTGGCCGCTCAACTAACACCACAGAACATTAGGCTGAGGGGGCCGGGGAAATGCTGCATTTTCAAGGTTATGCTTTTGTTTCCTGCCGGAGCTGCTCCCTGCCAGGGGACCTTGGCCACGCAGAGTCACTTTGAGGGGGATGTTTGCTGTTCCCTTTCCAGCACCTGCTCCAGAGGTGACAGAGAGAATCCCAACGTGCTGTGGGAAAAGGGAGATCGTGTTACAGAGCAGTGTCAGCTCCCTCAGGAACCTTCCTGTTCACTGGGGTGGGATCCATCCTTGGAAGCAGCAAGGAGATAGCGCAGGAGACTTAACCCCTGAAGGAAATTACAGGCAGGAGCCACAGGAGGAAATTCCCTGGAGTGGCTCCTGTTGTCCTGGGAGCAGAGTGGGGCAGGGGAAGCTGCAGGGTGGGGATGGGGGAGCCCAGGCCAACACACCCAAGGGACTGTCTGGGGCTTGGGGGCAGCCTGGGCTACCAGCAAGGCTGTTGGGTGCCAGGCACAGGGACATCTGCTCCCTGTGACAGCCCTTGGAAGCTGGTCTGTGTCACACACACCTCCCCAGCCTGGCCGTGCTCTGGGAAGGAGCGGGAAGCAGGGATCAGGGATCTGTGCAGCCCTGCCCCACAGTTGTGTTCTGGAGGTCTCAGCCAGTGGTTACACACAGCCAGCGTGTCTCACTGTCATCCTTCTCCGCCTGGTTTTGGGCAGGAGGGCAGGAAAGGAGCTGGAGCTTTGCTCTGGATGCAGGCAGAGTTCCCGAGGCTGAAGCGTTCAATTTTACTCCACTGAGCATCCAGTATAATCCATTGAAAGGGCACTGTCCTTCAGGCCTTTCAGCTGGGCTGACAGCTGCCCACTGATTAATTGACAGGTTAAAAAGATTGATTCCACATGTCAGAGCTGTAACCCTGCCAGAACAATGCTGCTGTCAATTGGGCTGTAAAACAGACGCTTACATTAACGGCCCTGACAGCAGCAGCACACGAACACATGCACCTGCCTTTATGGAGAGCCTAAACACGCAGCCGGGCGCAGATTAATCATCCTGAAAGCAGAGTTGGAGGATCAAATAAATGTTTCTGCAGTGGGGAAGTGGTGCAGCGCTGCCTTGGCACCGAGTGCTGCTGCAGATGGTGCCCGGCGGGCGGGCGTGGGGGGCACGGGGCCCTCGGGGTGGGGGCCTGCCCTCGCCTCCAGGGCTTGAGTTATTGTCCTGGCCACGTGTCCTCCCGCCCTCGACCCGCTCAAAGGCTCTCACGGGCACTGCAGAAGCACCTGCTGGGCACAGGAGTGTCCAGCAGGCCTTGGCATCCCAGCGGGTGTGTCCCCTCTGCCCCCTCTCACCTTCTGGGCACAGGTACCCCAAAAGTCTCCCAGGGCTGACATGGGTACAGGCAGGGTGGGACGTGCTCCAGGGATCAGTGTGGCAGCAAATCACTCCTTCCTTCCTCTCTCACCGACTTTCCTTATCAGCAGAATGTGGCTCATTAATATCTCCCTTGCCGGGCTCTTCCAGAGCTCCTCCTCGGCTGGAGCCACACTCCAGCAACCTGAAAGACTATTTATTTTTCTGCTGTCCTTTGAAGCTGGGCAAATTGCAGAGTGAGGGATGCTCACACCGGCTCGGGGGGTCCAAAGGCTGGGGCTGGTGGTTTTCCAGGACCCCAGCCCGGAGCATCTCGGGATGGAAAGTGCTGACACCGGCCCCGAGCTCCCCACCCAGCATGCTGAGGAATGAAAAAACCCTCTGCAATCTGGAGAGATAAGGAGAGGTTGAGTCACGAGTGAGCTGGGCTCTGCCAGAAGACGTTTCAAAGCTTTTATGGTGAGATTCAATACAGATATACAGAGATCAATTATCTTAAAAGCAGCAAGGAGGTTCAGCAAATATTTCCAGCTTTAAACAGGTTTATTTCCATCTGCACTTATCTGTGCTATTTAAACTCCATTGCTTGCAGTTAATCTTTTGTAATGCAGCATAAGAGGGCTTATTTACTTTCTAATGACATCAATTGGCCATAAATATTAGACATCTAAGGTTCGCTGGAGCTGTAGGGACAGTTTTCCATTCCTACTTGACATTTGACTATTTGCAGTGCTTCCTTTCTGTTTGTTCTTGTGTGACTCACTTATCGGCTGTCATAGGCCCGTGTTCGATTTATTTAAATTGAATGAATAAGTACATTAGGCAAAGCTGTCAGGAGAGGAGAGAATGGGAACTCACGGGGATGAGTGATAAGTCAACAAGCTGCAAGGGAGATTCTTAGCAGAGCTGCACAAATCAAAGTGCTAAATAGGAGGAACAAAGGCAGCGGGGGTGACACGATTCCGGGACGAGTGAAAGTGCAGATCTCAGGGCAAACAGGACCAATGTGTGGGACATGGTGAGACATCAGCCCAGCCCCGGGGCAGGCACTGCCAGCAGCCAGAGCCTGGAGCATTCCAACAACACTAATAGTTGTAAGAGTTATTATAGGATCAAAGACTCCAGACTATTATCTGCCGCCAAGGTGGGAGTTGTGCAAATACACAGATAGCTCTGGACTTGGGAAGATGGTTTTTCTTTGTAATTTTCTTCATTGCTTGGCGCTTAGCTGGACTAATTAATTGTGGAAAGCTCATATCACAGCCCTGCTGGAAGTGTTTGCCTTGAATGTATTGGTGATGATCCAAGGGGGGGGGAAGATACCTCGAGTCATTTTGTCATTTTTAGATTATGGCAGTGACTTGCTTGGTGTGAGAGGGATGAAGTTTGAAGACACCTTTTTCAGGGAACCACTGGACAGGGAGGTCACTGGTGCTGCAGGAAACTTGGGAAAGGAAACTTGGGGGGACATTTCCCCACTCCTGCTCTTGCTTCAGTGTTCCTGTCCTCTGACAACATGCTTTTGTGTTTCACTCCTAACCTTTGAACCCCCCAAAAACCTTAATTGGCTGCACACAGTAAATCAGAGCTGACAGTAGTTGAATAGCAGCTGATTAAAATCATTTGTTTTCAAACTCAGCCAGCTGCACACTCTTGCCTACACGACTTTTGTGGCATTCCCTGCATTGCTCTCCCTCTTCCTTTCTTTTAAAGGAGTTGCATCACATTTTTCTAATTCTTTGAAAATAAGATCCTCTTCCCTTTCCCCACACAACACCAGTCTCCACTTTACAAGCCCAGCCTTGTTTATCTCCAGGGCCACTCGTGAGATTCCCACTCTGAACACAGCACACAGGCCACATCTGGTTTGGGTTTGTTTGTGTTCTGTTGGGTTGGGTTTTTTCCCCCCCAAAAAATGCAGGGAGGGAGAGAAAAGCATTTAAACATAATTCCACATTGCCTGCCTGCTCCTTGCACCCCTGTCCAAACCTGGGCATGAAATAACTGGAGAATTGTTTAAAAATGTTGTAAAGAAGGAATGGCCAGCGGTGAGCAGATGGGTAGGAAAGGCCTGGGATGCTTTACCCGAGAGTCTGGAGGAGGTGGGAATCCTTGGATGGATGCTGTGCATCCTGGAGCATCAGATCTGTGCAGGGACAGCATCAGGGTACCAGGGTGCACAGAGGAGGAACAGCTCAGGGCCTGACTTGGGGAGGCAAAGGGTCACCTGAGTGACATCAGGGGGACACCTCTGTTTGCCAGCAGAGCCCTGGGGGCCGGGGTGGTGGGTCCTGCCCGGTGTGGGTGGATGGGGTGGCTGCAATGTGCTCTCCTCCTGCACTCGATGGCCACGAGCCATCCCTGAAAAATGTGTCCTGGCTGCGAGTGCCATTCCCCAATCTCAGGCATCTGCAGCCATATGCATCAAATTAAAACCAAACGCGGAGTATAAATCTCCTCTGCCATTCCTGGGGAAGGTTTCGCATGACAACCACATTCCTGTGACACTTTCCATCTTCTGCTTTACCGCACGGACCAACAGCTGTTTCCAAAACAAACCCCGAGCCATGAACAGGCAGAATCTGGGCTGTTTGGACAAACTTGGTACTGTTGGTGTGCGAGTGGACTGAGGGTCTGTGGGGCGCAGGAGGGGCTCTCACAGACCTGGGACCTTGCTCAGCCCCTGCCAGCATTCCATTCTCTCCTTCCCCATGTAAACACACCACAAAGCCAAGCACTAGATGGTTTTAAAGAGGGAGCTTTGCCTTACAGAACAGGCCTTATTCTACCTGAAACTTTTCCAGGCAGAGAGAGAGAGAAATTCGGGTCACTGCTTAATTAAGACTTCTGAAGGTTCCTTATTGCTATTGTCATTTCTGCTGTGCTCGGGGCTGGCGAGCCCTCGGCTGTGGGAATTGTGCAAGCACATACCAAAGGAGTGGCCAAACCCTCGGCGAGTTTGCAATCCTAAATCATCCAGCCCCGTTCTGGAAGGAGGGTTTGCACTGATGGATCTGGTTTGGGGAGCGTTTTCACCCCTTGGAGCAGCTGTGTGTGCATCCCTCTGCAGGTATCCCTGCTCTGGGAATTACCCTGCCCTGTGGGTGTCTTCCCACAGGTCTTCCCACGAAGGGTTTGCTCCCAGTGCCCAGGTACCAGCTCCAGAACCCTCAGGTCCACCTTTCCCCAGCATTCCCGTGGTGATTTCTGCTCTGGGAGGATGTTTACCTTCCCCAGCCGCCTTTTCCTTACATTTAAACAGAAATGCTGCCTTTTCTAAACAGTTTACATTCCTGATTCCAGAGGTATCCCGCTTGCCAAAGCCACCAGTATTTGTCTCACTTTAAATGCATTTATATGCTAATGCAGACAGGCTCTCCTGCTCACACACACCACACACAACTGTGCAGAAATCAGTCTTTTCTTGCCGGGTTTACAAAATACAGCCACCAGACATCCTCTGGATTTATCTTCGTTAATCAAAATCCATATTCTGCCCAGTGCAGGTGTGATGCAGCCATTCCTGGTGATAAACCAGGCACACAGCTCTGGATTATCTGTCCAGACTTGACAAATCGGTGCCACGTTCGGAGGAGGAGGAGAGGGGAGGAAGGAAATGTAATTTCAAGGGTACAGTTCTGTGTATGGCTGGACAGCATTTCTCCCTTTTTTTATTGCCTTTGGGATCATCTTACAACATTCTCTGTCCAGAGCCTTCGGAGCACTTCACAGGCATTACCTGATTACAATCTGCAGAGGTATGAAGTGCTTTCCCAAGGTCAATCAGCCCCTCCTGGCGCAGTTTGTGTAATCACAGCGATTTCCAGAGCCATTCCCCGGGTGAGAGACTCATCTCCTTCTCCGGGGGGAGCCAGGTGATGCTCTCACCTTTGCTGCTTCTCCTGCAGCTGCTCTGAGCTCTCTGGGAGCCCCCCCAGCCCCCAGGTGGCCCTGGTAAAGATGCCCAAAAAACATCCCCCCAGCACTGCTGAAGGTGAGGGGAGTTCTGCCGTAGATTCAGGACTTTTATCTCCTGTCCCCATTGCCCACTTTGTCCTGTTTGTTCCCTTCAGCCCCTGTTCACACCTTTTACTGCTCCACACAGTTCCCATTTCCTCACTGCCGTCAGGAGAGTTGGAAAACACCCCCAGCCCTGCATGGTGTTAGACAGCACTTACCAACAGTCATAAAACCTGATTAAAAGGGTGTACCTGGAATGCTTCTCTATGGAAAACTGGTGATTCAACAGCAAAAAACTGTTCCACGCTAACATCTAGGTTCTGTTTAACTTTTCCTTGAAAACTACGGGGACGTTTCGCTTTTCAAGTCCCCAAATCATTCCTTTTGACTTCACCGTTCTGTATTAAGGTCATATTGTAATTGATACACAAGGAGAGGATTAATTGTTCAGTTATAATGCAGTAACAGACACTGGGTTTCTGTACAGATTTGAGACAAAACCTCAGAAGTTCTCATACAATGGAAATTCCATTTTCCATCCAGCTGTAACAGTAACCCCATTGCACCGAGATTAATCTTGAGAGGAGGATAGAAAACATCAAATCACTCGCGCCTGAGATTTAAGGAACAATGTCATCCCTAAACCACCTTTCTTCCTTTCAAGTTTTCAAGCCTGAAAACTGACACTGGAAGGGAGAAAACTCAGACTCGGAGCAGACGGGTTGGAGAACTTGCCAAATCATTCAGGGCCCCGTCAAGTTCAGCCTCGTTCCTCTGGAAAATAATGATGGAAAATTCATTTAAGTATCGTGTGTAGCTTTGCTGGGGTGGAGGAGGGAAGGGGGCAAATTTAATTCAGAACTGCCCTCAAACGGATGCGGAATGTAAACTTTCGCTGCATTTCTGTCAGACTTAATGGATTTCACTTATGGGAACTATAATAAACAGCTCATTACAGAGTCAGCTGCGGGAGCATTTTGAGCCCAATAGAGTCATTTGTTTTCCGAGGCAGATTTAGTCTAAAGGGGGTGGACAGAGTAATCCAGTGTTTGAAGTGTCTGTACCAATGCTTGAGGGACGGTGACAGAGTGGGATTTGGGGTCTGCAGCACAGGCCACTGTAGGACACGTGGTGTGGAGCTCCAGAGCCCAGTGGGCTGCAGCTCCAGCTGGGTGGTGGCCTCTGCTGGACACTGGGGAGCCAGTTCTCACAGAACAGACTTCAAAAAAGTCATTGTCATTAAAAACCCCAGCTCCCAGAGTCCTGCTCCTAAAACCTGACCTCTTTTCTCTGCGTGTGAGGAAGTTTCCATCCTTCACCCTCAGAGGGAAATGATGAGTCCCAAAAGCCAAAGAAAGCAGCAGCAGAAAGACACTCCTCCTTGTTTCCCAGGGTTTAAGGCAGTGCCTGGTTTGGGGGAAGTGGGATGGCTCACTGGGAGAAGGGAGAGATCCCAGGGTTTAAGGCAGTGCCCGGTTTGGGGGAAGTGGGATGGCTCACTGGGAGAAGGGAGAGAATTCCCCCTCCTCGCAGGGCTGCTGCCAGGAGTCACAGGGAGAGAGGGTTCACTCACCGTCAATCAGGGACCCAAAAGCAGGTGGGCAACGCTGGTACCTTCTTTACTGCCCAGGGATAAGCCACAGAGCCCCTGTACCCTCCACCATGGTGGGGCAAGAGCCGCTGTCCCCATCCTGGGGGAGCAGCCGGACACCACCGGGAGAGCAGAGCCACCAGTGCAGCTCTGCACTCCGGGGAGCTTCTTGAGAGACTGGATTTATAAGTCAATAAACATCTGCGGAGTGGAGGGCTCGGGATCCAAGTGCACCCTCCGGAGCAGCTCTTCCCCTGCTCCGCATCTGGCGGGGGGCGGGAGGGGGCCCGGCATCTGCGGCCATAAATCTCCTCCTCCTCCCCCTCCCCGGCCAGCCCGGCCATCCCCTGGCAGGGACCAAGCCAGAGGACAGTGGTTTTCAAGCAGTGTGACTGTCAGACTGCTCAGCACGCAGTAAATCACAGCCAGCATCTTCCCTTTCATGTCTCTGCAGCTGGGGACTCGCAGACACTCCTTAAACACTTCCATACCCACGGAGATGCTCCGCTGGCCGGGGCCCTGCGCCGGGGAACTGTCTACCTCTGCAGAGCAGGGGATAAATCACTCCTGGAGGGAGCCAAGGGCCAGGGGCTGTGAGCAGAGAGGGGGCTCAGCTTCGCCTGTCAGTGAGTAACTTGTGCATGAGTGGCCTTTGGTACCTTCCTGTCCCAGCACAGGCAGGCACAAGTGTGTGCTCACACATGTGGGCTCACGGCTCTCCAGCTTCCTTGGAAGCTGAAAGCCCTTTTTTTGTCCTCCAAGGTAGGAAAAAACCCCACACTGCTATGAGGAGCAGAGCTGTTGGCTGTAGAGGTTCTCTGGAAGTGTCCAAGGCCAGGTTAGATGGGGCTTGGAGCAACCTGGGCTAGTGGAAGGTGTCCCTGCCCATGGCAGGGGGTGGAATGAGATGAGCTTTAAGGTTCCTCCCGATCCAAACCATTCTATGATTCCATAATTGCTGGGCCATAGTGTTTGCTGGGCTGAATTACAAAATACACTGGTTTTATTTTCATCCTTGTTGATATTTCGGATTTGGAAAAATTGGAGCTTTTCCCTGCCTGTGATGGTTCTGCGCTGATCTAGATCTGTGCCTGACTCTTCATCAGGTTCACAGCATTCCCTCCTTCTCAGAAGTACTTTGAGGAATGATGCTCTTGCTCTGCCGTGAGACTCAAAGCAATTTTAAATATTAATTAAGTCTCTCAGCTCTGGTCTACAATGGCTCGTTACTGTTTGTGTTAAACAGCTGAAAATGAAGGCGTGTTGGCAGGAGCAGCGTGGGGAGCTGGTGCCAGGGGCAGGGGCAGAGCCGGGCTCGTGGGCTGGTGGCTTTGACCGGGAGAACTCCACCACCCCGGGCCAGCTGAGCCCCACAAGCAGCAGCTCCCTTCCCACGGTTTCCAGCTCCCTGGTGCAGGAGCAGGGGCTTTATTTCTAAACTCCCGCTCTCAAATTCCCGGAGATGGTTCCCACGCCGACCTCGGCGGTGGCAGGACGCGGCTGCATCCAGCCCCTGCATCCCGGCCAGACACAGTGCCCAGGGAAAAACCTGCTGCTTCCCTGGGTGCTGCCAGGCTGGGAGCTGAGCCCGCTAGTGGCAGGACAAAGGAAGGAGCCGGGAGTGAGGCAGAGGCTCCTCCTCGGAAGGCGGCAGCGAGCGCCCAGCCGGCTGCGTGTGAGTCTGATGTGAGTCTGATGTTCGAGGGCTCTCTCGGGCGGAATATATTTCCCTTCTTTGTAGCTGGCTGTAACTCACCTCCCTGCAAAGCTCTCTGCCAATACAGCGTTTGCTGATGTATAGCTACAGCCATTTTCCCTGTTTCCCTTACTCTGTCTCCGTATAGAATAATATGCGATTAATTGATTTTCTGTCGCTCTTTTAGTACGGAAAATTAATTTTGGAGCAACCTTGTTTTCTCAGGGTATGAATTCTCTACATGCAGAGTAATTCCACTCCTACATTATTCATGAGAGAAAATAGTGATGGAGTGTGTAACTGAGGCAGCCCCAAGGCCACAAACTGATAGTCTGCGTTACTGATACAACAATATTCCACTGATGCTTCTAAATAATTCACGGCTACAACTCAATTTGGCACCAGGCACGCGGCTCGGGATGTGACTGGTGCAGAGGGGAGGAGAGGCACCTCGGCAGTAGAGCCTGGTGCCTCTGGGCAGCCGGAGCATCACCCGTGCCTGGCCAGTGCCCGGCAACGTGGGCCACCCCACAGAGAGGGACCCGGCGCCGGAGCGTCCGGCTGGAACTCCTGCTGGCATCAGGGACCTGGAATCACAGCAGGAAAAAGGGCTGATGGGAGCATGAAAGGATGCCTGAAGGGCCCAGCCTGACTTTCTGTGGCTGCAGAGGTGTCTCCTGCTCTGCCCCCGGGGCGTCCCTGCGGCCGCAGACGGGGCTCAAGGGCAGCAGCCCTGGGGGTGCCAGAGTCGCTCTGCTCATCATGGATGTGCTCGGAGCGCTCCCTGGGCCAAGCTGGTTTACTCATGGACTTGCTTGGGGGTGTTGCAGCCCTTCCGTGGGGATGGAAGGGTTAAAGGTGGCTGAGGGGCTGTGCAGGGCACAGGCTGAGCATCACCCATCACACACCACCACCACCACGAGGTGCTCAGGCCTCCCCTGGGGTGTCAAAGCCCTGTGGGAGCTGTCGGGGCTCCAGGGCACAGCTCTGGGCTGCAGAGGGGGTTAAATGGCCCGGAGAGCACTTTCCACGTGAGTGGAAAATGGCAGGGGCCTTCCCTTCCCTCCTTCCCTGCCTCTGGCAGCGAGCGGGTCCAGATGACGATGGAGTGAGTGAGAGCCTTGTCCTGGCACCGGCCCCCTCTTAGATTAATGACTTGCGAGGAGATGCCTCAGTCACATATTGGGATTTTTCAGCATTGAACTGTACCTGGCACCCTGCAGCCATTTATCACAGGCTGCAGATGGAAGGCAGCGGCAGCAGGACCTGCAGGGCCAAGACACACAGGTTCCCAGCCAGCCCACAGGCGGGTGGGGGATCTTCTGCTGCATGGGCTTGTGTGGGGTTGTGTTTTTTTTTTTAATCTAAAATGATAAATCTGATTTCTTCAGGATATTGGAACAGCTGCAGCTGACCTGGCTATTTATCTGACAGATCTTCAGGGTGTACGATAACAGCTCTTAAAGGATGGATGTGGTGTTATAAACTGTCCAGGCACAGAGCATGATTAATGGGATTCACAGAGATTAACATATGGGGAGGAGAGCTCAGGATCTGAGAAAATCCCATCCCTGGACTGGGAAGCTGTTGGTGAGCTGGAGCTCTCAGTGAGGTTGATGCTTTGTGGGTGCCCAGCCACCCACCTCGGCCTCTCCAGCCTCCCCAGCCCCTGGCCGTGGTTGTTCCTCACAGGGATGAGGATGTTCATCCCTGATGGTGCAGGACAAGGATGTTCACCCCTGATGGTGCAGGATGAGGATGTTCACCCCTGATGGTGCAGCTGCTCCATGCAGGGCGAGGAGAAGATGGTTCCACAGGGTCTCACAGCCCCAACAGCCCCAGCACTCAGTCCTGCCCCGGCTGCTGCAGCCCTGGGTGTGCCCCTGCAGGACTGGGGGGCTGCTGCCTCACCTTTGCACAAATGAAGCACCACAGTGCTCCTCCCTCAGCCCCAGGGTCCTCTCTGCCCCCTCCCCACAGCTCCCACCCACCTCAACGTCACTGTTCCCCAGCACTTCCCCACCTGAGCCTTCCTCGGCCACCGGCCCCCTCTTCAGGGGAAAACTAGTTTGGTGGAAGTTGAAAAATCAATCCCTCCTGAGTTAGCTGGCAAGGAAACTTGCAGGGAATTCAGTGATCCGGCTACGATGACATTCATTTCCTTGTCTGCTGCTCTCTGATGTGGGTTTAAAGCCTCCTCTCTCCCCGGCCTCCTTCTTCTGGCTGTCCCTGTGGACCTGTGGTTGTGTTCCTGGTACGGGCTTGTTCCTGTGCAGCTGGGATCCAGGAGCAGAGTCCTGCTTCCTTTGGGATATCAAATGGACCCTTGCACAGCTCTGATGGGGAACAGGGTGTAAAAGGGAGGGAGCAAAAGGAATCAAAAGGCGTTAGGGCAGAAATTCTCACTGAAAGGGATGGATCAAATAAACACTGAGATTAATTAATCACTAATGGCGTGGACTAAAGGTGACCCTTCAGCATTTACAGACTGAAGACAGGGGGGTCAGGATTGCAGGGCATTAATCTTACATTAGCACAACTCCATCCTTGCCAGGAGGGAGGCAGAAATCCCTTTGGTTCATGCAGAGGAAGCTGAAGCTTATTGCTTCCTGCCAGGTCCGTGGCTGCATTTTTATGAAACACCTGCAATGAAAAAAAAAGAGAGAGAGAACATAAACCTGAGAAAATTAAAGAGCTGTCCCAGCAGAGCTGCAGCCTGTGCCCAGCACCCCGGGCTGGAGCTGGGGCTGGTGGCTCCCTGCTCAGCCCTGAGGGGTTGGGTCACTGGGTATTAATAACAGTGGATCAATGACGACGAGGGGCTGGGAAAAGGGATTCTGAAATCCTTCCTCTTTCCTGCTGGAGCTGGTGTGTGTGTGTGTGTGTGTAATGTTGGCAATACAAGCCACCAGGGATGAGCTATAAAAGGTGCTTTCTTTCGCCTCCAAATTCAGCTCTGTAGCTGCACCAGATGCAGCAGCAACAGCGCAAGGCCTCTAACCTCTTTCCAAATGGTAATAAATCCCACAAGACCCCAACACACTTGTAATTTACAACTCTGCTAAAATGAACATTATTTCAAGCTAAGCGTATTCTCCGAGGTGCAGGAGGAATGTGGCAGCTTTCCTGCTGACAGCGGAGTTTCTTTTTTAAATGTCATGCATTCACTTTCATTACTTCCAAATAATTGCCCAGAAGATCAGCAGCCGGACGGGCGGGAGCGTTGCAGGGAGCTGGGAGGTGATTCCAGCCCTGCAAGGCACAGCTGCAGGGACCCACCTGCCCCACTGTCTGTGCCCTTCCCAAAGCCACGCCGGGCTCCAGGAGCAGCTTCACTGCCCTGCCCTGCCATGGGGAGGGAAAGACCCTTGGAATTAGCAAGGCTGGGGCAGGTTCTGGTTGCCCCAGAGCACCAGGCAGGCAGTGCTGTGTCTGAAAATGTCATATTTCCTCGTTTGAGGCTTTTTCAGTGAAATGAAGGCCGGGTTGGATGGACCTGGTGTAGTGGAAGGTGTCCCTGCCCCACAGCAGTGGTCTTTAGGGCCCCTTCCAACCCAACCCCTTCCATGATCCTCTGAGATCAAACACTCTCCTTGCTGTCTCGGGGGTTTGCTGGGGGGTGTTTTGTGAACCACAGGCAGCAAGGGGCTCGTGGAAATCAAAATAACCACGTTAGTGCTGAGCTGGGCTGCTGGGAAGCATCACCCACAGCATGGCAGTCCTTCCTGCAGGGGCACTTCGGGGTGGTTTTCCCATCTCCCCTCTCTGGGAGGCCCCTGGGAGATGAGGGATGAGGAGGTGACCCAGCAACCCACCCCCTCCTTCCCTCTCCTCCTCCTCCTCCTTTCTCTGTGTCTTGCACAAGAACCATCCAGAAATGTCTTCCTGCAGAGGCAGCCCCACGCTTTGCAGATCAAGTCCAAGACAAACTCCAGACCCCGCCTGCAAAAGCTCTGTGGCCTGTAATGAAACCCCTCAAGGAAAACTGTAAATATAGGAGCTGTTGGCAAAATTCAGAGCTGGCCTTGGGCTGGAGCTGCCTCTCCCACAGTGGGAGGTTTGATCCTGGGTATTGGCTCAGGCCTGTGTTTGAGGTTGCCTGAAACAGCTGGAAAACAAGATCTTTTTAATCTTGACATGATTTTCTTCCTCAGCTGGAAAGAGAAAAAGAAAGAGGGGGGGGAGCAAAAAGCAAAAGCTGCAATAAACCCCTGGATGGTGAGAGGTTTGGAGGAGGAGAACCAGTGCCACTGGGAATTCTTCTGCAGCTCCCAGTCCAAGGCCTCGTGTCGTCTGAGGGCTCAGGTCACCAGTAGAAAATTATGTTCTTTTTTGGAAAAGAGTTTCTGAGTGATGGTTTGGCCAGTGCCAGGGGCCATGAGCAGCCCTGGAGTCCTGGAATCCTCGTGAGACATTGCACACCAAAGGCATCCAGGGCAGGGCTCCCTCCTGCAGCCCCTTGGCTCTTTTCTCATTCTGAAGGTTGGTTGCTTTTTATCAGAAAGTAGATTTTTGTCAGAAAACTCTATTTCTGATAGAAAACAAGGTGGTTTGGATGGAAACATGAGGATTTTAATTGGTAAAGCAAAATGTTTTGAGTTCCACTACTCCGGGTTTCTGAAGGGAGAGGTAGGGGAAGGAATTCCTCTGGTTTTAAGTTGCTTCTCTAAAACTTCAAAAATGCCCGTGGAGCGCTTCCAGGTTATGAGAAAACACTGTTTTGTCTCCTGGAGAATCTGACCCCGGGCAACCCACTCCTTGTGCTGTATTTTGTGTGTTGAGCTGTGCTCCAAGCCTGGCAGTGGGTCTGTGCTGGGGGCAACGTCCTCCCACCTTCCACCCCCTGGTGACCCACTGGGTTAAACCCAAACCCGTGGGAGATGGGATTGGCCCCAAGGGGTTGGATCTGAAACTCATCTCAGACACCCTGAAGGGACAAGGAAGGTGGTGTCATTGACCTCCCCCTGCCAGTGATCCCTTCCCAGAGCCCCCAAAGCCCGTGGAGGGGGCACAAACAGCCCCGTTCCCTGGGCCCACCATGGGGCTGCTGGTTGTGCCTCAGTGAGGGCATAAAGCTGATGGGCACAAGGGCTGTGCTGCCCTGTGCTCCCTCCTGGCACCTGGGGGGGATCCTGGGAGCCCAAAGGAATGGGGAGAGGTGAGGCCAGGGCAGAGCATCCCCTACCAGGGGCCGGCAGAGCTCTCACTGTGCTCCGGAGCCTCGTGTCCTCTGCATAAATGCAATTTCCCTGAATGTCAGAGGGAAGCATTACAGATAACACACTGCGTGTGTCTCTGACCCAGTAAGTGCTGAAATCACAGATCTCATTATTCTGACATGATAGAATTTTTTCCCCTCCCTGCTGCAACCCTGCTGCTGTTGTTTTCCAGACTGCAGACATAATTGCCGAAGGTGCAAAGCCTCCGCAGACAAATACGTCTTGCCTACTTCCCTAAATCTAGCAAAATGCCAGTTCTGTGTGTGCATAAGAAGGCACTCTCAGCTCCCTCTCATGAGCAGCACACATTTCCATCAGGTGCCATCACGGGCAGCCTCACCCCTGGCACGTGTGGGGTGGGGGGACCGAGCTCCGGGTTCCGAGGTGCCACCTCCCAGCCAGTGTGTGCCACCACGGGGTGACACAGCCCGGTGGGGAGCCCTTGGGAGGGCAGCCCTGGGTGTTTGCAGCACAGGGATCTCGGGGGACTGACCTCACTGGGCTGGTTTGGGCAGCGAGAGACCCTCTCTCCACCTTGCAGAGCTCTTTGGGCTTCTGGCTCCGTAAGGATAAGGGACATGTGGGGACACAGAGCCAGGGGTGATGTGGCAGCTCCAGCCCCAGAGGGGCTGCATCTGTGCTGCTGTGTCTCAGCTGAGGAGCTCAGGTGACAGGCAGCACTTACCTGGGCACCTTGGGTACCCTCCTGGAGTCTCAGGGGATGCTCAGGGGTCCCTGCCCTGCACCCAGAGCTACAGCTCCCCTCTCTGACCTCAGCCTTCTGCAGAGGGGCTGCTGGAAACCTGCCCACTCAGGGCTTGGGGAAAGGCCTCTTTTCTGTTACAGTAAGTTCAGTGAAAAAGAAGAAAGGTTCCCCCTAATCTCCAGCTTTGAGACAATTTTGCTGTAATTCTCCTTTTGGGTGGGTCAGGTGAAATGACCTGTTTGTGCCTGGGTCTTGGAGAGGCAAAGGGGCTCTTCTTGCAGGTCAGGTGAAGGAGGAAGGAGTGTCCCTGCTTCAGGGTCACTGTGGCCTCTCCACAGGACCATCTTGCCTGAGCAGGGGACATTTTCTCACTTCCATTTTCATCTTCCTGCCTGTTTGCTTATTTCCCCTCTTTCATCACGTTGCTCAGCAAACATTTTTTAATCAACTTCACGGACCCACCTTATTGGCAATAACCCTAAATGTTTTTAATTGCAGCATCATTAGTTCAGCCGTGCAGTAATTAAGCACGGCTCAAAGTGAAGGAGGGAGGGAGAGGTGCAGAGTTTGCTGTTCAGGAGCAGAACAAGGACAAGGACAAGGGCCCCGAGGCCCCCGGGCTGCAGCAGGCAGGTGCTCCAGGGCAGGAATGCCATTAAGAGGATGTGCCAGGTGTGAAGTCCCAGCTGGGCCTGTCCTGTGTCCTCGCAGGGACTTGGAGAGCACTTGCACTGTGCAGGCAGAGCTCAGCAGATGGGGGAGGGAGGAGAAGGGGGAATGGCAGCTCCAGCTCAGAGCAGGTTTATGGTGCTGCTGCATCCTGCCCCTGGACTGCTGCTCCCTTTGTGTTTGTGCAGTTTGTCCATCCTCGTCCAGGGGCTGCTGAGGGGGTCCTGCCTCTGCACAGGGGTCAGGGATGAGATGTGGGCTCTCTCTGCCCACCCTCCATTGTGGAAGCTTTGCCTGCTGAACCCACAGCCTTGTGCTGGGCCCAAACACCAGCAGGGCTTCCCAGAAGGAATTCCTCTCCAGCTCCCTGGGAGGTTTGGGCCGTCTGGTCTCTGTCCAAACAGTCATTACTATGGAGCCCTGCTCAAACATGCTCATGTTTGCAGAGCTGGGCAGGGTGAGGGTCCGAGGCAGCAGGACCTGCCTGGGGACCACCATGGGGTGGGGGCAGCAGGAGGGGTTGGGGAGGGTCTGAAATGGGGGTTCCCTCATTGCCCACGTGCTGGTGAGCAGTGCTGGCTCTCAGGCTCACTCAGGAGTTACACCCTGTGCCCTGGTGTTCCAGTTCCAGTTGGAAAGTCAGGCCCTCCATCCATGGGCCAGCACAGATCTGGGGGGGTCTGGATAGACCCCGAGCTCCTGGTACAGCCTCTGCCTGTCCTGACTCTGAGGTGGTGGTGTGGTGGTGTTAAGGTCATGGCTGGGAACTGAGGCACAGGGAGACCTTGGGCCCAGACCTGTCAATATTCAGCCCCTCGACTCCTGCTCGGAGCTGGTGTGGCTGGAGATGAGTGTCAGACATGAATGTCTGCACCAGGGGTCCCTGCCCACCTCCCCTTCACCCATCCCCTCCCTGGCACCCTCCATGGGGACCAGTGGGAAGCCCTCCTGGAGAGCTGCTCTTTGCAGGCTGCCCTGTTCCCCTGCACAATGGAAACCTGGTGGCTGCACCCGCTGCTCGAGAGCCTTCCCCTCGTGCAATAACCTCTCATTATTTTTTAATGTTGTTGTAACTTTATGGCTTAATCAGTATTTGCAATTTGTTAGTAGTCCAGGCTGCAATAAAATTGTTTTCCAGGTACTGAAACATCCTATCAAGGTTTGTAAAGCAGTGGTTCTTAGTTTATCACACTCATAAAAAGCACTGGCAACTTGACAGATATAATAACTTTTTTTATCAAGTGTCTAATTTGAGAGGAAATTAAGCCATACATTACGTGCCGATCTGAGCTGGAATTGGAAAAAGACCCAGCCACCCTCTCCCCACCCCGGCGAGTCTCGTCTCTCATCCCACCTCTCCTGCACGGAAAAGGCTGTTCAGAGCTGCCTCTGCATTCACTCTGCAGTACCCTCAGCTCTCTGTGTATTTTTACAGGGCACTGCACACTTAATAAAAAATTATTTATGTGGCCTGCATTGATGTCACAGCAGTGAAACAATACCTTGCCTTTCCTGCAGCAGAGCCGTGATTTATACGAGTGCCTGGAAAAGCTTCCTCGAAATGCAGTGCAGATGCTCCAGGCCACTGTAACAGCCACTATATCCAGTTTACTTATGGGCCAGGATTTTTAAATCAGGCAGGTGATTCTGGGGGCTCCCATTCATCCATCTCAGGGTGCCTGGAGGGCTGGGGCTGCACCGGCACGAGGGGAGCGGCTCCTTTTCAGGGCTCTGAGTAATTGTGGGTTTGTCCTGGAGTTTTGGTCAGTTGGATGTAATTCCCCCCCGATCCCAAATATGTCTGCTCAGAGGAGCATCAGTGAGTTGAGTGGTGTTGGCTTTGTCCCTGCCCCAGAAGGTCCCTCCTTTGGGAGGCTGATTGTGCTCCTGACTGGATTCTCATCCAGGACCTGCCCCCGTCCCCCCCATCCACTCCCCGGCTCTGCTCACCCCATGATGCCACCTGAGGGGCAGAACCCAGGCTGTCCTCAGGCATTCACTGTAAGGATAATTATTTCAGTGTTAGATTCCAGTACTGATTTCCCCCCATTCCCATAAGTGGGACCAAAACGCCAATAAACAATTGAGCAACTGGCAGGGATCACCTGGAGAGCTCTTCCCAAAATCCAGCAATGCCCAGGGTGCCCCACGTGTCTCCTGCAGGCAGAGCCCCCTCATCCTCACACCGTGGTGTTTAAACCCTGGCTGAGGAGGCCAGGATGGATTTGTGCTGGAAGCCTGGAGTAAAAGTCAGATACCGACTACGAGCCGCACACTTTATTTGTTTAAATTTTCATGCTAGCGAATGTCTGTGACACAGGAGACAGGTTTATGGAGAGCGAAAAAAAAAAATGTTGACAAATGGCCCAGTAATCAACTGGAACATGCAATAAATCATTGGAGTGCCAATAACACTTCCAGGAGGAGTTGCGAAAGGTCATTACGATGCCACCATGTATCATGCAGCGCCAAACAAAGCAAACAGAACATGTTGGGAATAGGATTATGGGAGAAGCATCTGTCAGTTCTAATTAAGAATTAACTGTGGATCCTATATAAAAAGATGTGTGGTTTATTCCTACCTCCCTCCTTTTCCCACTTAGCTCTCCATTTTTCCCCTCTCCAAAATAAAACTCAATTACTTAAGAGGAAAGGAAAAAAAAAACAAACCCACTCTGTCATTTAATCTATTCAACAGCAGGAAAAATAACCCGATGTGACAAAAGAGCGAGGGCTGGAGGGGAGGGACAGGGCTCTCTCTGGCTCCTGAGCCTCTGTGTGTGCGGGAGGGAGGCTCGGAGCCTGCCCGGATCCTGCCTGGATGGTCCCAAATCCCAGGAGTCCTTTGAGGGCTCCAGATCGCGCGTCTGCCACGGCTGCAGGAGGCAGAGGATGCACAAACCAAAACACTGCGGGCCCCCCCGGCTGTGGGTGAGGGCTGGAAGTGGAGAGGGCTCAGAGGCTGAGATGTTGAAAAGCTTTTGGCTCCCGACAAGGGAAGTGCAAAGGGAATAAGTGACAGTGAAATACAGCAGAGGAGTTCAGGAGAGGGGAGACCCCGGGGAAGGGAGGCACAGGGCAGCTCAGAGGGCACGAGGGGCCTCTGAGCCCACTGCCCACCACATCCTCTCCCCCCAGCAAGTGTTGCCCAATGGCATCCCCCCACCTCCACCCCACATCTCTGGGGTTTGCCCCCTCTGGCTGTTTCTCCGTGTTGCTGGCACTGGGGTTCACCCAAGGGTGACAGGAGGGGTGGTTGCAAAGCCCCCTGAGCACCCATCTCCTGCCTGGCTGCAGGGACCCTCCCTGCACACACAGGAATCCCCCCCAGCACCTCCTTCCTTTCCTCCTCCAGCTCCCTGTTGTCTCTCTCCCCATTAATCTGAGTTGCATCCCATGGGCGCCCAGCCCAGGGCTCCAGCTGAGCAGGCTCTGCAAAGCACCACGCTCTGCTTTATTATTATTTTTTTCCCCTTTCTTCCTCTCTATATTTCCAGGCCTCATTTCTGCTTAAGTTTGCATTTCTTCTCTTTCTTTCCTTTTTTTTTTTTCTATTCCTTTCTGCTGACTGAGACAAGACTGTGTCCTACTTCAACATCCCAGGATTTGTTACAACTTCAAGGTGCAGGTTTATGGCCACAGTTGTCCCGTTTATGGTACAGTTCTTCTTATGGGTTCTAATAAACTTTGTAGCTCCAGGGTGCTCTTAAATCCCGATATGAAAGATAGAGAAGAATCATTATTTAGTCCAACTAAATATAAGATGCTTCACCCTTGAAGGCTAAGGATAATGTTTCTCTCACAGGTGTGGATAGACCCATAATTCCTGTGTACAGCAAGTGCAGCTGCAGGGAAAAATAATCAATTCTCCCTGTGGAAATAGGTGTGCTCCCCCCTTGTGGGATGGGGAGAAGCAATGCCAGCTGGGACGGGCACAGGGATCCTTTAGCGCAGGGAAATGCAATTAAAACTCAGCAGAAGTTACAATTAAAGGCATGTGTCGGGTAAGAAATGCAGGGAACTGCTGTGGCAAAGGGGGAATGAGGCCCATTCCCCAGCAGAAGGAGGCACAGGATGGGGGGATCCAGCAGGACACACTCTGGTCCCCAGATCCCCCTGGAGCCTGGGGAGGTGACACGGTGCTGAGCAGAGGCAGCGACCTGCCAACGTGACAAAGCACTGCCTGGAAGCCCCGTGGCATCTGTGCAACTCCAGCTGCAAACAGCCCTCCCAGTCCACACAAGGACTGGGTTTTTCAACAAAAACTCAGAGGAGAAGCTCGACAGCAGAAGGAATAAAGAGCTGCAGGCTGGGAATGGCAAGCAGTGCGGTCCTGGGGGGCCTTTTTATCCTTTTTCTTCCCATGTCATCTGCTGTGGCAATTACTCTGTGTCATGAATGAATGACTCAGGGTCACTCTTGGCTCAGACCAGCCCCCCTGGGCAGCCTTTCCCTCGGGAAGAGCCCGGAAAGCCCAGCAGCAATTCCACAAACACGGCGCCTCTCCATGAGGTCGTGGCAACAACAAGTCATCCCCCCAGACCGACTGAAATAGCAACAACCTGCCAGGAAAGTTCCCTTTCCTGTCACTGATCCCTTGAACTGGTGGCTCAGATTTTCCATGGTTCCCGTGGGCCTCCAGCCCGGACAATCCCAGCCATCCCCACCCGACCTGGAGCCACTCCCAGGAACCAAATGTCACCAAAGTACCCGTTTGATCATCCTCACGAGTGGGGATAACTGGGTTTGGCCACTGAAAAGGCCACAGTATAGGACACCAGTTCGTTTGCTTATTAAGATTTATGCAAATTTTCCAAAGGGTGTGTTTCCCTGAGTTCTAGGTGTCCTTGATACGCACTAGAACACATCCCAAATCCCACCCAAAGTGCAGCTGTGGGTTTTAGCAGAGTGGAGGGTGCCAGGCAGGGCACCTTGGGGTCAAGGGCGACCAATGCCACCAGGCTGAGCCCTGCTGGGAGCAGTGGGACCTTCCCAAATGTGCCCTTCCAGCAGCCTCTTCCCATTCATCCCGAGCGGGCTCCTCCTCAGCAGATGTTCAAGACTCAGCACTCAGGCTTAACACGGAGGAACTTCCAAAACAAACCATCTGGAAAGAGAAAACAGCAAACTATTTTGCAAGCCCTTTCCCTCCTCCCTCTCTGCACCCCCTGCCTGGCGTCCCCGATCTCAAAGTCACAGGGAAGGGGACGGAGAGTGGAACGGAAGGAGTGTGTCAGTGGAGCAACGTTCCCAGCAGGGCTGCAGCTGTTCTTGGGAAACCAGGCAAGGCAGCCCAGCTCATCAGCACAGCCCAGAGCTGGCAAGGCACCCACAGCTGCCTTGTCCCATGGTGCTGGGGGCAGCGGGAGCCAGGAGGACACGTGGGAGCTGGAGCTTCTCCCTCTTTGCCTTTTATCCTGCCTTCCTCCCACGTCAAGGGGAGCTGGTAACTTTAGCCCCCGAATGGGAAAGTCATTTGTTGTTCACCAGTTCCCAGTATCAGAAGGCTGCAGCCAAGATGTTTTTCCCTCCAGCAGGTCCCGGTTTCCCTTGTAGCTGAGGCGTTGCCCTGCAGCACTTTCTGTACACGGGATTATTCCAATGACTATTAACAGCCATAAAAGCATGTTGGCTTTTGTAAGATGCTCTGTTATCTCTGGTGGCACGTGAGAGCCCATTCCCAAGCAGGCCACGATCCTGGTGTTATGCTGCTGTTGGATTTGCTGCCTGGGGAAGGAAGATGTATGGAAATAACCGAGGTGGGAAAGGTGCAGGGCTCTGGAGCACCACGGAGCTCTGGCTGTGGAGGGCGTGTTGTGTGTCAGGACTGCAGTGGGAAATAGGTGTTGCAGTGTTGGGGGGGCCACGTGTGGCCCCAGCTGGTGTTGGTGTACAGGCGTGGTGTAGGCGCATCCCGCCTTCCCTTCAGCTTTTTTGGGATCTCCCCGGTCCTCCGGGGACTCCCCTTCCCGGGAGCCCCCACACAGCCCGGGAAACGGGGCAGCCAGAGCCGAGTCATCCATTCCCGCGTTCCACTTCCGAAGGAGCGACTGTGACTGTCAGGTTTACAAAAGATTGTTTATGTTCAGCGGCGTGAAATGGGGAGCGGGCGCGGGGCTGACAGCGCCGCATCCATCCTCCACAGCACAGCGGACAGCGCGCCGGGGCCGCTGACAGGGGCCATAAATCACCGCTGGGAGATGCTGTACCTACAGCTTACACCATTCCCCGTGACAAACACACAATAATCCACACAGCACAGCACTTTTTCTCTCCCCTCTCTCTCTCTCTCTCTCTCTCTCTCCCTCCGCTCTCGCTGGTGCTCAAGTGACGACAAGAGGCGGCGAGGAAACCTGGAAAGCCTGGATGTGTCCTGCGGGACCACAGGAAGGGACAGGGGCGGTCTCTGCTCCACACTGCACGGGAACTATGGCTGTGGAGGGAGGAGAGTTACGGGGACATCTTTACAGGAGGGGGTGCTGAGCAGGGTGAGTCCTCCCAGGCTAAGAGGGGACCGTTTCCAAATGATTTGATCCCAAATGGCAATGATTTTCCCTTGCCACTGCCCGAGGAGGATGGAGCTGGGGCAGCTGCAAGGTGGGACTGTGCTGGGAACGATGCCAGCCCCTGGGCTCTGCAGCATCCCAGTCGGGCACGTGGGGCCAGGCTTCCCTGCAGCCTGGGCAAATCTGCCTTGCCCACGTGCTGACAACCCAGGGCCCGTGTGAGGTGACCCAGCTGCGGGTGCAGGGCTCTTTGGGGAGCCCTGATCCCGACTCTCCCTGTGGAAGCCTCCCCAGCCTGTTTTCCCAGGTGGTAGGTGCAAGTCTTGGCCTTTGCTCTCTTGGCTTGTCCAGTGTGTGTGCTCTGAGTGCTGGCTGGTGGGAGCTGGGCAGCACCACATCCCCCTGCTCGACCCTCCAGTGTCCCTCTGGGGGCTCTGTCAGTGGAACCAGGTTAAGTCCTGCCGTGGGTGAAGTGGGTGCAAACATCAGAGGCAGGTTCAGCTCTCCAGCATGTTCCCCACCAAAGGCACGTGGAGTCACAGAGGTGCCAGCGCTGCCACCTCACCCAGGTTCCCTTCTGACTCCTGGAAGGGGAGACGTGATTCTTGAAGGAGGAGAAGGAAAGGCAGGAGGCAGCAGCACCACCACCACCCTGGGCTGTGATTTGCGAGGGAAGGGGAAGGAAAGAGGCCTATGTGGTTGGACAACCCTTAAATCAATGTATCCTAATTAACAAAAGATCTAATTCATCAAAGTGACAGCAACTCTATTTATATCACCTCCTTCCATGGGGGCTGCTGGGGGTTTAGGTTTGGGGATTTTTCTCCCTTTCCTTTTTTGACAGCTTTATCTTTCCCACACACATTTTAATTTTCCCTTTCTGGGGGAGAAGGACTGATAGTGAAGCTTTCCTTGGGAATATGGACATTTAACTGACATTTTCTGCCTCACCCCCGAAATAGCGGGATATGCGGGGGGGGGGAGCTGGAAGGAGAGGTTATCTCAGTGAGGTGCAGGTCTGATTCCGAGGGGGAGGAAACCACTGACAGGTGAGCAGGGGGGATGCAGCAATCCATGCAAAATGTGGGCAGATCCTGCAAGCCGGGGCTGTGCTCTGAAAATACCCCCAGCAGGAGCCGTGGTTGTAGAGGGATCTTGGCTTTCGCCTGGAAAAGCAAACCCTGAGAGCCTGACAACGCTCTGGCTGACACCTTAAATCTTGAAGTGCATAAAAAGAAACCCAACTGTTTTGTTTTGTTTTAATATCTGGAACCTCGTGGTTTGGGGGGGCTGGGAGCGCGGGAGGCTGAATTGCCGTATAAATACCGGGGCCGTGTCAGCGCGGAATTGCTCCGCCGCTCTCAGCGGGCTCGCGCTCGGGAGGAGCGGGGCTTAGACGTGATATAGGAACACAAAAATAGCAATAATAGTAATGAATCCCCGGCTCAGCCGCTCCTCCCGCCGCAAGCGCAGGAGCAGGAATCCAAGATGCCGAACGCCAGCCCCGGCTCGGGCCAAAAGAGGAAGCTCGGGAGGCTGCTGGGGGTGACAAAAAAAAATCGCCAAACCGAACCAAACGGAACCGAGGAGAGGCAGCCCTGCCCTGGAGTGCAGCCTGTGCACAGCACACGGAGAGCAGGAGATGAAAGGGCCATAAAATGGAGCCGTCGCTGAAGGCTGCGCCAGCACATATATCCTGGTGTGCCGGGGGTACCTGCGCCTCCCGAAGCCTAAACTTCTGATGAACCAACGCGCTTCCGAGCGCATTTATATGCAAAGGCGTATAATATGTCCCCTGTATCTAATTATCTGTCAACCTGAGGCAGTTTGTTTTCCAAATCGGCCTCTCGGCTGTGACTTTATGAGGTCATAAAGAAAACGGTGCCACTCTCGCACCGGAGCGCCGGGAGAGCCTGGATCAACAAATTACCATCTTTAATGGTGTCTCCTCGTGCAAGCGCCTGCCCTCCAGCGTGTCCTGGCAGGAACAGCCCTGGGATGGCCAGCCCTGGAGCCTGGACAGCCCCCAGCCCTGGCACAGCACCCAGGGAGCCTGCGTAGCCCTCGGTCCCAGGGAATCCAGGCAGTTCCCAGCTCTGCTGGATGGGGCAGTTGCAGGCAGGAGTGACCCCTGTGCTGCCCTCGCTGCCCACTCACCCTCCTCTGGTGGACACCTTCCAAAGTTTGGCAGGAGCTGGTGGTGAACTCCAGCCCTTTGGCTGTGAGAGCAACGCTGCCGTCAGCCAGAGCCAAGCCGTGGTTTCCTCTGCCCACGCTGCTCCCATGATTAATGATGGAAAGGAATTAAAGACAAGGAGGGAAAAAAAAAAAAAAGAGCGAGGGAGAGGGGAGGGGAGCGGGTCAACAGCTGAGTGCAAGGCAAGTCGCTAGACAGGGAGTAATTAAGATACTTGGGTAAATATGATTAATAAGCTCAAACTGGCAGGGTGTGCAGTAAACAAGGGCTAACCAGATGGTACCCTTTCCTTTCTGACAATGCTGCAAGCTTTGTAAAAATAGGAAGGAAGGCTCTGGATCCTCCCAGCAGAGCTCACTGGGGGAGGAGGAAGGATTCAGCACAGGGCCAGGGCAGTGAATCACCTGACAGGAATGAGAGACATTTCCCCCTCCATCACATCCCGGTCAGGGACTGGGAAAACACGACACGTGGCAGTGCCAGAGGGCCCGATCCTGTCTGCCTCCCCTTGGCAGCGTGGGGATGGTAGGAATGGCAGCAGGAGGGACCTCGTGCTGGTCTTGGGCATTCGGCCTCCAGCCCTAACAGCTCGGGTTGGGAAGTCCCAGCTGGAGCAGCTCTGCACCCCGGGAGCTGCTGGGTGGGTACTGGGGACAGCCCTCATCCTCCAGGCCAGCCGTGGGCAGGGGGTCGTGCCCAGCAGGAGCTGGTCAGAAATTTCCCCCCCAAAACTCTTCCCTGTCAGGAGATGCCATTTCACCAAAGGTGAAACATTTGCGGAAATGTGCTGATTTTGATGAAATTGCATTTGGAGAGAAAAATCAAAGCAGAAAATCATTTCGATAAGGCCAAAGCATTTCAGCTTGACCTTTTAGGAATTAAATGGCATAGGGGTTTTTTTTTTCCATTTCAAAAAGCATTTTGTTTCAATGTTATATATATATAATATATATATATCTGTAAGAACTGCTGAAGCAGGAATGAAATGTTGTGATTATCCCAACATGTGATGATACATTTTCCCCAGTGCAATACTACATGAAATTAAGCCCAAATATCCTTCTGGTTTGAAACCTGGGACATCAGGGCAGCAGGACAATATGTTCAGCAGCACCTACAGGGCAGGGGATGGGGCTGTCTGTGCCTGTGGCATGTACCACGTTTAACACACCAGTGCCATGACTGTGGATGTGCCCTGGTGTGAAAAATAGAGTGAGATTTGTTGGGAGGCTTCGAGGCAAAACAAGGCCATGGGGATAGCCAGTGGCTCCAGGAGGTGGGGCAGGGATTAAAGATAAAGAAGAAATTTCAGCTCGTTGGCACGACACATATTTTTCCAATATAAAAGCAAATGGGGGAACCCTTAAATAAACTGACTCCATAAAAACGTCCCTTTGTATTAACACCTCACCTTTTCAGGGGGAAAACACCGAGGTTTATTTTTCGTGGCTCCTGAATAAAAATATCAGTGCTGTTAGTGATTCCCCAGAGCCAACGAGCAGCCCACAGCTATTTGAAGCCCACAGGCCCCCCTGAGCACCCACCACCCTCCCGGCTGCGGGAGCAGCTGCCACGGAATTACAAGTCCTCGTCACGAGTGCAGAGAAACAAGTTGTGGCATTTAGGAAAGGTCTGCAAAAATAGGTGTCAGACCTTAACTAATAGTGATTGTCCTTCCATTCTGCTGTAATTTACATTTAATTCACACATTTCATTTCCACTTAAAATATGATTACAGTGTTTTGAAGCACATCTCACCTGTCCCCTCCGATTAGGGCGGGATGAAAATAACGCGAAGCAGCAGGAGCGAGGTTGGCTGCCCCCGGTCCTGGCTGTGGGATGGGAAACACACAGTGCTGCTCAGGGACAGGGAGGGCTTCCAAAAACATCACCCGAGCGGGGACAGAGGGACGGGACAGACACACAGACACACAGCCCTGCCCCACCTTCCTGCTGCTCCACGCACACAGTTCTTGCCGCAGGGCTTTAAGCACCAGCTTAAAAGGTGTTACACCTTCCACCAGCCCAGGTGGCTCCAAGCCTCACCCAGCCTGGCCTTGGACACTTCCAGGGACCCAGGGGCAGCCACAGCTTCTCTGGGCAACCTGCGCCAGGGCCTCGCCACCCTCACGGGGGAAGAATTCCCCTCTTCCCACAGAGGTCTTTGAGGAGGTATTTTAAACACAAAAACTCCTGGCTCAGAGATAAATCAGGCAGGCCCTCCCCACCCCGTCCTCACCCCGCCCCCAGAGCACTGAAAAGGCACGGACGGGCTGATTAATATCTGCTACGTGTAGGGGAAAACAACAACCCCGTAAACAGTATTATTAACCCATGGGCTGGCAATAAATCAGTGTGAGAAGGTGACCTCAGCAATGCTGGAGTAATCCTGTGTGTCAGGGTAAATTTATGAGGCCAATTTTATTGGCCTGTATGACCCAGGCTCCTTGGAGATGTCTCAGTAACAAATCCAATCCATATCATTTATTAGCTTTGCACAGTGTCAGCTCGGAGCACGGGAGGGATCCCATTAAATCCTATTGCTCCCTCTGCCAACCGTGGGCACAAATAAGCTGTTGGATAATTGTCGGCTGCGAGGAGCCCCCCATTAAGGAATTTGCTGCTGTGTCCGTGCAGCTTTTCCAGGCTGGAAGTGCTGGGTTTGGGTTTGGCCATCGGCCCCTTGCCCACTGGGCTGGCAGGAGCAGCGGGCAGGGCTTGGCCATGGGGGCAGAGGTGGGGACAGAGGTGACAGAGGTGGGGACAGAGGTGACAGAGGTGGGGACAGAGTCTCTTCCTAGATCCCCCAGGTGCTAGACTAGGATCTGGTGACCCTGGAAGCTGCTTTTTGGCCAGGGGAGGTGCAGGAAATGCGGGGTTGCAGCGAGGATGCCACTGCAAGGATCTCATGAACAGATCTTGGGCAGCAAGAGGGACCTGGGACAGATTTCGGAGCTGTTGGTGGCTGGAATTCCTCCCTCCAGGAGGGAAGGGATCCTTTGGCTGGGGCCTGCAGGCAATGACCATAAAACCCTCCTTTTCAAGGCTGTTTTGGGAGCTCATGGTGACGTGTGTCGTGGCCAGCACCCTGGTGACAGGAGCAGCCGTGCCAGGTCTGGTCCCTGTGGGCCAAGCAGGGCCTGGTGGAGCAGTTTGGGGCTGTTTGACTGTCCCTGTCATCATAAGGTTTACGGATGGTTAATTTATTCTTTATAGCACAGTCATTGATGGCTGTTAAATCACAAATGAGAGCCAATAAAGGGTGAATTGCAGCTGAAATTACACTGTTTATATGACAGCAGAGTGCTGGCTAAAAGATTCATATGCCGCTGATGAAGTACGTTATAAATTTTAATTACCATAGTTTGTACAAATGACATGTTTGAAATGCTATTGAGTAATGTGACCCTGATAATGAAACTATAAAATAAATCATTAACTTTCTGAATGAGCTTTTTTATTTCCGTGCTACATGAAGTAAACTTTCCAATTTATTCCATTGCAGCTCTTCTTCTGAAAAAAAAAAGTGCGGAGAGGAGAGTCACCAACCACCCCCTCCACTCTGAGGGACACTGACAAGCAAAGCAAAGGAGGGATGAGCAGGACCATGTCAGAAAAGATGTCAGAAGACTGGTCAAAACCAGCCAAAGCCCCCAAATAGCTCCTGGTTTCAGCCTGGATAACACGGGATGATGCCCCGCTCCTGCAGCCACAGCCAGCTCAGCACAGAGATAAGAGCAGGGCTGGAGAACCAGCTCCGAAGAGCCATAAAAATCACAGGCACAGAAGAGGGAAAATCTCCATTAAAGTCAGAGCATAATTATAACTCTCTGGCTGGCTGGGGGCTCTGCAGCCTGAGCTGCTGGAGAAGGCCCTGCCCTCCCCTGGGAGCTCCTGGGATCTGCCAGAGCTCTGAAGGAGCCTGAGCCCCTCTTGCTCGACACAGAAGTGCAGATAATTCCCTGGATGGGGGCAAAAGGAGGAGTTTTGGCCTGAGGAGGGATTTCTCAGGAGCCTGTCAGGGAAGGAAGCACAGGCTGGGCAGTCACTGACCTTTGGTGCAGCTCCACTCGTGCCAGACAGGAGGATGCTTCTAAACCCCCTGGAAGACACTGGTATCAGGTTTTTGCCTTATTATATTACCATATATTGTTTTTTAAGGCATACAGGGCATGAAACAGCATGGGAGTGTGCCAGAGCTTTGTTTTCATCCCTCTGCAGAGGGTGCTCCAAGGAGCAAAGCACTGTGCTCCTGGATCCTCACCACTCATCACCCCCAGAGTGGGAGCAAAGGGCTCTTCCTTCTCCCCTTAAACCTCTTCCAGGAAATCCACCAGCTCCGGGGTTCTCTGCCCCCCTTACCAGCACTGCTGACTTCTTCCTCATCCCCTTAGTTAACCTTTAATTACAAACATGTCCTTTGCCCACCTCGAGCTGAGTATGAACCTTTCCTGTTCCCCACCTTCTCTGTGCTATAAACAAGCAGCGTTTCCATCTCGCAGGGCAAACAAAAGGTGGCAGTGGGAGTCTCCAAACAGGCAGCAGGGGAAGGAGGGGGAAAGGGGCCCCGTGACATTTCCAGGCTGTGGGGATGCAGCAGAAGGTTGCAGGTCAAGCACCGAGCAGCAGTTGGGTTTCAGGAGATGAGGTAATTGATGACCCATAATGACGTTTGTGGTTCTTTGTGCGGAGGCAGAGATGGATCTTATCCTTCAGGATACGGGAGTCTCTGTGTGTGAGGGAGTCCTCATCCATGGAACTGGTGGGTTCATGGCACCCCAGTGCCCCCAGACTGGGCAAGGTGCATTTGCCAAAGGGGTGGGCAGCATGTGCACCCACTGGCACATGAGTCCGTGGCACAGTCACCCATTGCACAGGCCACAGCCACCCACCACTGCTCCCTGCAGGTCTCACTGGCCCTTGTGTCCTCCCCAAGAGTGTTTGGACTTGGAGGACTTTAACGCCCGCTTTTGTCTTATCAGCCACACTGAAAATATTCCCAAGCAGGCGGCTCATGCTGCACTACTCACCATTAAAAGAAAGGACCACATTATTGCTGTTATAAACCATTGATTAAGGTTTATAATAGCAATAATCCCCTCGAAATTCATTGTTACTGCAGTTAATGACCAGTTTATTAGAGCGTTAACCATCCTTGGCAATGGGCTGAGTCGTTTAATGCTGGTAACGACCAATTTCTCAAGGGTTATTGCTTAAATAACAAGCCTTTGTTAGATATATGTTCCCCCACCAGATACTGCTCCAGCTGGAACCTTCTTCTGTGAAATAATTGTTAATTATTTCCCCCAAGTTTTGCCGCCATATCTCAAAGTTTCAGGTGGGAAGGGCTGCTGAGGGCACAGAGTGTCAGAGGTGCTGAGAGCTGGGGCTGGGTGGAAGAAGGGGAAGCAGCTGGAGACACAGGAGCCATCACAGAGGGCTGTGGGAGTTGTGCTTTGGGAAGCTTTTTCCCTCTTCTGTCACCCACGAGCATCCCAACCCCAGCCACCCACAGTGAGGCACCAGCTGAGGTGGGAAGCAGCCAAGTGTCCAGGGATGAGCCTCGGGCTCCCGGGCACTGCAGCAAAACCACCCGGGAAGGGTGAGAGACACCAGAGCTCTCCCGCCCTTCTCCTCTTGCACTAATTTGATCTGAGCGTTCCGTGGCGTTAACTGCGTCCTTTCGTGTCCCGTTAGTCTCAGCCCTCTAACAGCATTGCCTGTGCCTGACACGAGATGAGAGGTACAGATACGATTACCCTTTAATTGTGTCATATTAGCGAAAATAAACACTGATCCAGCGCGGGGCTGACACGAAACAATGGCAAATCCCCGGGAGCGGGATCGGACTCGTGTCGCCCAGAGAGTGCCCGGGCTCGTGTGTTCATGGGGGAAACACGGGAGGGGAATCTCTGCCCTGGGTTTCCTTCAGTGTCCCTGAAGCCCCTGGCCCAGCTCCCTCCCCTCAGCCAGCCCCCAGCTCCTGGGAGACAACAGTGAGGATGGAAGGAGGCTGCATCCCCGTGATCCACTCACTCCCAGCTCCTCGCCCCTCACTCCAAACTCCAGCTGGCTTTAACGGGCTCTTTGATGATTCTGCTGTAAAAATTCCCCCATAATTTCCCCAGAAAATTACATTTCCATAGCAAATTAAGTTCCCAGCTTTCCTCTTTGTTGTTAAGAAATAAAAAAATCTTGATGTGGGGTATTGGGTGAAGCCTGAATGGTGCTGGGGTTGGTTTTGGTGTTCCGCTCCCTCCTTTTGCTCTTTGTTCCCGTGTTTGCAGGGTCTTTGAGATGTCATTGGGGAAAAAAAACAAGGAAAAGCAAAAGAGAGATTACTTCAAAATCTGAGAGTGTTGTAAGTGGTTTTGGCAACGAGATGCTGATCTTCTCCCACGATGCTTCGGGCTCCTCCGGCCCCTCGGGAGGCAGGAGCATCCCTAAAAGAAATTAGAAAGCGGAAAATAGAAAACCTAAAAAAAAAACTTTTCCTCCCCCCTCCAGGAAGGAATTGTGATTTTCTCTCTCTCTCTCTCTCTCACGTCAGGCAGAACTGCTGGTGCCAGGCAGCTCTGAGATGGACCCTGGCTGGGAGAAGCACGAGGCGGCCCCGGTCCAGCCAGGCTGGGTCTGTCTCTGGTCCCTGTCACAACTGCTGCGGGGATTTGTGCGAGCATCCGTGTTATTTTAGAGATAATGTGAGCAGAGTGGAGCATGTCACAGGATAATGGTCTCCTGCTGCTAGGCTGTTCTTGGCATTTATCAAAAAATGACACCAGAGGGAATATGCTCAAGGGAGCCGAGGTGTCGATTCGATGACTGCTATTTCGTGATAAAAGTTAACAGAAATAAAAATGAATCAGTCACAAAACAGCTTATTTATAGCAGTGCCTGGACCAGAAGGAGATCCCTGGGAAAGGCAGGGCAGTGGTTCTCACGTTCCTGGGAGGAACAGGCTGCACCCCAAAAGTGACCCCCTAGAGCAGACCAAACAGGGCAGCATCCCCTGGATCCATCCACCCGTTCTCCTTCCCACTCTGTGCCTCAGCAAACAGCACCCCAGCCCCTTCTGCACGGTGCTTACAAAACAAAACACTTCCCGTGTTTGGCCTAAACCCAAATATTTTGAGCGAAATGTTTCAGTGTTGCCTGTGTTTATACATCACTGTGGGGGTGGGCTCTGGGCTGAGCTGGGATGCTGTGCTGGGCTCTGGGAGGAGCTGGGATCATGTACCGGGCTCCAGATGGACCTGGGACCCTGTACTGAGCTCAGCTGTGGTGACCAAAGTCCCAGCCCCCAAGGGATGCAGCCCTAGTGGGAGCAAGAGAAAAGGGCAGAACATGGGGAAAAAAAGGCCAACCTTTTCTGTAATGGCTAAAAATGTCAGCCATGGGCCTGGTGTTAAATTAAATATCCTGGCTGAAACCATCCGCCGTGGTTATTGCACCAGGTCAAACATGCAGCTCTTGCAGGCAGGGAAAACAGGGGCATTTGGGTCTCCACCCCAGCCCATCAAAGGCTCTCTGAAGCTCAAGGCTTCCACTGTATCAAGGTGAACAAATCCATCGGCTAATTGTTGCTGCAGCCAAGTTCTGGTGTGTTTCCAGCAGGATGCTCTGTTTTTGTTATCTCAGCTGTGGGCAGGGGGAGGGAGGAGGAGGAGGAGGAGGCAGAAGAAGGACGCAGCACCTGGGCTGGTTGGCCCTACGTGTAATAGGAAACAACAGAGGCCACAGGGGACGCGTCGCTCCTTTCCACCTACATGTTATTCCAGCCATAAATCCCGGTGACCAGCTTGAACTTTTCTCAATTGACATGTTTACAAGGGAAGTCCGCATTTGACAGGAAAATTAAGCATATCAATCACTTAACGAGCTCGTTAATGAATGGCTCTCAGATCTCTCTGGTTTTGTGCCTGGTAGCACAATTTATTGATCAAGCGCTTTCGGCCGGGACAGATGTTGCTGTGCCTTGATCCTCCGAGCCGGGCCCTGGGCAGGGTTTAGCGAGGGGTCATTCTCCCCATCAGACCCTTTTCAGTTCCCTCTCCTGTCTCTGTTTTCTCTTTCTTTCTCTCCCTTTTCCCCCCGCAGAACAAAGGGAGCAGATGCGGGCTCGGGGCCCCTCACACCCACTCTGACATATGGAAGTGATCTCCTCTGTCTCTGTAATTACACAGGAGCTGCTTTGCAATGGCTCCGGGTTTTACTGCACACAAACCAACCTATTCCTGCATAAAACATCTTTATGGCTTCTTCTCCAGGGGCTCCTTGGCCAGGCCCTGGCAGGTATAAAGACGTGCAGGACCCCCAGCAGCCGGCAGGGCCAGCTGGGGACCCCCGGGGTCCCCCCGGCAGGAGACAGCACAGGGGGCAGAGGGAGGAAGGCTGAGGTGAGGAGTGGCCTTGGGAATGTGGAAGCCAGACCCCATTAAACCCAACAGTTTCTAAAAGGCAGCAGAGAACACAAACCAACCCTCAAACCCCAGTGAAATGAGGAACCCCCGACTGTTCGTGCCTTCCCGGCCCTGGATGTGCCCAGCTCCCACGTGGGGTGGGTTTGCCAAAGCCCTGTTTGAACATCCCAAAGACACCCAAGAGGTTGGAATGGGTGGAGGATGTTCACACCTCTTGCTCAGCTGCTGACTGTGGCAGTGGGATGGAGGATTCCCACCCCTTTTCCTCCGCCGGGAGCACCAGCTCAGAGCCCCCACGTTCAGGTCTTTAGGGGGAATTTTCATGTCCCGTGTCCCAGCTGCCAAATCCCAAAGCCCAGCAGCCACGGGGAGGGTCTGCTGGTGGTACCTGCTGGGCCAAACAGCCTTTCCCTGGGCCAGGCCCAGGGCAGGAGCAGCTCCCATGGACAACCCTGTGCCAATGGACAGGCACAGGGACAGCCCAGAGCCCCTCCATCCCCCCTGGTCCCTTTACCCTGCCTAATATCATAAAGTGTGTTTTGGATGTGCTGTCAGCTTGTTTCCAGGAGGGTCTGGTAAAACAATGCAGGAGTTATTGTGCAATTTAATGGAGTAAAAAAAAAAAAAAATCTCCTATAGTGCGACATGAATAGTCCAAAATGCAAAGATGACAATTTAAGTGTTTAAAATGTACTCAAGGTAATTCCAAACAAATTTTAAAGCCATTTCAGCCTATAAAACCCCTCAGCTAAATCATTGGTTATATGGTGGCAGTGCTTATGTTGCAAAATATCCCTGGCATGAAAGGGAAACTTTAAAAAATTGCCCGTTAATCCTTATAAATTACTTATTAGTGCTGCAGAGCTGGAGCTGGAGGAGCCTTCCGAGGAAGGCCAGGCTGTCTGGGCTCTTCTTGCCAGGCTGTGTGAGGAGCAGTTGGGGCTGGCTTTGATTTGCTGGGCTCTGTGAAGGCATTGATGCTCTTCCAAAGCGTGACATCAGCGCTGATGTCATGGCACAGCTCTGGCTTCATCCCTCCCGCTCTCCCAGAGCCTCCCCTTCCTCCCAACCATTCCAATGGCCCTGCTGCACCCCACTCCAGTGGCTTGTGACCCCCAGCAGGAGCTGGGGGGAGTTCCTCCCCAAGGATAGAGGGAAGGGGGAGCTCAGGCCCCCGGGGGTGTCCCTGCAGTGCTGCCCACAGGAGGGCTGGCTGTTCCCTGGGGAAACGGGATCCATCCCCTGCCTCAGGAGTCGTCGCCGCGTCTCTCGGCTGCGACACAAATCCCTTCTCTGGGTGTCCGTGTTTCACACCCTGCCAGCGGATTAAACCCTCTGGGAAGCCGTGAAGTGCTTGCAAAGAAAATGAAAGTTTATTCCCTTCCCTGTGCTTCTGGGCTCCCAACTTTCCTCCTGTGTGCCTGTGCCCTGATTTCAGGAAGCGCCACAATCTCGCTCGCTCTCTTCTCTCTCTCGCTCTTTTCCTTTCACCAAACAGATGTAACTATTTATTCCTTATGTCCCAGTTTTCCTGTAATTTCATAAAGTGCAAATTTGCTGTCCTGCTCCCAAATGCCGAGTCGGTGGTTTGTCATAACAGTCATCAGTAACTGTCGCTTTCTGCCTGGGGCTTAATTAACCCACTCTCTCATTAGCATGTCCATGCAGTTGTAAGGAATGAAAGCCTGATTATTTTCTACAACAGTCGCAGCCAATTACTGCACTGAAATGGAACCACATTAATCAAATCTTTAGTACAGTGGCAAATTCAGAGATATCAGATTGCAAAAGACTGCAAACCTAATATGTCACTGTCAGCGGAGCTACGCAGGCATTTAGCGAATTGCATTAAATAGATGGCTCCGCTGAAACCGCATGAATTTAATATGTGATGGGATCTGGAAGCTATTAGTGTGACATGGCAAAGCACTGGGAGCTTGGCAGCTCTGGACTTTATCCATGAACTCAGGAAACTCATGTAAAAACTTGTGTGTGTGTGTGTGTGTGTGTGTGTGCAGCAAAATGTCTCGCCTGGTTAAGGAAAAGGCGCAGGCAGAGGGTAGCAAAACGCAGGGAAAACTGGGAATATTCCCCAGCCGGATCACAGTGGGCTGTGGCTGCTGTTTGACTCCAGAGCAGAGCTCAGGGCTGGAGGGGGTCTGTGTCTTGGGACACGGCCACGTGTGGGAGCAGCTCTGAGAATCGCTCTGGGACAGCAGGACACAGCCCTGCCACGGGGACAGGCCATGAAACGTGGGAATCGTGTGCTGATCTCTGTCCCCCAGCACTGCACAGACACCCCAAGGCAGGTGCTGGGGCCGGGGGAGCTGCTGGAGGGGAAATGCTTTCCCCAAGGACCTCCACAGCCTCCCAATTTCCTGCTGCCAGCGGCTTTCCCGGCAGCTCTGGGCTCCATCCACCTGCAGATCCCGTCATTCCAGCCTCATGTCTCACTCCCTCTCTCAGTGCTTTGGCCGTGCCTGCCTAGTCCCTGCCAGAGGTGTCAGCTCTGTCTGGGCTCAAGCCTCGGGCTCTCCCTGCTTTACCACACTGGCTACAGCAGCTCCCAGTGGAAATTCCTCCCCTTCCTCGCTCCTGGCCACGTCTCGGGGTGTCTTTGCTCCGAAGGCTGCTCAGCTGAGGATGCCAGTGTTGTTACAACAGCAGCCAGTCGGCCTCAGCTCAGGCGTGAGCTCAGAGGCATTTTCCAGCTCTGCTCTTGGCGAGCCCATAAATTATGTTCCTTTGGCTTCAGCACATTCCCAGCGCCCGGAGACGCCCCGTTCTGCAGGTCTCAAGGAACAGCAGGGAAGGTGTGTGGGAGGGACCAGGGGGTGGTCATCTGCCCACAGAGCTGAGGGAACAGCCAGGACAGCCTTCTCCCTCTGGCTCCTTCTGCACCTCCTTGACCAAAACCAGCTCCTTTCCCCCGGGTTGGTGGCCAAGAAGCAGCAGGTTGGATGGCAGTGTCCCCAGCAGTGTCCCCAGCAGTGTCCCCAGCAGGGGTCTTGGCTGGATGGACCCGAGAGCAACCAGTGACTGCAGACCCTCCACCACAGGAAAGGCAGGAGAAGGAGGAAATTTCATCAAACCCAGATTCGAGGCCTCCATTTGTAAATCTCCCTGTGTTCCCCTCCAACGGTGGTGGGAATCCACACACTGAACCGTGGAATCATGGAATATCCCGAGCTGGGAGGGATCATGGAGTCCATCTCCTGGCCCTGCACAGCCCCAACAATCCCACGAGAGCCTTGTCCAAACACTCCTTGAGCTCTGGCAGGTTTGGGGCTGAGGTGCTGGACTGGAAACCAAGATTTATGCCCTGGCTCAGCCCAGTAACCCTTTGTTTGCCGGGCTCAGAGCACAGCAGCCTCCTGTGCCATCACAAGTGTCACCTCCCTGCCAGGACCCACCCTGGAATCCAGGACAGACCCAGGGAAGAGCCTCAGCAGCACCACCTGCCCTGTGGGTGCTGTGGTCAGGTGTGTGCCCCCATGCCCCCCGTGCCCCCCGTGCCACGAGCAGCCCCTGGCAGCTGTGACTGATGGGGCTCCATCCTCAGGGGCTGCTCTGACACAAAGTGCCTCCATCAGCAACTCGCTGCTCCCACCAGTTCATCTCCCTGCAGACGGAGCACTCCCGGAGCAGGGGGGACGTTTCCTCTCCCAGTCACCTCATCTACCGTCTCCTTTATGCACACATGCTCTGAGGGGTTTTTTAGATATATATATATATGTTTTTTTCCCTGAGCAATCAATCTGTGCAGCGAGGAGCTGCAACTGAATTTAAATACTGGGGTTTTCATTATCTTCAACACGGGGAAGAGGAAGGGGGGGAGAGGGACATTGAAAATAGAGGGGAATAAATTCCAGTCTCTCCAACAATACATCTGAAGGTGTGCAGATCCCCGCAGCCTTGTGATGCTGAGTGTATTTTACCAAATCTCCTTCTGCAGCTGGAAGAAGGAGCCCCCAGGAGACCTGTGAGCATCCCGGGGGTCTCCTGAGGGGCTCCAGGGACCCTCTGCCCCGCTCAGAACCCGCAGGGGCTGAACACTGGTCTCTCTACTCACTGAACAAACATCTCCCATCTCCCAGCAAACCCCTGCTTTGGGATATTGAGTTTTCAGCCACAGTTTTTCAGTGTAGCTGGTGGGATCCGGGTTTGGAGAAGACTGTTTGGACTTAAAAGGATCTGTGGTTTCTTCTGCATTTATGTGGTGTCTGGTACCAGGGGTCACAGGGCCTGCAGATTCCCAAATTTTTGTTTTTCTCCTCTTTGAGCAAACACTGTGCAAGTGGTTCCTTTCCATGCCCCAAAGCAGAATCTGCTGCTGCTCTTGCCTAGTTTTAAACCCTCATTTCCCTCCCTTGGGGTTCTACAACAGCATCAGATGGATTTGCTGCAGCAGGAGCTCCGGAGGGGGAAACCTCTTTGCATTAGTTAAAACATCCAGGGTTGAAAAAAACCAATGATTGCACAAGAAGTGTTCTGAGTTCAGGCGAGTTTGGGGTGGAGTTTATTTGACATTAAAACTCTGGGGCTCTGCACCCCCAGCCCACGCTCCCCCTGCTTCCCATGTGCCTTCCCTGGCCTCTCCTGCACCAGACCTTTCTTTTCCTCCCTCTTTTCCTTTTTTTTTCCCTTCTATTTTTTTTCTCCTCCCAGGGAGAACTGTGCAGAGACTGATGGTTTTATTTTACATGAATCACTGATGATCTAACAAATTAATTACCTGCTCCCTCCTTCCCTCCCATGTGAGGTCACAGAGCTGGGGGGGGGGCCTCCCACCAACCCCCCGCTCGGTGCCATCACAGCTCCTGCTTTAAAGACCAGAGACAAATGTCAAAATTGCCAGTTTAGGTTAAAATCAGGTTTAAACATCTCTTACTAAACACAGAGGCACACAAACTCAATATGTCATCTTTAATGGTTCAGAACAAAGCCTAGAAAAATTGTGTCCCAGCACACAGGGATTTTATAACCTTTGATATATAGCTTTCATTATTAGCAATAATTTCTGTAACTGCATCCGGATTCACGGGGACACATATTGAATAATAATTCTCCTCGTGTTGATTTGCCCCCATCCTGTGGGTTCCTGAAGCCCCTTGGCCCCAGCCCTTCATCCTCCTCTTCTTCTTCCTTGGGCACAACCAGCCTTTTGTTGTCCTTTGGTTCCTCTGTTTTTGTTTTGGACCAACACCCCCTGCTCCCTCCCCTGCTCCTGCCATGGCATTAAAATCTGATTCCCCAGACAGCTCTTGTTCACCTGAGCCAGGAGCAGCCCCAGCCCCTGGTGTGTGCACACACCAACCCCAGCAACAAGAAAAGGCCTTCGCTCCCCTCCGCCTCTTTTCACAGCCAGGCTTCAAGTTCACATGTGAATTTATGCCAGTTTTGACATTAGCAGGAAAAATTAACAGTTCTCACACACACACACACACACACACACAAAGAAACTTGCACAAAAGAGGTTTTGTGTTTCAAGCAGAATAAATTATAGTGTGATGTTATTAAAACACTTAGTTGTTAAGTTGCCAAGAAAATCCAGTATATTCACACGGACTCGAGGACCTGTCTCCATGCAAAGTAATTAAATTAGATTTATGGGCTGCATTACATCAGTGTTTGATAGTTCATTTTTCCTTTCTTCATATTTTGTCCTGCTTTATTAGAGCATGTGACAGATGGTAAAAATAGTGTGAAGTTTCTTGGCCCTGTGCTAAATCCCCCTTCGGTAGTATATCTCTCTTCTGTCAGTTCTCCCCAGTGATGATAAATTAACCTCTCCTCTTCTATCCCAAGTGTGGCAGTAAAGCACTCTTTGACACAGCACTATCACTTTATCTTAATCTGTGCTGTTCCAGGGGCGGGGTGGGGAAGGAAGCGAGGGGAGATGATGCAATCGCTACCACGAGTTCAAGAAAAAAAACACAAGAAAGAGATTTATTGTGTCAAAAAAAAAAAAAACAACAAAAAAAAAACCAGGAAAGCCAGGAATAGTGCTGATTTATGGAATCTGCTCTGTGTGTGTGTGTGTGTGTGTGTACACACACATATATGTGTTTGCCCATTCCCAGGTCCCCCCGTGCAGCAGGTCCCAGGGGTTTGGCCCTGGTTTGATTCACTGACATGGGGGGGTCCCCACCTCCCTCACCCACCACTGCCCCATCATTGCTCCCTGCCCCTGCTCCAGGGTCCAGGGGGTCCCCCCTTGTCCTCTCCCGAGCCCTGGTTGGGACCAGGTTCCTGCTTCCCAGGAGGAGCTTTCCAGAGCAAACCCCCAAGAGGATTCCTTGGGCTCTTGGAGCGCTGGGATGGTGTTCAGGTGGAATGAGCTCCCAGATTTCCCTCCAGTGAGACAGAGCAGGAGCCACAAGGATTTTCAGCCAATCTGGTGGGCTGGCAGAGGTGATGAGAGGAGGCAAAACAGGGAATGGGGGGTGTAAGGAGAGAAAGCCCTTCCCTGGGAATGCCCCGGTGTCCGTGTCACGGTGAGGTGTCAGATATGGCAATGCTTGACATATGGAGATACAAAGATAGCCATATCCCTGAATTTAAAGCACTGAGACCAAAGGAGCCAGCCCTCTCCTCCCTCCAGGTCCTCCCCATCCTGCCAGGGCTGACTCAGAAGGGTCCTGCCTGCTATTTTGGGAGTGGGAGACCTCGACTTTCCCCCGGGCTGAGGATGCCCTAATACAGGAGAGATGTGGGGGGTTGACTGTGTGTGGGCAGCTCACATTGGATCCGAGCAGCCACCTCAGCAATGCCCAATAATAGCACAAAACTCAACCTCACACACCCACCAGCCCCACGGCCAGAGCTCTGGGCTGGATTTGTCTGGGGCCATGTGCTCCCCAGTCCTGCCTGGGATCACCCACAGGGACAGTTTCATGCCGGGTGTTCTGTTAAACCCTGGCTGGGAAGCCGAGTCAGTCAGCTTTCCCCTCTGGTGCCACATCCCTCCATTTAAAAGCCAATTCCTGCCCGTGCAGGGACCATTTACCGAATGTCTTTCTCTCCTCCTCTGCCAGGTTCCGACTGGAAGGGGTGGACTGAGGCGTTCAGTCACCTGGGCTGTGACTAAAGACCGCGGCACATCCCTCGGGGTGAGTCTGTCACTGCTCTGAGCACCCTCCTGTGGCCCTGGGGGGGGACAGGGGGTGGCACAGCCCACTGGCACCAGGTCTGGCACAGCCGGAGGGTCACAGAGGTGTGGAACAGTTGAGTTTCCCCTCCTGCAGTCCCTGGAGGGGGCTGCAGTCCAGCCTGTGGGAGGGGTGGCTGCTGCAGGTCATTATGTTCTGTCAGAGCAAGACCTTAAGGCCCAGCTATAGAGTTTTTAATTTGCAGATCAATAACCAGATAATACTAATGATGGTGTCGATGCAGCTCAAACCCCTCGTGGTGCGGTGGGGGCAGCGACTCGCGGCTCCTGGAGCAACTGGGAAGTGGGGAAAATACAGAACCTTTGGTTGAAATGCACCTGAAGCCCTGAAACCACCTCCCACCTTCCTCTGAACACCCACCCGTGGTCTGCCAGGACCTGGGACCAGCCTGGGATGGGGGGGCAGAGCTGGAGGCTTTTCTGGTTTTAAAAAAAAAAAAAAAAGGCTGTAAAAAAAGGCCATTTCAGTTATATATATATTAAAGCTGAAGCCCCTCAGACCAGTCCCAGACTGGTTTGTGCTTAAAAGGACCACAGGGATCACTTGGCTGCTGTCACCAGCACTAATGTACGGAAAGAGCAGCTGGCACCAGAGCTCCCATCAGCACCACGGCTCCCAGGAACAAGGAGCAGGGGCACTCCCAGGGAGTTCCAGGGTGGATGGGGCGGTGATGACAGCAGGATTAGCCTTGTGCCCCCTGTCCCGCTGCAGGGGGGTCGGCGGGACCTGCCGAGGTGGTTTTGGCACGGAGGCAGGAACCCCTGAAAGGAAACCCTCAGCTGTGCCTGCAGCTCTCCCCAGAGAGACAGGGGGACAGGGGTCACAGCGAGGGGTGGCATCACACTGTGACATGGGGGGTGACAGCAAGGGGTGGCATCACACCATGACACAGGGGTCACACCCAGAGGTGACGTGGCACTGCGCCCACCAGGCAGGGTCTGAGGCTGAGTTTTGGGGTGCTCTGTGTGCAGGGATCTGTCTGTCTGTCTGTCTGTCTGTCTACCCCCCCTGTTTCGGGGTGCTCTGTGCAGGGTGTCCCTCTGCCCCCCTCCCAGCCTGCAGGCCCGAGCACTTCAGGTAGCCAATCGCGCTGCATTGCGAGCCCAAGTAATGCTTATCATTAAACCTGTAATTTATTTCTTCTGTATTTCATAAAATGTGAAATATTGCGGCTCGTCGGGGGCCCAGAGAGAGCGGGGATGCTCCATTAAGTTCGACACTGCTCCTCCATAAGATGCAGTAATTATATGCAGCTTTTTTTACTGCTAAGTTCCTACTTGCAGATGCTAACAAAAGAAATAAGCTTTTAATCCAAACATAATTAATATGAATTACCTCCACAGTACACCCTGGCTTTGCACCATTAAACTTAATTTTTGTTTTGCATGATAATTGTGTTATCATTACCATTTATAGGAGAACTCGGGGACCTTCACTTTGTTTTCAGTCAAGACCAAAGGCACTGGAAATGGCTATTGACGGGCTCACTGCTGCAGACTCTGGGGAATTATGGGCCTTGGCTGGCCTTGGGTTTGTCTTTGCCACGGCTGGGGTTGGGTCAGTCACTCCATTCCCCGTGTGCAGGTGGTGGGATCCACTCTGGGAACGCCCCAGGGCAGGAGGATGGGCAGTGACACAGCTGGGAACCCTCCGTGGACAGGGAATAAAATTCTCACCCCCGGGACACCAGAGCTGCTGTTTGGATGCAAAAGCATCCCCAGACCCACCCGGGGCACAGGGTCTGGGAACTCGAAAAGCAGAGTCAGTGACCCCAGAGGAGAGTTGGGTCTGTGCCCTGCAGCCCCAGGGGCCACCCCAGAGCCCCACCCTGGAGCCCCACCCTGGAGCCCCTTTAACCGCCCAGCCCCGTGGGATGAGTTTGTGCAGTCACATTTCAGGAAAGAGGGAGATGAAATCAAGTCCTGTAATTATTTATTGAAATTACAGCCCCTGTCGAGGAGGACTGAATTACTGCAGACTCCATTAGCCGGCTCGCTGTGGATGGGAGAGAGGGAATGAGAAAATGATGGATGAGAAAGACAGAGAGAAATTTTAAAAATAAAAGGGAATGAAATGAGAGGAAGAAGGGGCAAAGAGGGGGGAGAGAAGGACCCTTCCCCAACCTGCTTTCTCCTTGCCAGAGAGGCTCCCGAGCCACGGTGCCCGGTGGGTTCTGGATCACTCTGGAGGCTCAGACCTTGCAGCAGAAGCAGCACAGCATGTGGAGCTGCCAAGGGCAGGTAGAGGCTCCTCTGAGGGCTACCTAGTCCTGCTGGCAGTTCTGGATTTGGGGCTTTGAACATTTGAAGTGAATTTGGTGATGTGTCTGTGACAGGGACCCTCCCGTGCCTCTCCTCACCTGCCTGACTTTGCTCAGCACCTTCACCCCAGGCTCAGGGAGCTCAGTCAGCTTTGGGTGCTGCTGGAATGAGGGTGATCCCTGCCAGGGAGCCTGGGAATGTGCTGGGAGGGAATGGGGGGGATGCTGGTATCAAAGCAGCTGGCCAAGAGCAGGGATAGAGCAGTGAAATCCCAGCACTGAGCCCCGGGAAGAGGTGGCTGCCACTGTTGAAAGTTTTCTCTGCACTTGTCTGTGATCAGCGCTTTGAATGATTGCATAAATATATTAATTACACTAATTGCTTTCCCCGGGAAAGAGGCTTCAGTAGCTGGAGACAGCAGGTACCTGCAGGAGAGCAGGAGCACCACTTTGCAGGCAGCAAATTCCCCAATTAGGGCTGTTCCCACCACCCTGCTTGGGTCAAGGATCCGGCCCCAGAGGGAAAGATCTCAGTGCAAATCGTTTTAGGAGACATGAAGAGGCCCAACAGGAGCCTCGTTCCGGGGGGGTCTGGAAGCAGAGCCCACCCAGCTCAGCAGTGGGTCGTGGGGGTCCTTCAGGGATCAGGGCACAGGGGGGGCACCGAGGTTAAAGCCTCAGGGGATGATGTGACAAATACCTGGTGTCCCCAAGGTGGAGGTGCTGGGAGTGGACTGGGAATTGTCCCCTGGTGTCTTTGGTTCCCGCAGTGTCACAAAATCACTCTCATTCCACAAAATCCCCCTGCAGAGTTCCCTGGGCCTGGCTGAGGGCAAACCCAAACCCCTCTGCCCTCTCCTCTGCACCTCCCCTGCCCCACTCTCTCTCTCCTGGTTTCCTTTCCACTCCACACCTCCTTTCCAAAGGCCATTTTCAGGAGGAGTGAGCGATGCACCAGCCGCTGTGCCCCTCATCCCCTTCCCAACCTGATAATAATGAGCCCAGACACTTTTATTATCATTATTAATTAGCACTTTCAAGCAATGGAATTAAATCAATATGGTGGACTGAAACTAATTTTAACAAGCCATTGAGATCAATCATCAGGACTTTTATCTACATAAATGCCACTAAACTCAGCTCGTTAGTGTAACATTAGCTGGGGAAGGGGGGGGAGGGAAGGGAGACTGGCGGGGTTTTAATTAGGAAGACATAAACCATGCCACGATTTTTCTTCTTTGATTTGCTTTTAATCTCGTCCATGAGCTCTCCTGGTGCCCTGGCTGATTATCACTCTCTTCACCTCCTCTCAGGAAGCAAAGGCAGCGGGAAGGAGAACAGGGGGAGCGGGAGAGGGCAAACCCAAGGAGAGGGGCTTGGCCGTGGTGGCTCTGCTGAGCCACTCGCTGTTCCCCACTCCTGTGGGATGTGCCAGGATGCAGGTGCTGCCACTCTATGGGGATGCAGGACACTGTGGAGCACCTGCAGGATTCCCCTGCAGTGGGGAGCTCCCCATGGCACTTTTCCAGCCCGTCCTTCCCCTGACCCACGTCTCTGGAACGTGACTTCCATCCTCTTGCTGCTCCCTGGACTCGATGCAGATGAGGGTTTGCTCCCACTGCAGCCCCAGCCCGGGTTTCTGAGATGGTGAGTGGGTTTGTGGCTTTTTAAAGCCACCTTGAGCTTGTCTTTGGTCTTCCTGAGGTGGCCCAACCCTGCCAGTCCCAGGTCTGATGCTGTGTAGGAGACCTTTGGCTCCCCCGAGCCCACCTTTGCCTCCCACCTCCCTCTGGCATCGCTCCAGCCTGGCTGTGTCTGGCAAGATCAAAGCCAAGGCCACACAACAGACATGACCTGTGTGTGGGCCTGGCTTTAAAAGCTCTTAAACTTCTCCTTAAGAGAGCTGGAGGAAGGACCAGCCCTCGGCGGGGCTGTGCCGCTCCGCACCGCGCAGGAGCAGCCCCCCGGTGTCATCCTTCCTGATGCCTCCGCCGAACCTTCCCGTGAAATATGACAGATGCACTAGAAAATATTTCCTTTTTGTTTGCTGGATGGGTAATAACTTGCCTGGGAGACAGTCTTTATAGTCAGCACAAAAGTAATTTACCTACATGCAGCGCACCCCGATTGCGATAAATCTGCCGCTCTCTGCGGTCCCGGGAGCGCGGTGCCCGCCCGGAGCCAGGGGTCCTGTGCCCCTCACTGTCCCCTCTGCCACCACCCCTGGCCAGCTCCAGCCAGAGGAAATGTTTGCAAGCACCAAAAAATAAATAACCGTGCTGGGGATGGCAGCGGGGCCCTGAATCACAGCCCCTCGCTGTCAGCCCATTTCTCTGCAGAAAGCTCTTAGCAGTTAATTTCTGGCTAATTTATTATCCTTCGGCTTAGCCCTCCAGCACCATTAGCAGTACACTGACACAACTGAGTGAAATATTGTCTAATTTATTATCTTATTACTCCTCTGGAACAGGATCAATTAATTACCCATTAAAGTATTTCAGCTGCAGAGATTTATTAGGGGCCTCGGCGTTTTAACAGATGATTAGTTATATATGTTTGTTTGCCTGAGGAGCGCAGACTGGCAAATGACTGGAGGGGAAGGGGAAAGACACCGAGTCGGGAGGTAGCTAATGGATCTTTTCTTGACTCTCTGAAAATGGAGCAGTCAATGACAAGAATTATCGACTCATTCACTTGCGGTTTGGAGATAACCATATGTACAGGGAGAGAGAGGGGGCGAGGGGAACCGGCAGAAAAAAAGCCTCACTCAACTGCTTTTTCCATTCAATAAATTTGCTTCAGAATATATTGGATTGGGGTTTGATGGCTATTTCGTGTTTTGCAGAGTGCTGACACTGGTATGATTCAGTAATTATTGTTTCTTTTAAGTTATTGCTGTAATTTTGCTTTCTAAGATCCCAATCAATTCCCGCCTCTCAAGGGCACGCTTGAAAAGCGATATTTGAAAACAGCCCTCTGATAGATTGTGCCGTTAGACAGTGGCTGAGACAAATAGCCTAATCTGGCACAAATTAGCTTGGCTTCCACAGATAGTTTTATACAGCAATGTAAATTATATTGTCAGGGCCAGTCACTTTCCTGCTTAGAGTGCAGCTAACAAGAAGCCATGGAGACATTACCGGGGCTGCCACGCGCTCCCGGGGCTGCTGCGGAGCCATTTGCCAGCCAGGACGTGCAGAGGAGCATTCCCTGGGTCCTTGCTGCTGGCATGATGCCCGTCCCGACCCACTGCCCGGCTGGGATCCCCGTGCTGGGATCCCCCGGGGGGCTGGACAGGGAGGAGGGGGCTCAGGGGTGCTGGCAGTGGCCTCTGCCACTCACAGCCAGATCAATACTCTCTGGTTTGCTCTCCACGGTTATTTGGGTGGGGTGGAGATGTGTGTTATCCCCAGGCAGGAGCTGATGGGAGTGGTGATGGGGTGCCCAGCCCCTCAGGGGTCTGCCCTGCCAGCAGCCCTGGGTGATGCTCTCCTCCACACCCGCCTGCAGCCCCCGGGGCCAGGACCCCTGGCTCGTGGCTCCCAGGGCAAATGCCACCCCCAGCTGGCTTCCTCCTCGCTGGAATCAGCCTCTGTCACCTGGCCAGAGGGACAGATCCAGCTGCAGGCACCAGGGAGAGGAGGGCACATCCCTGCCCAAGCTGGGGCTCCACAGCCGGGGCAGAGCTGGAAAGGATCAGAGTTCTGCTCCTGCAAGCCCAGCACAAAGGTGCCCCTCGTAGGTCCACACATAGGTCCACATGAGCCCTTGTAGGTTCTCCACATGTGGGCCTGGGAGCAGCCGTGGGAGCAGCCAAAGCCAAATTTCCCCCTCTGCCAGCAGAAACTCATTTTGGATCCTCCTGGCTCCTCAGCTTGATCCTGAATGGAATTAGGGTGGGCTTAAGCAGGAGAGGAGAGCGAGCCGAGCGAATCTAAATGGAGGGAGAAGGCGAGTAATCTGGAACTGCTGTCACAGCACAAGAGCCGTGTCAGGTGCAAAGAGGCTGAAAAGCATCACAAAAAGATGTATTTTCATGCAGCTGTTGGCTAACCCATGGAATTCATCACTGCGAGGTACCACGGGCGCCCTGAGCAGCATGAAAATGGGATGTTGAGACAAGAAGCAGGTATGGAGCCATTTAATGAGACAGGTTCTATTTAAACTGAGCTGTAAGGGATCCCAGTCTTGCTTTGAGGCTTAAGCAAACTGCGGGTGAGTGGAGGCAGGAGGCTCTGCCAGCTGCAGCACTCGGTCCCCAGGGCGTGTTCCCGGGGCTCCCCTCGCCCCCAAGGTGGGATCCTGGATGGAGAAGAGCAGGTGGAAGTGCGGCCAGAAAGCATCAAGCAGAGGTGGAGGGACTCCCACACCTTCCCAGGCGCTCGGTCCTGCCCGGGGACATCCTTGGTCTGGGATCACATGTGCCTGCGCTGACCTAGAGTGGTTGTCTCACCCCATAATAGAGAGAGAGCTGTGTCAGGAGCCACTCTGTGACTTTAGGGAAGGGAAAAAGCGAGGAGCAGCTCCCGCCAGGCTCTGTGGGAGCAGATGGAGGATGCGCTTGGCCACGGCGAGAGCCGCAGGCCCTTCTTAACCTTGCGAACGGCTCCTGCACCAGAGGGACGAGTTATCCAGGCTTGGAGGGCTCCATCTCCTGAGGAAAAGCTGCTTAATTCTCACTTCATCCTCTTCAGACCAGCAGTTTAGCGTGGGGACTTGAGGGTGGAGTTTGGAGCTGACTGCAGTGACAAGGCTTGGACAGGGGAGCAGCCACCATGCCCATCTGGTCAGCAATTATCCCATAATATTGGAATGATGCTTATTTGGAAATACAGCCTCAAGGGGTGCAGAGGAATTAATGAAGAACAAGGAACGGGGAGGAGAGAGTGGCTTTGGGGGCCTTTTAGCTCTGCTGAGCTGCTCTGAATTTTCCTGCAGGGTTTCCTCAGTCACCTGCATGACATGAGTTTGTGTGTTCTCAGTCCACTTCCCACGGGGAGAGGTGCTTGACACAGCAGACACAGTGGGATATGTCGTGGCATTTTCTGCCTGATGAGTCCGTAGGCTCCTTAAAACTCTTCCCAGAGTCTCCAGAAATTATCTGAGCAAAGGAATGGCAGAAATGGGCTTAGTTTCGTGTCTTCTTAAAGCTCAAGTGATGTAGCAGGACCAATTAGTCTCCATGGGAGCAAGAGGGGATGTATCCCTGCCCACACCACCCTGGAGTCCCCACCCTGGAGCAACCCTAAGGAAAGACATTTTCTCTCCCCTTTGCTGTGTCCCAGCCCACTGGGATCTGCAGGCTGGGCTGGTTCAGAGCCCACAGCATTGGTGTTCTTCAGGGTCCCACAGGGAGCCTGGGGCCAAGAGTGGGGCAGTGCTGTTGGTGATCACATTTGGTCACCTTGATGCCGTGTCCTTGGAGATCTCTGCAAGGGCGGGGTGTGAAGCCAGTGGCAACAACCTCTGTGCTTCCAGCTGGAGAGCACCACAGGCCTGGCTGGTTCCCAGTTTCTGGGGCTGTTTGCTCCAAAAAGGATCTGGGCAGGGTCCTCTTTAGCTCAGTGTCGCTTGGGGGGGGGTGGTCTCTGCAGGTCACCTTCTCATCTCCTCCTTGTGCTCACAAAAATCAATGCTCTAATTTGCCAGAGCGCAACAAAACAACTGTGATGCCTGGAACAGAAATAGGATCGTGTTCCTGAAGGCTCCGTGCTAAAAATGGTGCCAGCTGTGGCACAGAGCTTCCCTCTGGCAAACCACGGCGCTCCTGCTCAGCTCCAGGGGGTGTGGGAGGCACAGGCTGACAAAGGCTGGTCCTCTGTGTCCAGTCTGTGACACACTCCTGTCCCAGGGAGCGTTGCTGCCTGCCAGGAGCAGCTCAGCCAGGCTGGAGGAGGGGGACAATGGTCCCAGCCCAGCTCACAAACCTCGTCAGGTGAGCAGCCCCCTCCCCAGCACAGACACTCCCCTGCTTTGAGGTTCTGACACTGGAGTGCAGAGTTTCCCATCACGCCAGACCCCTGGAGCAGCAAAGGAGCATCCCCAGGGCGAAACTGGGTCACCTTGTCCCCCAGAGCCTTGGCCAAGGTTGGCCAAGGAGTCGTGGCCAAGCCGGGAGCTGAGCCTGGACCCGTCCCACCTCCACGTGCCGCCTTCGCCGCAGAGCTGTCCTCTCCTTCTGCTGGTGCAGCTCTCATTCCTCTTCCAGCAGCTGAGTAATGGCTTTGGAAAGATGACACTGCACTGATTTAGGGGCTTGACCTTGGGAATGCTCCTGAGAAGCTGCGGTTTCCTGAGCACAGCTTCACGTTGCCTTTTATGAACACTTTGCAGCCACGCGTACATTTGGGTATGTAGCAACCGGGTGGGAAAAAAAAAATAACGCGTGCGGGAGAGAAAGAAGGGATGGGAAAAAAAAAAAACCCAACCTTTTATATCTCCAGGCTGCCTTCAGCAACAGCATTCCTAAATAGGAGAGGTTAAATATATTGCTGCCATTACACTCTACAAGGAACACATTCCATAAAAACGAAGGTGCCGTAAATTATACAAATATGATGCTAACAAGCCAGGAAATGCACTGCTAATGAGGTCAGCTATAGAACTCCCGCAGTGCTGCAAATCATGTGCCAATCCGGCGCAGGAGGTGCAGGAGCAGCCCTGGGTCAGCATTTTCTGAGCGCATTTGTAACCCGCTGTTCGGCGGAGAGTTACACAGGTAGATAAAACCCCTCCTCCTCCTCCCCTTGTTTACGTGTCACATCCCCACGGCACCAGCCAGGCCCGCTCTGCATTAATGCACTCCGCTATTATGCCCATTGTTCTGCGGCGCAGAACGGAGAATTAGTCACTCCGATGTGCAAATATTGGTTACAGTTTGGAAGCCTGCACGCTTTTGTGTTCCTATCAGGCTTGCTCCTGGAGGAATTATACACGCTGGCACCAGGCTGGGTTTTTTTCTTTCCCTGCACATGCTGTATTTGCTAAAGCTCTTTAAAAGAAATCCAAATAAACAGGTTGGCGAAGTTGTTCGCTCGCTCACCTTCCTTCCCATCAGGCAGTGGGACGATGAAAGCAATGAAAGGAGCCAAAAGAAGAAACCTGCCCAAAATCTGTGAGCTTGAGAAACAAGCTCAAAGGCCTTTGGACTGTTTCATCTGCCTTCATCAGGAGGAATTTCTCCCTGGGAAGGGTGGTCAGGCCTTGGAAGGGGCTGCCCAGGGAGGTGGTGGAGTCCACAAACCCGGAGGGGTTCAAGGAATGACTGGACGTGGCACTCAGTGATCTGGGCTGGTTGACAAGGTGATTGGTCACAGGTTGGACTCGATGGTCTGGGAGTTCTTCTCCAGCCTTAATGATTCCATGACTCTGTGATCCCAGAATTTGAGGCAAAGCCCCCCTAGCAGAGAGCAGGGCAGCCCGGGGGGCCCAGAGCGAGACCTCGGTGGTGTCAGGGTGCAGAGCTGCTCCTCCTTCTGCATCCCAGCAAACAGAAACACCCTGGAATAGCTCCTGTGCCCCCAGAGCACGCCCAGGGTTCAGCTGCACACGAGGCATTTCCAGAGTGAGCCCTGGCTGAAGGTTTCCTCAGGCATCAGCTTTTTTAACTCTGGCTTTGGGCAGCAGAGATGGGATTTTGAGAACTTCCTCGCTGCCCAAATGCAGGGCATGCACCGAGGGGCTGCTCAGGGATGGGGGACCCACCGTGGGCACCCCCCCATGGGGTGTCCCTGCCCTCCCACCCTCTGCCCAGCTCCCAGGGCAGGCACCAGCCCAGGGCTCCACTTGTGTGGTTTCTCCTCATGCAAATAACTGCTCCAGCAGAAATGCATTTCTATATTTAATAAGCTGGATATTTACGTTAACTAAATAGCAGCTAATTATGAAAACATACTTAAGAGTCTGAGCAATTAAGCAATAATATATTACATAGTTATCAAGCCTCCAATACACATGTCCTTAATAATCAAAATATTAATATGCAGCTCCTCTTCCATTGCACAGCAACTCTGCTATTACACAGAGAGTGTCCTATTACTGCCAAATTAAATGCATAGTTAGGCGAATTTAGGACACTTAATTTAATGTGTTCCCAAGAGTTCATTGTGGCAGATCCTCCAAGACAGGCCTCTATCTAGGTAGCACAGAATTCCTGGAATTGCTCTTTCCTCCACAGCCACATGGCTCCATTGGCTCATGGTTAACCCATTATTGGCGCTCTTGGCTGCCAATCACAGCCCCAACAAGAGGGAAAGAATGACATTTTTCATGGTTTGCAACAGTAGGGAGAAGAGAGAAATACGAGTTCCTTTAGTGCAAGGTTCTTTTAGTTCAAAAGTCTTTGCATTTAAAATGTGATCTTACTTCTTATGTGAGCTTATCCTATTGACAAATGTCTGTTCAGGGTGCTGGGGTTGTTTAGGAACTGCTGATATTTGCTGTCCAACATTAAATTCCTCCGGAGCTGGGTGTTGGTGAGGGCTGCGGGGTGAGCAGTGGGGAGACAAACTGGGGTGGTGCTGGGTCCCTGCCCAGGGCTCCTGCCTGCAGTCTGGGTGGCAAACTGGGACATACTGGTCCTTAATGAGCAAGGTTGGGGCTCCTGAGCTGTGTCTGTGTCCCCGGTGTCCCCTGTGATGCTGCCTCAGTTTCCCCACCAACGTGGCTGTTTCTGTCAGAGCTTTGATTTGAGGAGTGAAATCCCCGGGGATGAGGATTTACTCCTTAGGGGCATAATCCCCACTTCTGAGCTGCTGGTGTGGGGTCTGGAAGACCACAAAATGGCCTTTTCCTGCAGCTCCCAGCCAGCAGAGACCCCGTGGAGGGGAGTGGGTGTGGGATGTGCCCAGCTCGGAGAGGTGCAACCACAAAGCAAAGGTGCCCTTCTCCCCGTGCCCTGCTCCCCAGAGGAGCTGCCCACTGGCCCCTGTGAGTTTCTAAGGCCTTATCTGCCATATGGCTCCCAGTTGGGATGATTTATGGGGTGAGGAAAGCGCACTGATAAATTTTACGGCCGGGCCCGGCGCAGACCGGGGGTATCAACAGCCCGATCCAGACAGCCCTAATGGAAAGTGCCGGCACCGCCGAGCGAGGCGTTATTTATGACTGTCTGTAATGCCACTGCTGGGGATTTATTATCGCTTCTGCCGGGCAGGCTGGAGCTGCGGCACGGCCGGGGAGGAAGGGGAACGTGGAGGGGAGAGGGCGGGATGGGCACTCGGGGAACCGGAGCACAGAGACTGAGTGAGCGAGTCTGGGGGTTTGGCAGAGCCTGGATGAGCTTTCCCTTGGGAAAGGGAAAAGGGGGTGCAGCCAGTGCTTGGGGTGTGGGTGCCTTTCCAGGAGTGTGACACCCCTGAGAGCAGCCCTGGGGTGGCTGTGGCTGTTAATTGAAGGGGTGTGTGCAGCCCTTGCTCCCCAGCCCGGCTCTGATGTGCTGTGAGCATCCAACAGGACTGAGAGGACACCGAGGCCCAAGGTCACCCAGGAAGCCCATGGGGAAAAGCAGCCCCGGGAAGGGAACCTGGAAAACTGAACCCCTGATGGCTGCTGCTGTGCTGGAAATGTGGGGAATAAATCAGGGAGGCAGCATGGAGAGGTGCGGGATGCTGGTCCCCCCTCTTCTCAGCCAATGCTATATTTGCTGGAGGAATGAAAAAAAATAATAAATTTAAAAAAAAATTAAAAGGGAGCAGCTATAAAATCTAGATACTAATAAAATGTTCCAGGAAGATGAATTCTTCCGATATAATGGTGATCCCTGATACTGAAATGTTCCACAAATACATTTTCATAGCCCCACTCAGTATTATTTGTAGATCTTTTTGCAACCCTTGTCAACAAATTCCTGATAAAAAGGAGACACTTTGCTGTGTGCTAAAGCTATGAATTTAAGAAGTGTCAACTGGTCCTTATTTATGGCGCAATCTTTGGCTTTCTCATTTTACTGATGTGGTTTGGAGCAGACTTGCTTCCTCACTCACACGCTCTCCCTCCTCGCTCCCCACTTTGGGATATTAATCCTGCAGCTGTCTCGGGCAGAGCGCTGACTTTCTCAAGGTGCACAGAAGTTGTGCTCTGCAGACAAATCTCCCCGAGAAGGAAAATCCATCAAGGGGAGGGGGAAAGTACCACCTCGGCAAACATTGGAATTCTCCCGGTGTCGTCGGGCAATGCCGGTGTTTGCTCAGGCTCCGTCTCCCCGGGCAGGATGATCCCGGCTCTGGAGACCTGGGGACAATGGGCCAGGAAGCGGCTGGTTAAACAGAAACTAATCCCCGGGGAATGGGATGGAGGGAGTCAGAAGGGGGAAGCAGGGAGGGGAGAGACGTGGGCTCCCTCCCTGTGCTCGGTGCTGCTGCCTGTGCCCTCCACTCCTCCAAAAGGACTGGGAGTACTGGGATTCCCAGGGACAAAGGACCAGTCAGCGTGGCCTGACTCCTCCCGGCACTTGCAGAGATGCTTGGGCTCCTGGGGGACAATTAGCTCCCAGTTTGCAGATCCTGGTTTAACTGTGGCACATGTTCATAATTTAAGCTCTTTACAACAGTGCTTGGTTAAGGCCGGAGCCTGCTCCCCGCTGCCCGTACCTTTTGTTTGGGTGATTTACTGTTCCTCTGTGCCCCTCTGCCCACCGAAATTCATAACAGCTCTCACGCAGCAATCGAGAGCTCATAATTATAGCTGTGTCTGGCAGTGCCATTGGAGCTAAAGGGCCTGCTGGCACTGTCTTTTAACAGGAATCCAGCTCCCAGCTGGAATGAAATTTGCCCTGCTGATGGGGGTTTTTTTATTGGTTTGTTTGAGCCCTTATTAAAAAAGTGCTCCGGTTTTTGGCAGCGGCGGTTTTTGGTGTTCAGCACCTTCCCGTCTCCTGCGCTCAGACTCGGGGTTTTCAAAGGAGTCCTGGGAGTTGGGCTCTGAGTGCTTCACCCTGGGCCATGAAGCCTTGCCCTGGGGCTGGGGCTGCCTGGGACAGTGACACCGTTTGTTTGGGTTTTATAAGGGAGTTTATTTTTAATTATTCGAAGTTGCCCAAGCAAGAGTGCAAGAAATCAGGTATAACCCAATAAAAGCCACACTGTCGAGGTGCTGGTGATCCACAGGCCTCACTATCCACCACGGCCTCATTTTTCCTTTGGCTCCATTTGTGTTTCTGAAAAGGAGGCAGTTCACCATCCTGCAGTGAAATGCCACGTTGGGGTGACAGAGGTGAGGGGCGCCAGTGTCCCCCCAGCAGCAGGGATGGGGTCACGAGGACAGTCGTTCCTGGGAAGGGATTGTCCTCTGCCCTCAGCAGCTCTTTCACAGGGTCCCCTAAACCCCAGTAGAGCTCAAACACATCATGGTTTCGAGGGGGTTTATTCTTCCCTTGCCTCTCTGAGTGTGTGGGGTGTCATGGAAGGCACCTGTATGGGGTATAAGTGTCTCCAGAAGGACCCCTTGGCTTTGGGAAGCAGCAGGGATATATATGGAGTGTTGAACCCCAGAGCTGCTGGGGGTGCCCAGATGCTCCTGCCTCCTTCCAGTCTCACATGTCACTGCTCAGACACTTCCTAGCGACCAGAGGGTCCCTCTGCCTGATTTCCAGCCCCTCTGTGTCGCTGCCAGCCAGTCCTTGCAGGATCCTTGGCCCAGGCACCCCCCTGTGCGAGCCCGGAGGTTTAACCGCGAGCGCGGAGCCATCGAGACAGGGGACGTGAAGAATCCAGTTACAGGGAATGACACGGAACCATGAGGCAGCTTCCAAAAATAGAGGGCAGGACCAAAATAGTGGGTCATGAATCTCAGAGGCAGAGAGAGCAGGCCCAGCCTCGCAGCAGGGGGGGACACACTCGTGCTGTGCCAGCCCCGTGCCGGGGGCTCGGAACGCGCCGCGCGGATGGGCTGCGGCCCCGCTCATGTTCCACACCGGGTTCCAAGGTGTAAATTCCCATCAGGGAACCGTCTGAAAGGAGAAACAGGTCATCTGATCTCTGCACAGCCCGGTTACAAGGGGGGATCACACAGGCACGGTGGGATCACCGTCACTAAGTCCGGGGAATATTCCTGGCAGCGGGCGCGGGAGAGAGCAGCGTTTGTACTGCTAAATCCTGGAGGGATTCGAACAGCATGAGGCAGGTTTTCTGAAAGTTTTGATGGCAGGGAAGATTTTGTGAGCTCCTCAGTTCAGTTTGGCATTTGTCACTCAGTTTTACCCACGGGAGAGGGGCCAGGCTGGTTGTAGGGAGGCGGCAGCTCCCGGGATTGCCCTTTCCCTGCTGAGTCCTGCAGCCTTTCCTGGTGCCATGAGCTGCAAAATGCTTTGTCTTTAAGAACTTGATCCTGTATTGTCTTCTCAGCGTGGTTTGTATATGATGAGGAAAAGCAGAGACTAATAATTCCGTGAATTCCTGCTTTGACTGGGAATGCTGGGCCTTTGTTAGTACTTGCTGTTGAAGGCAATTGCGATGTGTTAACCAGGGACTACTGCGAGTATTTATTTACCTCTAAAGGGTTTTATTGCTTCCACACACACATTCTTTACTGATTTGAACATCCTGAAAGCCCAGCTATGTGTGTGCCAACGCTCTGCAAACTCCAGGGCCGGTTCTCGCAGGGTTTTCCTGCTCCAGGGTCAGCTCACAAAGAGAAGGTCATTCAAAAGACAAGTGATGTTTAGAAACTGATAACCACAGGTCCTGCTGAAAGGGATTTGATTTCCCCATCTAAAAGGAGATCTTTGATTAGTGACTGATGGGGCAACTTCAAAAGCTCACGGGGTCTGGCTGAGATAAGCATTCAAACCTGGGATGCTCCTTCCCAAAGCCCCTTTGATCTGGAATTAGAGCTAGAAATCTTGCAGGCTTTATTGTGCGATTTCCAGTGGTTTTAATGATGTACCAGGCGCAATAGGATCCACCTGGATTTTCCTCTCCAGCCAGCAGTGAACATGGTTTTAGCTGTGGTGCAGAGTCAGCCTGAACCGCAGCCTTTGCTGCTGATCGAAGGCACTGGGTGTTACTGGGGGTTCACCAGTTTGCACCAGCCAGCAGCCTGCATCAATCAGCAGGTTTGGAAAGGGACACCCATTCCTGGCTCCCCATCCAAGCATTTCCTCGGGGCCTGTTCACACTCCCTCTGCAGTTACAGCATCCAGGAGCACAGGTTGGAGAGCTGAGTGTGTTCCCATCTATCCAAAGGCAGACACTGATGGGGCACTGTGAGTCCCCTCCTTGGTTTTAAGCACAAAATGTGTCACACCTGCAAGTAATTAGGATGAATTTTTACTCATTCATAGCTAATTGCACAATTACTCTCCTACGAAAGCTTCGGCTCTCAAAAGACACTCCAACACATGAAATAAGTTTCTCTGAATCTGGCTTTAAGAAGCGTTAGGCTGGATCCAGAGCATCCTTTTCTTTTCAAATCCAGTAATTCCTTCCAAACGCAGTTCAAAGTGCTGACAGGGACTGTTTCTCCAGTAATCTCCGAAGGGGAGGGCTGGGCTGTGAGCTGTGTCCCCAGGAGCGCTGCCCCTGCTCCCTGCTCCTTGTGAAAGACAACCCGAGCTCCCAGGGCCCGTCCCTCTGCTTTTGGTGGTGTCTCAGTGCCCCAGGATGGTGCCAGGGTGGGCTCAGGGTGGGCCTGGGGAGCAGTGCCTGCCTGCAAACCTCTCCGACCCACTTCGAGGAGGCGCCTGACGCCGTGTCTGTGTCTCCTGCGCGCTTGCAAATGATGTTTACTATTTAATAAGATGTGATGAGACTGTTCTGATACTTCAAAGGCACCTGACAGTTTTGTTAGAAATAATCAAGGAACTTTTGGACAATTACGGTGAAGGCTTTGACAGCAAGAAAACGCACAAACCTTGTAACTGTAACCGGCACCAAAGTCAGAGATTCTTCCCTGGAAACAACTTGAATATTCATTTTATCCATTAGGCGTCACTTTTTTTATTTATTTATTTTCATTCCATGCTTTTTTATGTCACTTTGCTTCCTTCATGCCCGGGAGAGCTCTTTTCTTGTTACAAGATGTGATTCTTCCCACCTTCTTGAACCTCCTCAGCTCCGAGCAGGCGATGGCTTTTGGAGCTGTGCTGTCTCCCTCGTCTGTCTGCTGCTGCTCAGGCACATCCCTGCTCCAGTGGGTCCTCATCTTGCATATTTTTAAGAGACCAAGAAGCCCCAAGGCCTCTGCAAGCCCTCCTAGAGCCACGGCAGCAAGGCCATGGGCTGAGTCAGGTCAAGAGAAAAAAATCCTGAATGACTTCTGAGGGATGGGGCTGGACTTGGGAAAGGAAAAAATATCAGAAATTCAGCAGGGATTGGTAAAACTTAAATATCCCTTGAAAGCATCCGACAGAGCAGGTGAATCCGCATGAAAACCATCTGAGCTCTTCCTCTGGGTCATCTGAGATGCTGATTTCCCCTAATATTGATTGATGTTCAGCCCATAGACACATTGTCAAGCAGCCACACAGGGCTGTTCTCCAGCTGATGTACAGGGAGAGCATTTCATTTAATCACAAACCTTCAATCACTCAAACCAGCGAGAAGGAAATTTGATAACGTGGAGGTAAAACTTAAAGCCTCTGATTTAATAAGACTTTTGGGTGGAATTAGCGGGGACACGCAGTGACACTTCACCAACGTGCCTGGGTGAGAATTAGTGGGATGACAAGACTCCAGCAGCAGAACCAGCACCTCGTTATCCCATTAGGAAAGCTGGGAAGGTGGAATTGCTGATGGGAGAGAAATTCTGGGTGATGTCAGATCAGCCCTACCTGGGCCCTGATGGGGTGAACACAGCAAGGTGATGCCCTGGGGTATCCCTGCTTCTCACCAGGGGTCAAGCCCCATCTCCAGGTGCACCCTGGGGTGCTCTGTGTCTCTGGTGTCCTTGGTTTTGCCAGCAGACACTGTGCAAGTCCTGTTTTCTGTTTCCATTCCCATCACATTCTATTGAGCTGGACCCCCCAGCCCCTCTGGCCATCCAGGACCCCCCTCTCCGGCTGCTCCAGCCCTGCAGCCCCCAGTAGTCACTGGGAGAAGTAATTGGCCAAAGATTAGTGTGTGCAGTTGAATGGCAGAGGCTTTGTGCACCAAACAGGGGCTTGTCTTTGTCAAAAAGTCTTTACAAAGTATCCGGCGCCGGGTGTCAGGGAGGACAAGTTTTTTAATCATGTTAAAATGATTTATTTAAACGTCAAGCCATGTCACCTCACTTCCTTTCATTTTTCAAACTGTTTGTGTTTTTTCTGGATGATAAATTTATCTTCAGACAGCCTCAATATGACTAATTAACTTTGAAATATAAGAACCAGATGTGTGAGCTGGAGAGCTTTCTGAACTCATGCCAGGCATTTTTTTCCTCTTCTCTTTCCCTCTCCTCTCCCTTTCCCTGCACTGAAATTGCATTGCAGGCACTCAGAGCACATGGAAAAACCCAGTTAGATGGATGGACAGACCCTCTTCCCCCTCCTGCCCCAGCCCAGGTGATGTTTTTCTGCCCAGGATGGTCCTGCCCTGGCCAGGAGAGGGGCTGAGCTGCCAGTCCCCGGGTACCTGCCGGGATGTGGAAATCAAGCTGCCACCATTCGTTTGCCACATGAAAGGAAATCAAGGCTGGATGTGACACAAAGTGATTTCTTTGAAAGAAAATCCTCCTGTGTGAAGTGGGTTTTCCCCTTCTCTTTTCATGCAACGATCGCTCTGAGCCGCTTGAAGAGGGAAACATTTATGTACCAATTAATTAAGCAAAGCCTCTCAGCTTAATTTTCCTCTCTGTAACGTGCAGTCTCATCCTCCTCGTTACAGGAATCCTGCTGAAAACAACCCCAAACCTACAGCCAGAGCAGCTGAGGGTGTGGGGGGACCACGGTGCTGGAGCAGCATCTGATCCCTGGGAAGGGATGGGATAAGGGGGACAAGGACTCAGTGGCAACGTGCTGCTGTCCAAGGACGTGGTGGATAGCAGGGCCAGGAAATAATGTCCTGGCCTCTCTCCTCCCTTTTGCCTGACAAAACACTCATTAATCACAGACGGTGAGGAAGCAGATGGCAGGGAGGGCTGGCCTGGATCCTGTCCTGTGCTGGGGACCTGTCCCGCCTCAGGACCGAGGGGCAAACAGCAGCTTTCACTCACTCTTCATTCTGCACCTCGACTGGGCATGTGTCACAAGCAGAATAAGGGCAAGGTGTAAAGGGTGGAATGGAAAAATCCTGGGGATGAGCTCTGGATCAGGGAGAGGGTGGTCCAGTGTTGGTGCTGCCTGAGCTCTGCCCAGCTCGGGAAGGGAAATGAGTTTTCTTGGATCCCAGTGGTGAGTGCAGCTCCAACAGGCTCTTCAACTCCTGCAGCTGGTGTGAAAGCAGCAGGACACGATGGAGAGGGATGGGAAAACACCGGGATGTGCCGGCACTGGGATCCTGCAGGAAAGGATGTCTCTGCTTGGAACCTTCTGGATCGAGATCAACCCCAGCATCCCCAGAGGAGGAAGGGTGGCAGGACAGGACATTTTCCTCCCCTTTTTGTGGCTCTGGTGTATGTGAGGAGGCCCTTCAGGAGAACTCAGTGGGGAACTGCCCAGCTCTGTTCCCAGGATACCACCGGGGCCAGCAGCACCAGTTCTTACCCCACGCCAGGTCCCCGTGCCAGGTCCCCACACCAGGTCACCACGTCACTGGGGAGCGACATCGCCCGCCAAGCAAACATCAACAAATGTCTTTTCAGCCAAAGCAGATTTTTCAAACAAAGTGTAAATATTCATGAAAAAATGTTGGTTTCGGTGGAGATTTTCCCGATCTTCTTGGAACCCGTAATCAAAATAATGTTTTTTAAATTGCCTTTTTTTTTTTTTTTTTAAAAAGCTTTTTTTGAATTTTCATTTTAACAACTCTAAATTTATTCCACAAGAAAAGCTTCAGTCAAAATTATTGGGTCGGCAGTCCCGGGGTGCAGAGTGAGGTTCACAGGCTGAATCCCACCCAGTGGGATTTTCACACCCAGGATCTGTGGAGGACTCCACGCTCTGGGCAGCATCAGGGCCTGGGCACCCCCTGACTCACATCCATGTCCACATCCACATCCAAGGAAAAACTGTAAGGATACCCTGGCAGGGCTCAGGCCAGAGCAGCAGTTCACACAAGCAAGCTGCCAGTGCCATGAGGAAAAATACACGGATAAATGTCATTTCCTGGTGCAAGGCAGCCCAAGGACTCTTCTTCTGGGGTTCCTCCTGCCTGATAAAACACTGGAGGGTCTCTGGAGGCTGTTGGACCGGGAGGGGTGCTGCTGGCAGGTCCCCTCTCCCCCAGCACAGGCAAACAGAGCTGCCACTTATCCAACCGAGGACTGTGCGAGGCAATCTCGCCTTGTTAGGGCGATAATGGAGCATTTCAAGCACAGCAGCATTAGAAACAGGCTGAACTTTCCCCTCCCCGTGCCTCAGCCGTGCCCTAAATATCCATAACAAGCTGCAGAAGGCGTCCGGGCGCGCGCGGAGCCGTCAGAGGATGTTGACAGCCTTGATGCCTGGGCTGGCAGGATCCAGCAGCATCTCCCACTGTATGGCGCTAGATATTTAATAAAGTAAAACCCCCAGGATCAAGCAGGCTGCAATCCCTCCCAGCTCCTTTCTTCTGCCTTGCTCGAGCTCTTTCAAGCCTGCCTCCCGTCTCTCTCCAGAAAATCCTTTCATGCCTCCCTCACCAGACTGACATTTTGACAAGTTGCCACGAGTGACATCTGATTTGTACAAATTTCAAGACTAATAAATCTACCTGTCAAAGCGGAAACTTTAAAAGGAGCTAAGCCCAGCGGGTATAGTTTAACAGAACTCAAGTTGATGAAACTGTAGGATGGAGAAATTATATCTGTCACAATCCACCCACATTAGTTCTGTAGAGATGTTGGCAACTGAAACAAACGTCTTTCACAGCCCTGAAAAAAAAAAAGGGGGGGGAAAAAAATACAAGGAGACTGTTAATACTGTGAGTAACAAGTAACAGTTCTATTTGTAAACTAGCAAATTTATTTATTTAATTTTTAATTTGCTTGTAGACGCGCGAGGAAGGGAGTGATGACCCTCCCTGCTCCCAGAACACCCCTGGCCCTCAGTCAGCCCCAGCATGAGGTCTCGGGGTTTTGGGGCTCCCCCCACACTCGCTGGCTCCTCTCTGTGGTTATGACAACATGGGGACGTGCTGGTGCAGGTGCTCCCGAGGCTGCAGCACCTGTTGAGGCCCCGGGACTCGGTGCCATCCCACTGGATCCGGCCACAAAACCCTCTTGGTGAAACCCCCTCCAGGGCCTGAGCCTGCTGCCATGCATCATCCCCAGCTCTCCTGGGTTTGCTGGTGTTCTGCTGCTATTTGCTGGTATTTTCCTTCTTCTCTTTTTTTGCTGGTATTTTCCTGGTTTTTGCTGGTATTTTCTTCTGCTCCCACTGGTTACCTGCCTGTGCCAGGAGCCTGAGACATGCAGGAAATGTGCTGCCTCCGCCAGACTTCCCCCCCACCTACAACCCTGAAACTTTCCAAGGGCTCTGCTCAACTTTCTTCCCTGTTTGTGGTTCATTTTCCCAGAAGGCTCTGAACACCCACAGCAGAGCAGAGCAAGGGCTTCCCTGTGGAGCTCCATCCCTGCAGGGCCCGTGCAGAGGCAGCAGAGGGTTTGCAGGGAGGGAAACACAAACCCTTCCCATTCCCCCACCTCAGATCCGGAGACTTGGACACCCTGATTGAAACTTTTTGATGGGTGTTTGAAGAGGAGATTGGAAACAGCATCCAGGCACTCCAAGGGAAGGAGAGGCAGTCTTGCACCCGGCTGAACTCCCTTTTTTATTGCATCTCCTCTTTGAGACACACAGACATGAGCAGCCAGTTCATTCTGCCTGCTGGAAGGAGATTGATTTGGAAGTGGCACATTGCATGAAACTCCTGTATCCTCATCTGCAGCACTGAGAGTGTCTTCAGGTGGATCTAATGACTGAATGAAACTCGGAGCTGATGATTTATGACAGCTGCTTTGGTTAGAACTTGCCCATCTCCTTTGATTACAGAGGAGACTGGAGTGTGAGCTCTTTCCTCTTGATTCCCATCCGCCGAGACTCCCTGCCTTCTCCCCAGCCTGCAGTGTTGCTGCCTCATCCAGCAGGGATGTGCTTGTGCCCACACCCCGAAGACCCCCTTTTTGGTCCTGCTCCCGGAGAATTCAGCAGGACCTCTCCCATTTTGCAGACTGGCATTTCCCCGGGATCAAGCAATTACCACCCAACTAGAAAATCCCATTCCTCATCCCCCTGACCACCGGAGCATCTCTCAGCGCCGTGAATCTCTCTGAGGTTTCTGAAACCTCAGCTCTGCACAAGTAACAGCCAGGCTGGGATCATCCTGGGCCATTCCTCACTTCCAACGAGTCTTATTTAGCGACATGCTTCCATGGGGAGCCGGTCAATATATTTGTTTTCCTGGAGAAGTGCAGCTGCAGGAGTGAGCCGTGCAGGAAGTTTATTAAGCTCGGTTAATTTTCTAATAGCCGCAGCGCTGATGGATGTGAGCCACGCTGGCTTCCTGCTCGGCTTAAAAGTCAAATAAAAATAATCACGCTGATGGGAAAATATATTTCTTGTAGCTGCAGCAGACAACATATGAGATGTGAGTACCTGCCAAGCATCTCGTCTCTGGTAACATTCCCATGCACTCCAGCAGGGTCAGAGTTCGACTCGCGCTGTTCCATCCCAGCCACCAGATACTGGGGGGTTCAGCATAAACAATCCACCGAGGGGGTTCTTTCAACCTCTGTATAATTTCTAACGTAATTCCTGCTTTAAGGCTCTGCTGTGATGAGGACAGGACGGTGAGGGCTCTGCTCTTGCACGCCTCAGGCACCGGTACCTGCGCCCGCCTGGCTCCGGGGTGGGCACCCTGCAGATGGGCACTGGCTGCTGGCTTTGGGGACAAGTCTCACCTGCAGCTCTTTCACCTGGAGAGGAGGCCCCAGGGAGAGGGGCTGGGTGAGGAATGGCCTTCCAGCAATTTCTAGGTGTGCTCGTTGTCCTCTGTCCCAGCTCTCAGAGCTGTGCCGGAGCCCTCGGTCATCTCTCGCTGGGACTTGGTCCCAGTCTGAGCAACCTCTGGAGCAGGGGGACCTGCACCCCTCTCCCTGGGGCCCCATCCAACCTTCATCACTCTGCAGCCCAGAGCAGCCCATTTACATTGAATGGCATCCCAAAGTCTCTTGCTGGGAAAACCACAACACACGGGGATTATCCAAGAGGAATTTAACTCACTTGTCTGCAATAAACTCTGGTTAGGGAGATTATGACTGTTTACCCAAGAAGTAAATACTGCTCAGTGCTTAACTGCTGCCAGATACCAGGGAAAGGGCTTGCAGCAGCAGGGCTGGGCTGCTGGGGACCCTGCAGCACTCTGGCCCCTCTGCACCCCAGGAACAGTGTCACATACCTGTCAGAAATAGGGACAACCCCGTTTTCCTGCAGGGCTTGGCAGAGCAAGGACACCCAACCCAAACCTTTCTGGGATTCTCTGATATGCCCAGAGGTTTCTGGGTAAAGCTCTGTACAGCTGGAAAATCAGGTTGAAATACCAGATCCAGCACCATCAGCTCAGCTCTGGTGCTGCTCTGAAGCCACCAGACCTCCTTGACTGAGATGATGAGGGCACTCAAGGTGGATCTTCAGCGAGGAACATTTGCAGCCTCCCCTGTACAAACACTTCCAACAGAATTTACGTTGGGCTTTACCTCGGTGTGGAGCAGAGGGAGCACAGGAGGCTGCAGAGGTGACCGGGGGGGGCCAAGCAGAGACCCGCAGGCAGCATCTCTGCACATCTGCAGGGGTGGCAGGAGAAGACAGATAGACCCCGTTGCCTTTCTAATTCCCCTTCCCTTTGTGATGTGGGGGGCTCCCCTCCTGGCCTGGTGTGCTTATCTCCCGTCCAGGTTTCAAAGCCCCACTAATCATATCCATCACACGACTCGCATTAGCAGGGCGGGCTCCGGGCTGTCACCGCGCCGTGTGTGCAGGAACCAGGGATATGCTCCCACACGGGCCCGGGTGATTTAGAGGGGACCATTCACATCCACAGTCATCGCTTCAAATAAACAGGCTGAGAGTTTAATGATTTCAAGGTAAAGCTCTTTTATTAAGACAACACAGAGAACTTTTTTTTTCCTCGACCGCAGCTGACATCACTATAATAAATCACCATCATGTCTTGTGGGATTGAAAAAGCCAAAATACTGTCAGAACTGATTTTTCTGGCTACTCGTGCCTCCAGAACAAACCATGTGTTTTTAATCAACAAATCTTTGTTTTGCATTTCTAAGACCCTAGCACTCTTTAAATAGTTAGCATTTACCAGAGGGATATTTTAAATTCAACACACTGCTTCCTTACTGGGGAGATTAGGAAACAGGACACCACATTACAGCCTTACTGCGCTTGTCCGGGGCTTTTGGAAATTTGTTTTTGTTATATCCATGCAGCACGGAGAAGGGCTTTCCCATGCTTGTCTCTGCTTCATTAGACCTTTTCTCTCCCCAAAATCAGGATATTTACTGCTTGTATGAGTCAAACCATCTACTGAGGCATCGTGAAAACCCTCCCTATGCAAAGCTGGGAGGAAAAGTAGTGGAAATACCACCAGGCCCAGGGAGGCTCCCAAAGCCCCTGGGAACCAGCAGCAATGAGAACCCCTCTGCCCACCATCATTTGGGCATCCTGTACCCTTTATCCCTTGCCCAGCGAATCCCCCACAGAGCAGGTTCTTGGGACTGGTCTGAGCATCACCCCGGCTGTCCCTGCTGGCACCCAGCACCGATGCCAGCAGCTTTTTGTCCATGCCTGGGATGTGCCAGGCTTTCCCCTGGTGTTTCCCCCACACCAGCAGTGTGATCCAGGGGGGCTCAGCTCCCTGCTCCGTTTTCAAGGTCAGGCTGAAAGCGGAGCCTTTGGGATCCTCTTTCACTCCACGCAGGGACACCCAGCCCTGCTCCAGCAAACGGGACGTGCTCTGCCTGCCTGGCACAAATGTCAGGGCTGAGAATAACCTGGGCCAGGCCCAGGGGCGAAAGTGCCCACATCAATCACAGGCAGAGGCAGTGGCGTGCCAGGCAATGCCAACAGGGAATCACCAGAGCCCATGGGGAGGATCAGGGCAGAGCCAGGGCAGGCGAGGAGCCCTGGGGGCGCTGCGAGAGGGTCCCTGCAGGGTGGGACCCACGGGGGTCCATGTGAGCCTCATCCAATCCCCCTCATGTTTTCTGGTGGGTTTGGTTTGTAATCCTGCTGGGGAGGGGCTGGATGACCCTTGTCCCCACAGAGGATGCCCTGTAGTGCTGCTGCCTGGGCAACATCCTGGGCAACAGCCTGCTCTCCTCCTGGTGCCATGCACGTGGCACTTGGGGATAGGATGTGGCACTTAGGGACATGGTTTAGGGGCGATTATGGTGGTGCTGGGCTGATGGTTGGACTAGGTGATCATGGAGGTCTCTTCCAACCTCGATGGTTCTGCATCCCCCCTGCTCTCTTGGACGCTTCCCCCCCAGGACAACAGCGAGCCCCTCACGCCCCCAGACCGGGGATGAACTTTCCCCTTCGGACGAACTCGGGTTGGCCCCTGCACCTCCTGGGCTGACCCCGGGGCCGGTGGCCGAGACCCCCCTTCCCTGCCCCACAGACCCCCTGCAGGCAGCATAAAAGCGACCTGGGCCCAGGGATTGCTCCAACACCCTCCCACGCGGGCGGGCGAGATCAAAGCCTGCGCCGGGAATCAAAGCATGTGACAGGCAGGTGTCCGTCCCCTCGACGGGGCCGCGATTAATCACAGGGTCTATCCCACAAGGAGATCAAACCGGCCCTCCTGCGGCTGCTGGTTAAAGCCTGCCTTCAAGTTACCCTAATTAAAGTTTTCTCCTGGCCTCCCCCGTGCTCGCCCGGCTGACTGCTGTCCCATGACCGCCCCTTTCACTCCCTAAAACAAAGGCTGCAGTGAGGAGCTCCGGGCAGACGGAGCTCCCGGCCCCGGCCATGCTTCACCAGCCCTTTCTTCTGGAGCTGCTGCAAAGCTGGAGCCTGGCAGGGGACCCTTCCCCACAGCACTGGGCCCTGCGCCCACCCGGGCACCCCAGCACGGCCAGGGCCGCCTCTCCCACCTTGGCATTCCCTGAAATTCCGAGTGTATTTATCCCAGTTCTGGAACCCCCCCGTTTTTCCTCCCCCTAAGCCGGGAGAATCAGCTGAAAGGCCTCATTCCAAATATTTTTTCAGAACCCACGGAGCAGCGGTGGGACCTCGTGCTCACAGCTCCTCTCCATCCCCCTTCCCAAGGTTCTCCTCTCGCCGCAACATCAATAGCGGCATTTTGATGAGGAGCAAAGGAAATGCTCCTCTCCAGCAAGGCTTTGCTTTGATGTGCTTCAGGGCTGCATAAAAGCAATCCAGGGGAGAACCAAACTGTTTCTGTAACCAAAAACTCGAGCGGGGAGGGGGTGGTAAATGCACATTTTAGACACGTCACGTAATGAAGAAGTTTTCAAGCTCCCTTTCCCCTTCAATGTGCGCATTAGTTTGCTCACGCAGGGGGGAGAAGAAAGGGGAAAATCCCAGGGTTCCATGGAGAGGCCGCTCACAGTTGGGAAATCAATAACTTCCATGGCAAAAAATGTTCAAAACAGCCCCGACATGGCCAGGGCTCATCCCTGTCTGTGCCAGGGGTGTGTCCCCATGGAGAGAGCGGGGGGACCCTCACCCCCGGAGGGTCCGGAGGGATGGGTCCCCCTTGGTTGGTGCATCCAGGGGTGCTCACTGGTGGGTCACTGTCCTGGTCCTGGGGAGCCTTCCCTCACTTTTGAACTTGGGGTTTGTTCCTCCTCACAGGGAACGAGGCCATGATCAATGGTGATGACGTGGGGCAGGACATGGGCAGTGACCGCCGGCACAGGTTGACCCTGGCACCGGGACAAACCACCTTCTGCAGCCTCCCCGTGCCCGCTCTCCCGCTCCACGGCCTCTCAGGCCCCTGCCCCAAGCCTGACCTTCCCTTTTTCCCAAAGTGGCCTTTCCAAAAGCAGCGTTTCTCCCCCGACGCCCACCATAGGAATGTCCCGGTGCTGCCGGTGCCGGCCGTGCTCCACGGGGCTCTGGCGAGCCCCCGGCCTGGCTCCGGCGGGGACACAGCTCCTCGAGAGGATTTGTCAATTTGCACAGCTGCTTCTAATCCCTGCTTTGAAGTCCCCTCTCTCTGTTTTCCCGGTGACGGCCTCGACGCGGGGTTCCCGGGGTCAGGGCAGCAGAAAGGGTTCGCCGTCGGGTTCGGGGCAGCATCCGAGAGTTCGGGCTCTTCCCGGTTTCCCAGCGTGAGCATCCTCCCCACCAGGGCTCCTGCCGTGGATCCACACCAGCAAAGATGCTGGGAAGTTCAGGCAGCGGGGCTCAGCTGCTAAAAAAAGCTGGGGAAACCAAGCCAGGCCTCACAGACACACACACACAGCCTAATGCAATGTTGTTCTGGTCTTGGCCTTACATTGTTAATAATAATAACTGTAAAATTCTGTTACCCACACTGCGGATTGAAGGAGCCAGATAAAGGCCTGTGAGCACCACAACCTGCTGCTGGGGGAGATTCTTATCTAAATAAGATTGTTTTTTCAAAACCCAAGATAATAATGATAATGCTAATAATAATAATAGCAATAATTCCTCTTCTTAGCCTGCTTCAAGATCCAGATCTTATCCTAAACAAGAAAATCATTCTAAGCCCTGGAGAATGCATTGAGAATTAATATCGATTATTAGGAGTAATATTCCTACTAGGAATGGCATAGCGGTGTCTAGGGAAGGGATTCCTTCAGGGCCAGGTGATGATCATTATCATATTTAGCATCTGCAGTTCACTTTGTGTCCTCAAAGCTGATTATCCTCTTCTGTACCACCTCAATTACCTGGAGCCGGGCTCACGTGGTCAGAGGCAGAGGCTGTGCCACTGGAATACCATTTACCTGGAGAACTCTCCAAACCTTGAGACAGCCTCTGGATCACTGTGAGGGTGCCCAGGAGCCACCAGCATCACGTTGCCCCTCCAGCCACCCCGGACCCCTCAGAGCTGACCCCCTCCCCTGCCCCAGCCCCCAGCACAGCTCCGGCTGCTCCAGGTTCTCCGGGAGACCACACAAAGTGCCTGACATGCCATTTAATACAACACAATGAAATATTGAAAAGGCTTTCAAAACTCAACATGTTGAGGCAGAAATCTATGGAAGATGTTTAATACTAATTCTATTAGGCATCTGAGTTAATGAATCACAACTGTAAGAAATCATGATAATCCAGCAGGCATTAGTGACAGATTAGCTTCAAAGCTACCATAAAAGTGCCATAATGCTTACCTAGCAGGGTGATTAATGCCAGCAGTGCATAATGGCATTATGAGGGATGGAGTGGTGCAGCAGCGGGCTGACAGCCCCTCTGCTCTGGCCATCACCCCGGAGCACGGCCCCTCCAGCACGGGGGTCATCCCACCACCTCTCACCCTCACAAACCCCCACAGGCAGGGTTTGCCCAAAGGAGTGACCCCCAGGGGTGGCCAACCACTTCTGCTCCCCCCCATCCCAGCAAGGCTCCCGCCCCAGTGAGGTGATGCTGCAGGTCTGGGCACTCAGGCGGTGATGGGGAGCTGGAGGTCCATAAACAGGAGCTCAGCAGCACCAGCCCCAGTGTTGCTGCTGCTCCAGGACAGGGCTGAGGGGCTCTGAGGGTCGGTGTTGTGGCAGCAGAACGTGGTGATGGAGGTGCTTACAGATGGTAAGCAAAGGTTCTGTGCTGTGGGTGCTTGAGCTGCTCCTTCCTCCGAGGCATTCCCAGCTGAGACTTCGAAGGTTGGACTCGATGATTTCGGAGGTCTTTTCCAACCTAAAGGATCCTGTGAGTCCGTGATTCAGCAAACCCTCCTGGTGTCCCCTCATGAGCTCACCTGGCCCCAGGGCTGGGGCTGCCAAACCCGGGCTCATTCTCCACCGAGGACCATCAGGAGAGCTTGGACTGCTGCTCTTGGCTTCCCTCACACCTTTCTGGCTGAGGGAGGTCCAGCCCCGTGTGCCCTCCTGGCCGGGGCACTGGCAGCACCACTGTCCTGGGTGTCAGCACAAACCTGAGTGGAACAAGTCACTATTGAATGGAACTAGACGTCTCATTATGGCTTTTCAGGACTGTTTTCCTACATCTTTATTGCTCAGGTTGGCTTAATTCTAGAGTGGATGTCTGCCAAATTGTCTATCAAATTACCTACTGGCAAGTAAACCGAGATTAGTTCACTTGAGTGCGGCCCTCTTATATTTGACTTATAGCCAAGCAAAATATGGGTTTAATCAAGGGAGAAATTGGACATGATGTTTCAATGAAAGATAGCAGGGCACTATCTGCTCAGCGGAAACAGGGGAAGACAGGACCTGAGGCAGGGAGCAGAGGAAGGTTGGCCAATTCAGCTCCACAAGAATCAGCTGAAGGTGATGGCTCTGAGGCCGTGTGAGTGGCTTGGGGACACTGAGAAACTCATCTCTCACCAGGCAAACTGCTCAGCTGTGTCCTCTTGCTCCCCTGGTGGAGCCAAGATCACACAGTGTCCCTGCTTGGGCTCCCCAAGCATTTGCTCCCCACTGCCACGTGCCCTCCCAAGAGCCTCGTGAAGCTGTGCCAGCTCCAGCTACCTCAGTGTGTTCTGTGCTGGTTTGTCTCCCACAAAACCCCTCTCGTCCCAGAAGGAGGTGCTTTGGGGAGCAAATGTGCCAAGATGGGGCTCGCTCAGGTCCTGGCTCTCCTGCAGCCCAGGCAAGAGCTCAGCAGGCAGGAGTTGGTGAACTTGCACTGACTTGGTCTCAGCAACTCTGATCTACAGCGTCTGAGGGAACTGTTCCACCCAGTGCCCCTTGGAACCCTGTGGGCTGGGCTCTGGTGGAAGAGAGGAGGAAGATGAAGCTGCAGAGGTCTGTGAGGAGCAAGCACGGGCGAGTGTTGGGTGTTTGTCAGGGGTGTGGGGCTGACATGTCTGCAGGTCACGGGTAAAATCTCCTTCCAGCTTCTTGTGCCTCCTGAGGAGCTCCCAGCTGACTGGAACCAGAGCAAAACATGGGGATGCTTCTCTACCCCAAAGTCCCTGGCTCTGGGATGGCTCCCACAATCCCTGTAGCATCACTTCAAATCCCTGGCTCTGGGCATCACGGGAATGTGGGCACATTCCTCTTTCCTTCTTTTTTTCTTCCTCCTCCCCTCTTTAATTTTAAGCTGTTCCCAACCCTCACTGAGGCAGGCTCAAAAATTTGACTCCTGAAGGCTAAAAACTGGAAGGTAAATAAAAATAACCCCAAAGTTAATTATATACTTAACAAGTCATGATTTTTTTTAAACCCGTCTCGTTCCTTGTGGGGGTCTGACTCATGGCTCTGAGCACTTGCAGTTGGCGATAATATCTTGCTGTAATTTGAATTAAACCACTTGTAGCAGCGCTCTGTTCTCTAATTTCATTTAGGCCCAGTGGGTGTCCTGTCTTCCTGGAATTTGTTGGCTATCTAATGAGAAGCAGCCTGGCAAAGCCAGCTAATGAACCAAGTCAGGCGTCTCACGAGGGGTGAGAGAGGGATGGGTGGAGGGGACTGTGAGGACCGAGGGAGGGGTTTGTAGGGCCATCGAGGTGGACTCCTCGTTGGGCATCAGGTGCCGTGGGAGCTGCATCCCTGTGTCCCCGTGGTCCCTCCAGCAACCTCCTGACCCAGCGCTGAACTCGGGCTCAGCCCAGAGCTTGTCCCTCCCGCCCCCGGCTCCAGAGGTGTGTTTGATCCTCGCCATCTGCCTGAGTTTTCCCTATGAAAGGGGATGTTTGCTCTCCAGGGCAGCCCCGTGGCCATGCCGAGCTGCTGCCTGCCCTGATGGTGCTGAGGAGTGGCTGTGCTCCCGGGCTGGGCTGTGGGATGGTGTTGGGGCATCGCCGTGCTCCCTGTGTCTGCTCACAGGTTATGAGCTCGCAGCCTCTGCCCGGAGCCGGGCGCTCAGCCCAGCCCTGGAATGGTTCTTCCCCTGCCAAACTCCAGGGCGGGTTGTGTTCAATGGCCTCCTCTGTCCTGCCAGGACGTGTGGTTTCCCGCAGCTCTCCCAGAGAGCCCTTTCCACCAAACCTTTGCCAGCGGTTCCTGCCGGTGGGGAGCGTGTGCCCGGAGCCAGTCGGTGCTTGATCCCTGCCTTGTTTCACCAGCCCTTGCCCTCCTCCACCCCATTGTGCCCCAGACCCAGCACTGAGCACCAGCCCGGTGGTGCTGCCAGCCCGGCTGTGCCACCCCCAGTCACCTTGGAGAAAGAAAAGACAGGCACCAGTGACACACACACACAGCCAGTGCAGCTCCTTCAGGGGGGGAAAATTCAAAAAAGAAAGAGGAGGAGGAAAAACATTTGGGTTTTTTAATATGTTAAAAAGAGCGAGGAGGGGGGGGGGGGAAAAAAAAAAAAAAGAAAAAGGCCCAGGCTTCCAAGGAGTTGCTGAGTTGAATTACGGGGGCTGGGGCCGGATGATTAACAATCCTCCCGCATTTCGGCATCGCAGTCATTACTCACTCCAAACCTGAGGCTTCTCAGTTACATACCCCGGCACAGCCCGACCATTTTTTCCATTGACTGAAAACACATTCTGACTGAAAACAAACTTTCGATCCCCGAGGCTTGGCACGCTGCGGGTCCTTCACCGTGTTTAATCAACGGGAAGCTAAACACTTTCAATCTGTGATGGCTCATTTGGAGAGGGAGCTCTGGGCCCTCGGTAGGTGCCAGATATAATAACTCTCCCCTTTTCTTTTCTGAGGCCTACTTTTATAATTTTGCTATTTTTCAATGTCAGACCCATCTTTTGAAGAAATTTTATTGGATTTCCTGCTAGACTTCAGCGAGGATTTTTCTTGCTTTGGCAGAAATATCAAGCAGAACAGGGGAAAAACTCAATCATAATCTTGGAACGAGGATTATTATTAGTTGGGATCTCTTTGTCTGTTTGCACAAACACATTATTTAAGAGCCCAGCAGGTCAGCAGGGCCCTGGCTCTTGGGATCCAGCCCCCGGTGCTGGTCTCTGCTGTCTGTCTGTCCATCCAGGAGGGAGGCAGGCGGTGCCAGTGCATGCAGGGCACAGCAAGGGCAGGCTGGGGGGGCTCTTCCCCCCTTAGCCAGGGGAAGCCTAAAACCTTTCCAAGGTTTCTTAAGTCTTTGCCCAGTCATTCAGCTCTTCAGGAAGCAGGATCTGGGCAGTGCCATGGGGCTGAGGGGCTCCTCTCTGGGCAGGTCCATGATGGGAGCAGCACAGCAGGTGTCAGGGAGCAGGGGGTGCTGTGCTGGCCCACACTGGCATTCCCAAGGGGTGGATTCAGGCTGGGCAAAGCACAGGGGACCTGCAGGGATATGCTCGTTTCTTCCCACACCTCTCTAGTTCTGCAAATGCCTCTGGTGCCTGGACGCTTCTCTGCCTCTATTCCAGTCCCCTGCCCATCCTAATTCCCTCCCCATCCTAGCCTTGGGGGTCTTGGAAGTCAGGACAGCTTTGGGACTGGGCCTGGATGTGAGCCAGCAAATGGTCACCAGCCCCAAGCCTGGGCTTTGGGGGTGCAAAACCCAACAACCCAGCCCTGCTCCCGCCTCTTCCTGGTGAGCCCAAAGCATGTCCCGAGCTCCTGCCATCTTAGCTGAGCAGCTTTTGCTGTCTCAAGGTTTTCCAGGGGCTCTCAAAGCTTTCCTTCTTCTTTTTTTTTTTTTTCTCCCAGTGTTTGAGGTTAAGAAGAATGCTACAGGATTCAATAAATCGCTTGGCATGGCGTAGGCCAAAACAAGAAAATGTAATTCAGATTAAAGTCACCCTCTGGCTAAACTGATAGTTTATTAAATAAACTGCAGCGCTGCCAATCAACTCTGCTGGCAAGCAATCCTCTGACATTAATCTTTTTTGATGTGATTTAGGGTACACCTGGGCCTTTGTAGAGTATCTCCCATAATTTCTTTCCCATCTCTCTGGATCAAGCTGCTGTGCTTGGCTCCGTTGACAAATTCCCCAAGTAATCCCTCAAAAGATTGGAGAAATGCTCCAAACGCTCCATTAAATTTATTTTCCGTGCTTTAAGAGCCCCAAAACTATGTCCAATAAATAAGTGTTCGCTGTGATTTATTGAAATGCTGCTCTGATTTAGAGTTATAGGCGGGGGAAATATGTCACCCCTGGGAACTGGAAGACCAGCCTCGCAAACGAGACCAGATGTGCTGGTGCAGGGCGGGGGGAGCACGGCCAGGCTGGGGGGCTGCACAGCCCAGGGCCTGGACCCCGCTCCCAAACCCTCCTGCAGAAGGTCCCTGGTCGAGCTTTCTTGCCTGAAAAATTTATTGTGGTTGTAGTTATTGGGGGAACCATCAAAAGAGTAATTCTGGCCCTTGTTTTTGCACAGGCCTTTTGATAAATATGATACTTAGAAATATGCCTCCCCCAAGACGGGAAAGCCATAGAGTTAAAATGAAGTAATCTGTCAGTAAACTCGCTGGAATCGAGGCCAAACCGAAACCTGTGAGAGCAGGAGGGGGAGAAGGGAGCCTGTGCTCCACGGATTTGTATCGCTGCAGATAAAGCCAGGATATATTTCCAAAGGGCTCTGCCGTGGCTGCTCTGCTGCTGCACGGGCTCCTGCTCCACACCCTGGATCCTCCAAGGGTTCTCAGGCACCTCTGCCCTGCTCAGTGGCCCCTTTGCTTGGGCAGCAGCCCGAGGGCTCAGCCTCCAGGGTGTCCCAGCTGGATTCCCACGCCCAGGGTCTGCAAATCCCCCTGGAACCCGGGGAACAGGGAGACAAGGGCCACCTCCTGCTCCCTCCACGCCAGCATGGCTGGTCCTGCCAGTCTGGCTGCAGAGAGGTGCCCTGCACCACCTGTGTTTACACTTTGGGAGCTGCAGTTTACTGTAATAAAATCATTTAATGCAGTCATAATTTTTTTGGCAGGGGGAGCCGAGCCGGCTGACAGCAGCCCGATGGACCCGATAACTCCTGACAGGGCTGCTCCAAGCAGGAGGCAACATGAAAATCCAGTCTGGAGCTCCCGCTCCGGCGCTGTGAGAAGGCAAGGCAGCTCCTCTGATCCACGGCCAAGCTCCCTGGGTGGGAGGTCGTGGGCTCCCTCCTGCTGCTTGGGTGCTCACCGGGGTGATGGATCCCGCCGGGAGAGCCCGAGGCTCTGCTATCCGGAGCCACGATCAGGGATGTGGGAGTCTGGCTCTCCCAGGCTGGCTCCTCGTGCTGCCTGGGGCTGCTGGCGTGGATTGAGGTGAGGTCTGTGCCCCTCAGCAGCCCCAGGGGCAGGGTGGGGGTACCTGTGCCCCAAAATCAGCGTTGCACCCGGCGTGAGGGTTGTTCCACACTTCCATGAGCCAAACCGGAGGTGATGTCCAAGAGTGATGAGGCCATTGAAGCAGAGGGTGACCTGACCCCAGCCTGGAACCCAAAATGCCCCCAAATCCCTCACCCCTCAGTTTTGTTTGTCTGGTAGAGCAGAGGGCAGGTGGGTGCTCTGGGCACCCTGACCCTGTGGAGTCCTGCCATGAAGGGAGAAGGATTTAGCACAAGCCTGAAAGACAGTGGCTGCCCCACGGCTCCAGGGATGCTGCAGAGTGGAGAGGGCAGGGAGAGGGACAGAGGGTTTCATGGAGGTGCTGGGATCCTCTCCAGATTCTGGGTTCTGGCGTGGGGAGAGGGGAAGGCGACCGGAGGGGGTGAGCGGGGAGAAAGGGGGGAAAGGAAAAGAGCGAGGAGGCGTGTGTGTGTGACTGTTCAGAGAAACAGGATTCATGGTAATTTCCTGCCAGATGCCTGAGCTCCTCCAGCACGCAGACGTTTCACATGCGAAATATCAAAGCGTTCCCAGTAACAAATGTACTTCCTGCAGCTCCTCAGATCTGCCTCCGTGCCAGGGAGCGGGGACGCCCGAGGAGCAGCGCTCCCACCACGGCGGGGTCCAGCCCCCGGCCCGGGGGGCTGCAGGGGGCTGTGGGGGGCTCTGGGCATCGCCCAGCTCTGGGGCTGGGATGTGGGCACTCCCCGGGCTGGCGGCGTGGGGGGTGGGAAGTGTCAGCCTCGGTTTTTTGGGAAGCGCTGCCCGCGCCTCCCCGGGCTCTCGCGCGCAGATTGGTCCTGACAGCTCGAATTAATACGTCAGGGTGTGTGATCCGCGCTGGCGACGGGCCTCTGACCCTCTCAGCACTCTGCTTCCCCGGCTGAGCGTCTCCCGGCCTCAAATTGATTCCAAGTTTTATAAACATCCTGACGTCGGGGCTGGGAAGGGAGAAAAGGGGGGAAAAATGAGCCCTCGCCACGGAGCGGTGATGGGATGGTGGTGGGTTCCATCCCCACTGAGGGGGCTCCCCCAGCCCCTCCGTGTCCCCCTCAAAGGCACCCCCAGAGCTGTGGGTGCTGCTCGCTGGTCCCCACCAGCCCGGCCCCAAAATGTCATGTTCCTGCTCTTTGGGGGTTTTCTTCCAAATATTTCTCTCCCATTTTCCCGATTTTCTTCGCAATTCTTTTTAATACTTTAAAAAACTGATTCAAAATCCGTGTATATAAAATCCCCACCCCGTGAACTTGATTTGATGATGTTTTTCAAGCTCTTCCTAATCCCCCCGCTGGTGGAGAAGTGGTGAATTTCATTTGATTTAAAGTTTTTAGCATGTTTTAAGAGCTGGAAGACGCTCCCAGCGCTGTCCAAGCGGTCAGAGGGCCCTGCCAGGTACCACAGCATTTTGGACCTTGCAGCAAACCTCTCTCCCCACTGTTTGTGTCTCTCAGCACTAATGAACACAAGAGCCTCGTGGCCACGGAGCTGCTGTGCCTGGGAGAAACTCATGAGAGAGACCCAAATAATCATAAATCAATATTAACTCTGCATTGCTTATTATTTTCTATTTATTGTCTGTTGGCCCGAGAAGTTGGTATTGACTCGGCCAGAACAAAATGTCAATAACCACAGCCCTTGAAGGTCGGGGAGATGGATACCAATTAAACCCCCCCGGCCACTGGGGTGGGCTGGGGCAGAGCTGAGCCGTGGTGGGAGACAGGCAGCCCCCAGTGGAAGAGGTTCAGGCAGGGAGGTCTTTGCCATGCTGGAGCCCAGGAATCATCCTCTTGGCCGCCTTTGGCTGTCTCAGGGAAGCAGCAAAACCTCCCCCAGGTGAATCACCAGCACGAGCTGTTTCTGGTCCTCTTCTCCCAGAGCCATTTGGGACAAGGGGACAAAGACATCAATCCCCTGCCCTGAGCTTGCAGCCCTCCCACGGAGACTCAGCTTGACACAGGCCACCAAAACGACAGGATTTGGGGTGAAAACTTCACTCCTTCCCTTCAGCCCACCAGTCTGCTCCCTCCCCACCCACTCCTCCGCGTTGCCCTGCAGTCGGTGCCGCCCCGGCACCAGGCATCCCCCTGCCAGATTTCCCAGATTTCCGCCACGGGGATCACAACAAAGCAACAGGACTTCAAACGCCTCCCGGCCTCCTTCCTATTCATCCCGCCAAGCACAGATCCCTGCGGGAGCTGGCAGGGGGAGCTGGCAGGGGGGCACTGCTGGGAGCTGGCAGGGGGGCACTGCTGCGCTCACCCTCGCACCCCGCCGTGCTGGGGGGCAAAGCAACCCTGCGAGGAGCAACCCCCCCCGGTTTTACAGACTGCAGGGAAGGTGTTTGAGCCAAATTTGGCCGCTCGGTGCTGTCCCCCCTCCGTGCCTTTATTTCAGCTCTCCAGAGCCTCTGGCAGGGCTCTGTGGTACCCGGCGCTCGGCGGGATGCAGAGGGGCTCAGGCTGGGTTTTGGGGAGAGATGCTTGGCAGCCCCCCACCATTCTGTGCCCCTGTGGGATTTCTCAGGCAGAACCCTTCACCACCATGGGAAGCCCCGGCTTGGCCATGGGAGGATTTCCCGGCTTTGGCCACAGCTCCAAGCTCTGAGGAGAGAAGCAGGCAGCTCCCTGCGAGCTCGGGTCCACCGCGGCTGTCCCCAGTGCCCAGGTCGGTGCCATCACCCCGGCACGGAGCAGGGGCTGAGCAGCGGCCCCGGCAAAGCCTCCCGTGCTCGGCTAGCCGGAGGATGGAGCTGGCGCCGAGCCGCCCCGGGAAGGGGGGGACGTGTCCTTGGGGACCGCGGTGTCACTCCCGGAGCCCGCCCGCTCCCTGTCATGTCTGTCACTTCTCGTTAGTGCCCGTCAGCCGGGTAACGCGACCTGACTGATGTAATCGGGGCCGACACACCGGCGGAGGGGGGGGGGGGCTCTGGAAACTTTACACCGCGCGGTTTCCCAGCCCGCCCTCCTTCCTGGAAGCCGCGTTCGGAGGTGACGCTGTGCCCGGCACACGGCAGGACGGGGGTCAGGATGCAGCTCGATGAACCCCGGGCTGCTCCCCGAAAACTGGGATGTCGGATCAGCCCGGGACTCTTCAACAGGGCCAGGCTGGGCTGGACTCGGCCAGATCCCTGCTGGCTCAGAGGGAAGGTGCAGGCAGAGCCCGGGGGTGCCCGGCTGGCAGTGCCAGGCAGGCGGTGCCGGGTGCCCTTTGAAGCCGGAGCTGGAGCTCTCACCTCGCTCGCTGGCGGCGGTTTGGCCCCGGCAGCACCTGACGCACCGTCTGAGCCACACGTGGGGCTGCCAGCCCGTCTGCAGGGCCAGGAACGGGGGGATTTGGGGTGATTCCAGTGACTGGGAAGAGGGACGACCACCCCTCACACCCCTTTTGCAGCCCCGTGCCACGGCGTCGAGTCAGAGCCCGGGCAGCTCCAAAACGGCCTCAGCAAGGAATTTGCTGGAGGGAGGAAGAAAGGCACTGGGTTCTGGGCTGGGTTCCATGTGTGTGGCAAAGGGAGGTGGAGGAAAACCCCCTCCAGCTGTGCTGGACACCATGGCCCAGGGGCTTCCCACCGCCCTCAGGGCCTCCTGCCTGACTGCAGTTGGAGCCACACGGGCTAGGGACTGGCAGGGGCTGTGGGAATGGATCTGGGGGGCAGGAGAAGAAGATAAAAAAGGGGGCTTGAGCCACCTGAGAGTTTCTGTGGCGTGGAGAACACTAAGGCTGAGGTCTCCCCGCTCCCTTCTCCCCGCCCTCGGGCCTGGCAGGCGCCCTCCCCTCCAGCCACAACAACCCTGGGCACATTCAATTCCTCCAAAACTACATTGTCTCAGAGCTCCCAAGGAAACTGCCCCCTAGGTGGGGAATTTAAGGTCCACCCAGGCAGAGGAGGAAGGCTGGTGCTGGGGGGACGTGGGGTGTTGGACACCTCTGAGGAGGGTGGTACCCACCTGCCTCTCCTCGCTCAGCACAATGGGGTCGTGGGAGCAAAGGGTGAAAACCCTGGAGAGCAGCGAGGGTGGGTGGTGGGCACAGCACTGGCACTGCCCTCCAGCCTCTCTGGATCGATTTATGTGGCAGGTTTTTGGTGGTTTATTTGCCGAAAATGCTCGATCACTCGGAGTGTGCCACGCAGGGAGCGAGGGCAGCCGGCACTCCGGGGAGATCGATATCTCTGCAGTTGTAAATATCCCGGGAAATCAATGGGGGATGGAAAATGTATTTCGTCCATTTTCGCTTTTAACATCTCTTTGTAATAAAAACGCTATTTTAATAAATGGAAATGGGGAGATTCACTGCTGGGCCGCGGCGCGTTCCGGCGGCGCTGGGGTTTTGTCATTCCTGATGCCGCCGTTCCCTGAGCTCTGCCAGTGAAGATCCATGCCCTGGGCGAGGTTAAACTCTTCCATTTCATCCTCTGTCCCTCTGCATGGAGCCAGAGCCACCTATCACCCCATCCCAGACTGGCTGGAGCAGCCTTGGCTCCCACTGATGCTCTGAGGCAGCTCCTGGTGCAATTACCCCCTTGCGAAGCCTCCGTGTTTCCAAACTGCCTCCCAATCCCTTGGAGCAGGGAATTAGCACCGTGCACAGATGTGTAGGTGTCAGCTCGTGGTGGAGGGTGGGGTGTATTCCCTCTGATCCCACCAGCTTTCCCCTTCCTTTCCATGTGGGTCCTGACCCCATGAATGAGGTGCAACAAGGGGGGATGGCCCTAAACAAAATTCTTGCTTCCAAAGGAAGGAAAAAAACCCTTCACTGCACCCTGGGCAGTGCTGGAAATGGAATCTTTGCCTCTCTGTAATTGCTGTGCAATAGCCACTTGTTAATTACAACGTAAAACCTCTCAGCAACGTGAGAGGGGAATTTATGGATGAAATTCCCTGACCAACACTCACAGCAGCGCCAGGAAGAAACGTGTGGGGTAGCAGGGAATATTTTTTTTTTAATTCTTTTTTGGTAATTATTTCCTTCTGGTTTAATATTGGCTGGCCAATTGAATGTAAAAGGCAAACAGAAAGGCTGAACATGGAGCCTGTCCTTCGGGAACGTGCTGATGGAGACACCGAAATTCCCTTGTGGCACCTCAAAATCCTCTCTTGTTTCCCAAGCAGATGGGGCTGTGGGAGAGTGGCCAGTACAGGGCAGCTCCAGGGCCCAGAGGCAGCTCCAGGGTCCAGCAGCAGCATGTGGTGTTGCCCCATTCCCTCTCCAGGAAGGACAGCAATTGCTGCATTGGGAGGCTGGATTTAGGAGAAGAGGTTGGGAAGAAAGACTCCCAGTGGGGCAGCCCTCTGGCATTCGCCTCCATGGGTTTGGCATCCTCCCTCACTGGAGTTCTGCTGCAGGTCTGGAGTGCAGAGGCTGTCAGGGCTGAGCCGCCGCGGTGCAGCTCCTGTTTGCCTGGATAATAGTGGGGTATTGGGCGGTTTCAGGTGTTTAACCTCTTACAAGAGCTTTGTTAACAGGATTTAACCCGTGGCTCAGTGTCAGCAGAGCACGGGCAGGCTGCAGGAGTGGATGGGAGCAGAGGAGGGAGCGACGCTGGAGCATCTCCCTTTGCCTGGGAACGCGGTGCCGCCGTCCCGGCCGGTGCCCACGGAGCCTCACCCTCCCCGGGGAGGGCACCGACGTGTCTGGGCAGGGACCCAGACATTCCTGGGAGACTGTGCACCTGAGTTCTGGGAGTTCCCAAGGCAATTAGTGTCTCTGTGCTAACAGTGGCTCTCTGCTCTGTCTAGGCAGCTCCTCCATCGGGGGTGGATCTGCCCCGTCTGGGTGCTGGCACCGATGCTCGGGGAGTTTAATTAACAACTTGGCACCCAGAGCGTGGCTACAACAGCAGTGCTTGTGCAGCTGTCCCCGCCAGCGAGGCCAGAAACCCCACACTGCCCCAGTGCTTCCCACCCTGGAGAGAAGGTCTTGGGATACCTTTGGCATGTGCAATATTCCCCTCTCCAGCTGCTGTCGCAGTGAGGCTTTGCTGGTGTTGAGACCGGGTCAGATACAGCCCCAGGACACCTCCTGAGCACCATCCCAGCTCTCCAGACACCAGCCAGCGGTGAAGTGGCTTGTTCCCTGTCACTGGCGAGCCAGTGGCACCTGGCAGAGACACCTTTCATGTCTCCGAGAGTGGAAGTCAGCACATGGATAATTACAAGGCAAGCACATCTCCGTGCTCTGTGACTAAGGCAACATGTAGAGCAAAGGTAGGAACAAACCACCAGAAAAGCAAATAAATAAAGAAGGCAGCTTTAATAATGGGGTAATTACACAGCTTAAGTACACAATCATCTCGTATTTTGCTAAACTTTATGACACATGATGACAAGTTAATAAATGAGATGTCTTACCAGCAGTAAAACAGCTGTTACCAGCCACCTTGTTTGTCTGGGTAGCCCAGAGCGAAAAAACCCACCAAGCCAAATGAAAAGAAACTGGTTATTTCTGTTTGTGAAATAGCCCTGGTAATAAATCACCATTAATGATGCTGTCATTTATCAAAGGGAAAGCTCTTGTTGCAAAAGCCTTTGAAGTCATGGCACCTATAATTTCCTAACTATAAAAAGGTACCTTTGTGTGTGTGTCATACCTGGAACGGCGGCAGCCAGGAGGTGCCAGGAGTTCACCGCCACCCCACACCCACCTTGGGAGCCGTGGCACTGGGGAGGGGGTGCCCTGGGCTCGGGCTGGGCTGCACAGGCTGTCACAGAGCCCCGGATCTGGCAGGGATCGATTAGTGATGGTTTGAAGGTGGTTTTGCTCTCCTCTCTATACCTAATAGCTTGTTTACCCAGGAATATTTAGGTGGTTAATTCGTATTAATTAACAGGGATCTAATGTGGTTAAAATAATCAACTTGACACCTGCAGTGGCAGGACTGGCCGGGAGCAGGACTTGGAATTGCGGGCGGAGCGAAGCCCCTCACTGCCACAGCCCCAACCAGAGCAGCCCATCCTGGTGGGGAAGCACCAACCCTATTAGTGATGACACAATCATCACATTATTGTGAGAATCTTCATCTTCCACCATGTCCTGGGGACACGGGCTGCAGCATCTGCCAGGCTCTGGCACCGCTCCCCTCCCTGCCCCGGCCCTTGGCTGAGCAGCCCAGGGACAGGTCGGCGTGACGGTGACAAATGCGGCCCTGAAGAGGAGCAGTCTGGCTGTCATCAGAGATTAAGTCCTCTGTCACCAGAGAGCAAGGAGGTACCAGGCACTTGAGCTGAAGGAACATCTCCCTCAGGTGTGAGAAAGCAGCGGAGCCGCGGGGGAAGCAGTAACAGGAGACACGAGCATGGGAGCACAGCCAGGTGCCAGGGGGACACTGTGGACCCAGCAGGGCTCTGTCCTGCTCCTGACCCACCCAAGGGTGCAGAGAGGTGGTGCAGAGAGGTGGCACAGGTACAGGGTATGGGTTTCACGGCCGAGATCTCACAGACCTTGAAGCAGCCAAAGCTGAGCTGAGCTCACCCCAGCATCACATGCGACAGCCTCCAGCCGAGTCTGCCCGGTGGAGGGTGAGATGCATCCATGGGTTGGGATGCCTCAGTGGTTTTTGGCATTGCCAGGGCCAGCCAAGCGAAGTGGGGAGAGCCCTCGGCAGGATTGGGCTCATGGCACCCCCAGCACCCCCAGCACGTCCCCTGAACAAAGAGAGGAGGCATCTGTTCCCCAGAGCACCCATCTCCTGAGCAGGAATGTGTTTCTTTCCTGGAGACCTAAGAAGGGGTTTTTTTTCCTCCTCCTTGACTACTAAATGAGGCAGCTCCCATGTAGCTTTGTCATTTTTCTCCTGCTGAAGACACTTTCTTTTCTTCTCATCTGAGCGGCAGGCACCTCACCCGCCTCATAAGCATCTGCTACAAGAAGTCTTCACCTGTCACCTCTTCCCAACTGACTTGAGAAAACAGGATAGGAAAGCTATAAATAATTAAGGCCCATCCAACACAGGTGCAGCACTAAATATCAAACCTGCCTGAGCATCTTCAGCACTCCCTTGATAGCCAAGGGGAAACTAACCTAGTTTGGAAGGAGAAGGAGAAGAGAGGCAGGAGCCACGTGCTAAAATTGTGGCCAAACTGGTTTCAGCCCCTGTCAAGGACTCGTGACCCGGGAATAACCCACTTGTATCGGTGCAGATACACCTAATGCACCAGGCCAAAGGTTCACACCATCCCAGAAAATCCAGACAAGGCATCCAGGAGAGAAGAGTGTGGCCCAGGGGACACAGCCTGTCCTTACCCCCTGTGTTTCTGGGGAGAGGAGGAACCTCCTGCATTCCATTCGTTTCTCCCCATTAACATGCATGATTTCCTGATCCAATCCTCCAGCCGTCTCTGAGCTTGTAAGAAGTTAACATCAAAGCCCTGGAAGGAGGGGAATGGCAAGTGCTGGAGAGAGATGTCACATTAGTGTCTGGCTCTCCCAGAGCTTCTGCATTTCAAACCTTGTTCGTGGAAGCTTCGACTCCACGGCCCTGCTCCATGGGGAGGGAGGAGAGGCCACATACAAAGAACTCACCTCCTGCACGGGAGAGGCTTCGGGGCAGCCCTGGGATGGTCCTGCCTGGAGAGAACTGCAGCCAGGGCAGGAGTGCTCTGGCTGGGCCACCTGGGCGCCTCGGAGGCTGTAAATCCTGCTGCCATCAGGGCATGACGAGGCTGAGAGGGCGAGATAGAAACTTCCCCTTTGGGCACTTCTGTAATTGTTGGTGAGGGCGGCAGCTCAGCAGAGCGTGATTAAATTCCCAAGTGAGCAACCAGGGAGATAATTAACTTTTGGAACAACTTACCTGTGAGACAAAGCATCCATCACTCAAGGTCTTTACGGAGCAAGCGATACCCTGCTGAAAGCTCCTGGAGGTGACCCCGCGGCCCAACCGGTGGGAAAAACCCTCCCGGGGCTGGAAAACGCTGATTTACCTGAATCTAAATGATCTGCAGGAATACTCCTGGCTCCAACTGGCAACAGAAGATAGGTGAGATGCATTATGTGCTGTCAGCCTGCCTGGGCCTGGGGACAGCAGGGTCACCCCAAGCCACGGGGTTGGACACACCCCACTCCTGGGCTGCTGCTCTGGCACCCAGCTGCCTGGGAAGTGGCACTTCAGCTCTCCCACCACCCCAACTTCCCACCCACGCACATGCATGCCTGATATTTTATTTATTTATTTTTTAAGTTTGATTTTGCCCTGGTTCGGGTTGAAATAACGAGCATTTTTGGGGCAGGGAGTGCCGGGAAAGAGCTGGGTTGTCTCCTGCCACCTCTGAATTCTGGGAGCCTGGAGGCAGCCTGGATAGGTGGGATCTGTCTCCTTGTGCATGCCAAGCAAAGAACCAATGAAGTTTTGCCCAGGGATGAAGTGCCCATGTTCATTTGTGTCTTGGTGGGAGAGGGAAGGCAGGAGGAGATGGAGCACCCCAAAAGCACTTCAAGATTTCCCACAAATCTGCCCCAAGAAACGAGCTCGGGGCTCTCCCCACACCCAAAAGCCTTCACTGGTTTGTGCTGGGGGTTGACCCCGGCCTGAGCCCCCCTGCCTTTCCCACAGGGGGGGCCAGGAGACCCTCTCTGGACACCCATTAGCCCAGGGAGCTCATTTATTTGGGCTCCATGGCACAGTCCCCTGGAGATTTATGGCCAGGGCGCCTTTGATGTGGGCCCCTGATAAGCATCAGGAATATTTTTGTTTCATGACAATGTCAGCCCGTGGCTCTGACTGGGGGGGTTTATGGGCAGAGATGTTTCCTGCAGCTATTGAGGCTGCCACATTCCTTGGGCCGGCCAGCCAGTAAAAGAGAGTCGTAAAACCCCCTCTGGAAGGGTTTATAAACAGAGGGAAGCTTCTCCTTTAAGGGAGAGGAGCGGGGAGTATTTCCATTTCAATCAGGGGCATCTCTGGAACCAGACCACGGCCGGGGCTGCAGAACTTGTCAGGGGATTAGCTTGGGAACAGAGTGCAGGATTTTTCCCCTTTGCACTCACTCGCCTGTTATTCCAAATTAGGGCTGTTGGTGTTGGGCTTGGAGGAAGGTAATGAAAACCAGAAGGGAGCAGGGAGAGCCTGGCACTGGAGGACCCCGGGCGTGCAGAGGGCTCATGGACATCCCTGGCGGGGTCCAGCATGCAAGGACACGGTGGCACTGCTCCTTTCCTCCCCTCCGTGCTCCAGTGGGAGCTCCTGGTGGCAGGAGAACCCTCCACCTCGGGCACTTTGCAGCACGAGGGATGTGGGACCCCCACACCACCCCCAGGGATCTGAGGGGAAGCTGCCGTGGCCCGAGTTCCCCCCCCGCCCGCAGCCTCTGCTCCCTGTCAGCTGCTTCCGCGTGATTTATGGGAGGTTTTGGCTCCAATCTGTAAGGCAAAACCACGGAGCACATTTCTTCCTCCTCGTAGTTGCACCCCCGCCCTGCCAAAGCTGCACACCTGGTACAAAGAGCCATAAAAACACATCTGCAGTGCCGGGCTGGGGGCTGGGGACACAGCGGGGACACGGCCGGGGCCGACCCTGGGCAGCCTTCAAAGCTCAGTTCCCGTTACCCCAGGGGTTTTTGGGATGCATTTTCGGGCAGAAATAGGGAGCCCTTCCTCACCCATCCCTCCTGGACATCCCAGGGATATTTTCCTCGAAGGGCAATAATTCCAGGGCTCAGTTCCGGGCTTTACAGACAAATGATTAATGCCTGAGAGGTTTGAACTGCCCCGTGGTTGGGAGATTTACACAGCAATGGTTTCCCTGAACTTTACCCAAATACCACGGGGTGAAGGCAGTGGGAATACTAAAGCACACATTGTTGGATCAGTGGGAGCCCCTCGCTGAGGAGCCACAGTGGGGATGGAGGGGAAGAGCCCAGGGATGGTGAAAGCCCCTCAGTTGGGTGCTTGGAGAGAAGGAGAGAGGCAGCTCTGGGGATGCAGATCACCCATCCCTAAAGGGACCAGGCTCCATCCTGGAAGCACTGGCAGCTCCATCCCTTCATCCCCCTGCTCAGGAGGCTCTTCCAGAACCCCTCCCCTGATGATCTTCAGCTTTCTTCTCTCGTTTCCAGCCTAAATCTTTTTCATGGCTAATTTACCCCCTTTGTCCTTGTGCCAGCATTGTCCTTTAACTTAAACAGCTCATCCCATGCCTGTTGTTTACCCCCGTGTGTTTATAGGAGCCATCATTTCCCTGCTCGGCCTCTGTGCTCACAGATAAACAAACCTGAGCTTGGATGATTTGCAGTTGCTCTTTTCCTGGCACTGGCAGCCACTGCCCTGCCGATCCCACCCCCAAGGCCCCAGCCCCACCACCCTGACATGGGACAAGACCCCATCTCTGCATCTCCAGGGCCTCCAGCTCTCATCCCTCTGGCTGCAGCAGCAAAGGGGGGACAGGTTTGGGGTGGGGAGGACACCCGGGAGGGTTGTGTGTCAGCTCCTACCACTGTGAGCACTGGCACAAAGACAGGCAGGAGGGAGATGGGAAGTTCCATGCTTGGAGCACGGGAAGTCTCTCAGCCTCCCCGGCAAGCAGCAGCATGGCAGGACAAACAGGTTTGGTGGGTGGCATGGAAAAGAAATAGGGAAGGTCGGATAAGAGAGTCCCAGCCCAGCGCTGGGGCGATCCGTCCTCTGCTCTGTCCCCAAAGATGCCCCCAGTGACATCGCTCTCTGGCAGGGCTTTCCATGACCCCCACGGCCACAGGAGCAGGACAAGGAGGGGCAGAGCTCCCAGCCCAGCCTCCCTCCACCCCGGCCCATATTTCACAGGAGAGCAGATACCCATCGGCCGTGTCACGGCGGAAAACCGAGAACTCAGAGCAATTTTAAATGAACTTTCAAAATGATGAACAAAGAGCCCTTGTCCGCGTTATACAGCAAATAAATCACCCCAAAATGATAGTTGTAATTCCCAAAAGTACACAGAGAATTGATTTTCCGATGACATTTATCATGATAAACCGGTACAGCAGCATACAGGCACATCTTAAGCTGCAGCTGGTTGACTCCCTCCCATTTATCACCCGTCCCATCTTCGCCGGCCACATTTGCACAGTTGCACAAGTGGCTGTTGCTGCTCAGGACAACAGTCCTGGGGCCTGTTTCAGCTCCCCCTGAGCGAGGTCGGGGCTGGGTTTGCCTCTCGCCCTGCCCTGGCTCAGGCCCCAGCTGCAGTGGGAGGGTGAGGAGGCTCGTGGCTCACCAAGCTTCTGACTCCCACAGTCAGGCTCCTGAGCCGTGGAAACTTTGTCTGGGTGGACACAAAGCACCTCCAAACTGCAGATCAAAAAACAGGCTGGGTCTGGGTTGGTTTAAGCCACCCCCCAGCCCTGGGTGCTGGAGAAACCTCCCTGGATGAAGCGCCTGGAGCAGCTGAGCTGGACACAGGAAAGGGGCTGGAGGGTCCTGCTGTGCCAGGGGAAGGGGCAGGGATGGGCCAGGTCCTTCCTAGTCCTTCCTAGCAGAGCTTGGTGAGCGAGGATGCCAGGCTGCTCCCACTGCTGCAGGAAGGCCTCTTCCCTCTGGAGATTGTGGAATCATGGAATCATTCAGGTTGGAAAAGCCCTCTAAGATCATCAAGCCCAACCCCTAACCCAGCACTGCCATCTTCACCAGTAAACCATGTCCCCAGGTGCCACATCCACACGTTTTTTGGCCACTCCCAGGGATGGTGGCTCCACTGCTGCCCTGGGCAGCCTGTGCCAGCGCCAGACCACCCTTCCCATGCAGGAATTTTTCCTGGGATCCAACCCACAGCAGCTGGGTTGGTATCAACACGAAACTGCCTTTGCTTGGCTGTGGCTCTTGCCCTGGAAACCCACCCCAGGAACTTGCTGCTGGGGCAGGATGGGTGGGGGGCATTCCCAGTGCCAGGCCCCAAGCATCCCAAAAACCAGCAGGGGATGCAGCTGGGCTGCACAGTGAAGGTCAACCCCCTTCCCAAACACTAAGGAGGTTCTCCCAGGAAGCAAAACCAGCTCCATTAGGACAACATTCAATCCCCAGTGAGGTTTTGGAGCTCTCAGCTGTGTCTCTCCCTTTGTCAGAGCCTCGCCAGCCTCTCCTGTTCGCCTTTATTTGTCTTGCTGCTGTTGCAGCGAAAATGTATTGGCTTTGCAGTTAGTGATTACACGTCATCACATGCCCAATTTATAACCCCATACCCCAAAGAACAGATGTAATAAAGCCAGGCCAGGAAACAGGGATGTTATAAAGCCGAGCAGCCAGCACAGAGCTCCTCGCCTGTGAGCAGGGAACAAAATATTACAGACCTGGTTTGGGAAGGGGGGAAAGGAGGGGGAAGGGGGCTCGTGTGCCAGCACTGGGGATGTGGAGGGGGAACTGGGGGTGCTCAGCTGTTGCCCGGGGTGCTGCAGCCTGGGCAGGAGGGGGGTGGGTGGGTTTGGGGGGGTCTGGCAGGGGCAGCTGCACCGGAATGGGCAGAGGGGGCACAGCCCAGTCTCCAATCACACGGAGGTTTCTCCCAGGGTAAAGTCAGAGTTTCCCTGGTCTTAGTCCTGCATTGAGCCTTTATTCCCTTCTCTGCGAGGGGAGGAAAGGTGAGGAGGGGCTGTTACCCCTCCCAAACCTTTGATCCTCACGAAGCCCCCCAGGCCATGAACCATCGTGCCAGGAGACGCTTTCCAAGAAGACTCATCCGAAGCAACAATTTGTATTATTCATGGGCCGGGGAGATACAAACCCTCTCAGCGGGGCAGGTTAATCACCGGCAGAGATAGAGGCAGCCCCGTCCCGAGCCGCGGTGGCGGCGCGGGGCTGATAAAGCGGCAGGTTGGGTCTCCCCCGCCGAAGGCAAACGCGGAGATCAACGTGCCTCATTACTGGAAAGTTTTTGTTTAATAGCCCAGGGTAATAAAACGCACCTCTGGAGGGCTTTGCCCAGATAAAGGAATGTTTATGGTGATAAAGAGTTTTGAATTTAGCTGCCACAAAGAACGTGTCTAAAGCCCTTTGTTCCCCCGGGCTCTGCCGGTGACCTTGGCCGTGTCTGTGCCGGCGGCTGGGCCGGGATGGCTGGAGGGAGGGCTTGGCTTCTCAACTGGAAGGACTCCTTGGGGGTCCCAGGAAGCCGGGGTGAGCCGCGCTTGGGTGGCGGCAGCAGGATGCAGGTGGACATCTTCCAGGAAGACGCGATTTTCCAGCGATGGCAGAGCCAGAGCCTCGGGAAAGGGCTGGGGAAAGCTCATGTGACCTAAAACTGGGTGCACTGGAGCCCTGGAGCGGTGGAGATGCCGAAGGGCAGGAGCAGAGCCTCATCCGGGGCCTCGCTGCTGCTAAAAAAAAAAAAAAAAAAAGAGAGAGAGAGGAAAAATGAGTGGACAGCAAAACAGCGACAACAAAAAGTCTGATCCCGGATTGTAGATGTAGTTTGGAAACCGATGTTATGCAAATGAGTTCGCTTCAAAAGCTAATCACTTTGAAAGGTCAAAACTCACAGTCATAATCGGACTAAACAAAAAGCTAATTAGAGGCCTTTTGTGTGCCTAAATGAGGCCGGGGAGTTCCCCCTGCTCCCAGGGGTGAGGGGTGCTCGGGAGGGCTCTTGGCAGGATTAGTTCTTCGCGAGGTATTTGTTAGTGAAAGGCTCTCGCCGAGTGAATGGAAATAATGATCCGGGAACGGCCGCGGAGCCGAGGAGTGGGTTGGACTCACATCAAACTGAAGGATAAACTGAGAGAGGCCGGAGCTGGAGGGCGATGCTCTCGGGTGCAGCTGACCTGCCACGTCCGTGCTATGGGGAGAGCGAGGGGCGGCTGTGCCGGGAGTGAGGATGTTCCATCCTCAGCTCCATCCTCACCTCTGTCCTCTCCATCCTCAGCTCCATCCTCACCTCCATCCTCACTTCAATCCTCTCCATCCCCAGCT
>NW_020898031.1:545299-557438 GCF_003984885.1 Neopelma chrysocephalum
CTCGCCCCGGCTGTCAGCGGCACCGTCACTCCAGCTGGAGTCCTGTTGCCAAGATATGGATTTGGTTTTAATAACAGTTAGTGCAAACATTGTAAATTTACTGCTGCTAGAGAGAGTTTTTGAAAATGTCCAACTCTGGCCATAATTTTTCACTCGCACCAGCTGTTTGTGCTCTGCTCATACCTGACGTGCTGCTTTGAAATAGCAATCACTGTATTTATAAGAAGGGAAGGACTCATAAATATGTCAGGACTGGAATATACAACGCCATATTTCACCATTTTCTATTTTAAAATTGTGAGTTATGGCTACAGAAATGTGGTCCCATTAAAGGTGATATGATGTATTTTGTGTCTTGTTCAGGAGCCCATCCATCACCCAGACAATAAAGAAAACCGCACTTACTTTTTTTCCCTGTCGTCTGTAATTTATGATGCCCAAAAAGCTGTAACCTTTTGGCAGGCTTTGCAGAAACTGCTGCACTGTTAGCAACTAAATAACCTTTTATAAGGTTTTAAATGTGTTGCTACAGTCTCAATGCACTTGCTGTATCGATCCAGAAGATCCTGCAAAAAAGGGGAAAGGAACATGATCTATAACAGGATCGATAACGGTGTATAGATTGTTGAAAGATGCTTCTAATGATTTTTGCCAGCCATCATCTTTCAACGTGCTGCTCCCCATCTTTGGGCCTTCAGTTTTTGCTCAAATTAATTAACCTTGCTCAGCCACACTGTGCTGGGGCTCCAGACAGGGCTGTGTTTCCAGCCTGCAGGTCAATCAGAGAAGGGTGGCAGGGAGCTGCACCCCAAAACCAACCTGCAGGCCTGGGTCCAGCCTGGCAGGATGGGGAGGGTGGGGAGGATGGGGAGGAGTGTGCAGGAGGAGCTCTTCCACCAGCTCTTGCTGCCCCTCCCCAATTTAGGGGATGATATTCCTATTTTTTCCCATGGCTAAGCACTGTCCCTTTATCTGAAGCACTGGACATCCCTAGACACCCTAGACTCCTATGGAATGCTCCCAAAAGCTGGTGCCACCCTGGATGCAGGGTCTGCTGGCGTGTGCCGATGCTGCAGCTGATGGGTGCAGGATTCAATCATTAATCCTCATCCCAGGTTTAAAAGTGCTGAGTGGAAAGCAATTCCACGGAGAACTCTCGGTGCTCAGAGGGGGCTTTAATGGAAAATCAAAGAGGAGGGAGCTGAGGCAGGAGGTGCAGGGCCGGGCACGGGCAGCGCTGCCCAGAGAGCCCAGCGCTGCTTCCCTCCCGCCCAGCCGCCTCCATCGTTTCTGTTTTTCCCCCCAAAGCAGCCACCAAATCATTATTAACGTTATAAATAAAATGAGAGGGCAAGTTATTAAATGTAAAATATGTGGAGTCCTCCTCGAACTCGCCGCGCAGTTCATAAATATGATGGCTTAATTTCATCTGTAATCCGAGCGGCTGATGAAGCATTACACAGCTCCCTGTTAATTGAAGTTGTTAACAAAGCTGAAGAGGGAGATTATTATGTATAGACTTTTATCCTTCAGGGGTATCATCATAACAGATCATAAATGGAAATGAATTCAGCGCTCCCACATGCCACCGGCGGATCCCGGCACGTGGTTTTTGTGCCAGGCGGGGCCAGCGCGGCCACGGGGACGGGACACGGGATGGATCCCACCCAGGAGGGTCCCCCATCCCCTCCCACGGCCCCAGCACTTTCAGGATGAGCTTCCCGGAGCCCGGCTGTGGGTTTGCAGAGCCTTTGGAAGCCTTTGGCTGAGGTGTGCAGTTGTTGCCGTCGTCTGGGGCACTCCACAGATCAGGGAAGATGGAAAATCAATTCCCTGGGCCGCTGTATCCCGGTTGGAGTGTTCACATGCAGGAGGATCCTCTGAGCTCAGGCCAGTTATTTACTGCAGGGCACGAGGCAGTTCCTGCACGGGCACCCAGGGCTCCATTTATTTCCCAGCTCCATGGACAAAGGGTCATTATCATCCCAGACTGGAACATCCCTGTTTCCAGCCTGTTCTTCAAACAGTAGTTGTTTGGCCTCCAGTGAGCAGAGGGTTGTTTGTTATGTGGAGAAGTGGCTGCCTGGTGTTAAAAGTTGTACAGGAGGAGAATATCCCTTCCCATGGCCATCCATGGCCACCTCTTACACTCCGAGGAGCCCCAGGAGATGCTCCCACAGCAAGTGGGTGCCAGTGCCCACCCCGGCCCCCAAATCACCCTCCCCACAGCGAGGTGAGCCAGCCCAGCCAAGGGCTGCAGCCCGAGCTCCTGGGCTGTGCTGCTTCCAGGTGGAGTTATGAAAACACACAATGGCGTTTCCTTCTCCTGGACCCCATCAGCTTTTTCCATCCAGCACATTATCCAGGAAATTCTCGTCTATACCTTAGAGGAGTTACTGTGATTATCTGGAACACGTTACTCGCACACAGCAAATGCAAATTAATGTAGTCTTCACATTTCGCCGTGGCAATAAAGGGGAATGTTGACATCAGCCTGAAAGTAGAATTAACTTTTGCATGATGTGGTGTGAGCGCGAGGTGTTGAAACCCACGGCCGAGACTTTCCAAGTCACAGTAAAGAACTGTTCTGGCAGCGTTTCCAGGAGCAGAGGTGAGCTGAGTGCTCTCTCTGTTCCAGCCTGGATTATTGCTTTGCCGGGCTTTCCAAACCCTGCCATTTTGTCTCGTTACCTCTAATGTGCTCCTTGGTTTATTGCAAGCTCATCTCCTTAGGAAGAGAGAGTTACAGCGCTGTCAGGCTCTGCTACTCTCCGATAAAGAGCCTGCTGCTCCCGCAGCTCCAGCCCCCCCTCCCCACACAATCCCTCCGGCATCCCTCCTTCCACCGCAGCCACGGGGACCCTCTGAATGACAGCGGACGAGGCTGGAGGGACGGATCCTGCCGGCCCTGGCGGCCCCCTCGCAGCCCCAGCCCCTCCGGATCGGTGTTAACACCTTGTCCGCGGCAGCAGCGCCGCGTCACCGGAGCCCCTTAAATCACGGCTGAAGCTCAATAGGAAGGGACAAGGCTAAGAGCTGTATCGATCCCTTCTGCAGCGCACAGGCTCCCAGATCCCACGGCCGGCACAAAACCTGGCGTGGAGCACCGGCTGCTGCCCCGGGAAGGGTGTCCCAGGGGCTTCACACCCGCCCTGGCCCCATCCCGCTCCGGGGGGGTTGGTCTGGCCGTGGATGATTCAGGTCTGGGGGTTTGCAGGAGGTGCCACAACACAGGTACCCAGCGAGGAACCCCATCTGAGGGGATACCCAGAGCATCCCATCGCCTTTCCACAGGATGGAGGAGATGTGGGAGCAGCTCTGGCTGCCCTGGGGGGCTCATTGTGGCCCTTCAAGGGGTCAGCACCCCCCTCCCTGGCCAGGCTCCAGGACAATTTGGGCTGAGTGGGCTGTAAATGAGGAAGAAGGGAAAACAAATGATGCCAGCAGCAAGTGAAGGAAGTGTAGGAGCATTATGTAAAATATTAAATTTAATGCTATTCCATTTTCCATCTCAGTTATTAAATTAACTGAGAACTATGCTTGCACTTAAAAGATTCCTGTCATATTTTATGCACACGATGATCTCAGAGTAATTCGTGTTAGAAATATGTCATGTTAAATTACGGATACCAATAAACCTCACTTAAACTCAGCATTGATCATGTGTGGGAGATAAACTCCGCAGGGCCACATCCCCCCGGGTCGTGCACCCCGGGCCCTTCTCCCCATCCTGGGATGGGACAGTGGGTGACAGAGAGGGGAATTTCCTTTCTCCCCTCCCCGCCAGCTCCGGCATCTCCATCTCCATTGTGGGTCTGGGGCCAGCTGGGCACAGTGGGGGCACAGGGGACATGATGGGGGCACAGGGGACAGGGTGGGGTTTATCTCCTGGAGCGAGCAGGTGTTGCTTGACGTGGTGGGAGAGCCGAGGGCGCCGGGTGGGTGTGAGGAGCAGGGGGAGGGGTGATGGCTCTCCCCGCCGAGGCGACACCTCTTATCGGCAAAGATTTGGTGTCGCCGCATCAAACGTGGCGCTGGGAGAGTCTGTCTCCTATTTGGTGTCACCTCTGCTGGTGGTTCCAGCTGCCCCTTCCTCACAGGATTGGACGCAGCGAGGCAGGGATGGACACACCAGCTGTGCTTTGCGGGGCCTCCTCTGCTTCTGGGAGTGCTGCTTTCAGGACACTCCTGACCCTGCAAATGGGGAAACCGAGGCCGGGAGGTCAGCCCTGGGGATGCTGCCCCTGTGGCACCCCCAAAACCCAGCCCGTGGCTGCAGGGTGAGCTCCCTGAGCCCGCAGGGCCGGCGCCTGTCGTTGGCACGGGAGGGCAGCCCCGGCTCGGGGCTCCGCCGTGACAGCGAGCCAGAGCTGCATTACCAGGCGCCAGGCTCGGCAGGAGAGGGAAAGTGCTAATAATAGGCCTGGGCAGAAGGGGAGCACAGTCCCTCCCCCCTGCACAGTCTCCGGCTGCTGCTGTGGGATGTGGATGTGGCCTGTGGTCACCAGTCGCCCAGGGGATGCTCCTGGTCCGGGACCACCCGGGCAGTGGGTGCCCCTGTGCCCCCAGAGAAGGACAGATCCCATCCCCATTGGGGCAAAGCCAGTGCATGGGGACAGCAGAGCCCTCGGTGGGACAGGGGCACTCAACCCCTCCCCAAAAGCCAACCTGCAGCCTCCCCGGGTCTCGCCCCACTCCCACACCCCAGGGCACAGCCCCCATGTGATCCCCAGCTTTCCCTGCATGAAGAGCCCTGTGCAGGAATCACAAGCTCTGGCTGCCCCGAGGCTGCTCCCACTGCAGCACTGAGGCTTTTCAGGGAAGTTTGGCTTCTGCCTGCCCTTGAATAGAGCCTCTTGTTCCTGGAGTGATGGCTCCAGTTGCCTTCCCTGCTCCAGCACCCTCCTGCCAGCCCAGCCCTGCCCTCCAACGCCCCGGTGCCAGGACATGGTGCATCCACGCGGATGAGGGCAGGAGCCCCCCAGTTACCTTCACCTTGAGTGACCTGATGGGAAACCCTTGTTTTCCCTGCGACTGCTGCTGCTCATCCAGACCCAAGGAGCAGCTGAAACCTCAACCTGTTGGTTCCTTTCACCCTGGGAGGTACCCAGAGCCCCCCAAGGGTCAATCCCTGCCCCGGTCACAGGTGTCAGTGTGATCGTGGGGTTGTGTGTGACCACCCCCATGGACAACCACTTCCCAGAGCAGCCAAGAGACTTTGGAGCTGCTCCCTTGTTATCTCGGTGTCCTGGCAATTCCAGAGGCTGAGCACCCCTGTGTTGGGTGCTGAGCTCTCCCTCGCCCACGGCTGAGCATCCCTGGGGCCAACACCACCCAGCTCTCGCCACAACGCCCACGTGGCACCACCAAACCACCCGTGTCACCGGCTGTGACCTCGCAGAGCAGAGCTCTGGTGGGGACCCCAGACCCCAGGGGTGCCCCTCGCCGCAGCCCCCCACCCCCGGGCAGTAATTGGGTGCAGCAGCACATGCTGCGGGGCTGCTTTAATCCTGCTCCAGGTGGCTGCAATCCAGTGCAGGATTTACAGTGCCCTGACCCTGAGCTGTCAAGAAGGAACAGCCAGATTAATGGGGTGGGCGGGTTCGTGCAATAATCGTTTGTTTGATGTGACAAGCCTGATAGGCGTTGATTTACTTACAGACTGATAGGCTTTTAATTGAGCACCTCCGTCCCAGTCACATCAAAGGCAGAGGTTGACAAGGGGCCCCTTTTACCAAAAGCTCCCAGTGACTGACAGATCCTGGATGCTAATTCTCCCGGGGAGGGGGTTCCCTCTTTTCTCTTCTTGGTGGTTTTTCTTTTTTTTCCTGTTCTCAGGCCGGGCCAGGCCGGGCACAGAGAAAGCTCCTGTTCCTGCAGGAGAAGGTGCCTCTCCTTACCCAGAGCCCTCCAGCAAAGCCAAACCTCCCCTCACAGCCCAGCCTGGCTTTTGTCCCCCTCCACAAGGAGTTTTGGGGTACCCTTGCCTCTCCTGCTGCCAGGGGGCTGTTGGCCACGATGCCCAGGATGCTGTGGCCAGGAGGGCACCCCCTTCCCCAGGGAGATGCTGCCCCTTGCACCCCATCTCGTCCCTGGGCTGCCCTTCCTCCACCTCTTCCTCAGGTCCTGGGGCTTTGGGGTTGCTCTGGGTAATTCCCCTCCTAAAGAAGAGGAGGGACTTTGCCCTCTGGTTGCCACAGGCTCCTTGAGGGTCTGGGGGGTCTGGTGCACCCGTGGGACCTCGCTGCCATCCCCAGAGCCAGCGGGGTGGCAGCCTCAGAGGGGACCACCCTGACACCAACAGGAGCATCCCAGGCTGGTCCGGGTGGTCAGTGAGTCCCTGCCCTGGCTGTGTGGCACGTGCCCATCACCAAACCCACCTCTGGGCCCAGCTGTGCCACAAAATGGACTTCAATGGCTTGAATGAGCTGGAAAGTGGAGGCAGAACCAACCAAGAGCTGGTTTATGGGTGATTTGGGGTGTCAGGGTGGGTTACCTGCCCCACCTGTTGGGTCTTCTCACAGGGACTCACAGAGATTTTGTGAATTAGCCTCGGATGGGCAAAGAAAGTCACCTTGAGGCAAGTGAAGGGGCACAACGTGTGTGACCGTGTGTGCAGAGCACGTGTGCACCCACCCACCAAAAACGGGTCTGAAAAAGCAAGAGCAAAACCAAACCCCAGTGGCTCAGACATTTTGTGAAAGACTTATGGGGGATTATGCTCTTAATGGGAAATTTAAGGATGTGGGTATAAATCACAGCCTTTTCCTCTAACCTGTAGGGTGCCGTTCACCCAAGCCTTTGGGCTGGATTAGCTCCGTCTATTTATGTTTTGAAGACTGATGTGTTTTTCAGTATCAAAATATAAATTATTTTTACTGTATCAATGATTAAATATTTTTCTTTGAGATCATAGAGTCCAAAAAAATAAATGTTTCTGAAAAGGCATTCAAAAAATTTAAAAGAAGAAAAAAATCCCTCTGAGAACCCCTTTTGTCATTTGCAACCAATAAAAATGCCTATTGTTATGAAGGGCTCATAAATAATCTGATTTTGGCGTGCTTTCATACCATACAGAAAATGAATAAATTAAACTTGATTTACAGCCTTTTTCATTTTTATTAGAGTTGCTCCAAACATTTTCTGTGACGAACGTGCCAGATGAGCTGCACCGAAGGGTTTGAGGCTCCGGCCCTGATATTATAGAAATTAAGTTGGTTTAATTTGCGTGGTTTAATTAACTAACACTGGCAAAGAAAAAAAGGAAGCTGGGGGTAAAGGTGATTTTTTTATTATTTTTTTTGTGGGTGTTTGAGGATTAGATGAACCCACCCAGGCTGATGCCCCAAAGGCCTTGAGTGGTGCCAGCTCAGGGAAACCCCGGTGTCCCCACGGTGATTTTGGGGGGTGCCAGAGCAACAAGCAGTGCCAATAGTGATGGAGATGGGGGGTCACCATCACCCCCTCTCTCCCCCCTGTTTTAGAGATGGGGAAACTGAGGCACATGAGCTTGGCTGCTTGGCACAGCTCTCTGGGGTTAGGATGGGGGTCAGCAGAGAGAACACCCCAAACTGTCCTGCCCACAGCCCATGGCTGGGAGGACCCTCACCCTGATGGCAGCGACCAAAAACTTGGACATTAACCCCTCAAAACACCTTGGTTAAGTGGTTGTGACCCCCCCAGCCAGCCCTGACCTCCAGAGCTCCCTCCTGCCCTCCGAAGCCCCTCGGTAGGTGTGGGATGTTCTCCTCCCCCTCCTGCAATTCATCCCGCAGAATTTCCCACCAGGAAACAGCTTCATTACATCAACAACAGGAAGACCCCACTGATTTGTCACACAGAAAAGCAGCTGTTAGTCACACATCAAGGGAATAGGGGAAGGGAAAAAAAAAAACCTTCACCTTTTTTTTTTTCTTTAATGTTTGTAGCATTAATGGCTCTGCAGAGGGAAGTGAGTCCCGGCCATTCCATAACTAACCATCACCAGCGAGTATCAGTTAATATCCGAGTGTCTTCCTGCTTTTCCTGCTACATGATTGCTTTGGAAAGAAAGATTAATTCCAACTTTAAAAAAGAAAACACTATTTTTATCATTGCCAGGAGTCTATACGGGCTTAAAAAAGAAAAAGCACTTGCTTGTCGTTTTACATCTTGCAATTTTGTCAGTTGTTTTAAAACATGTCTCCTGTAATAAATAAGATCATTTTTATGCACTTGTTCTGCAGCTAAAAGCGAGGCCTGGGCTGGTGTGAGGAGCGGAGGGACTCCGGGATGGAGCAGGGCAGGGAAAACGCTGACTCCGAAGGTTTTGCCTCCACGGAGCAGCTGGAGGGGCTGAGGGGTGGGCAGTGGGGGATTTACCTGTGAGATGGCAGGTGCACAACGAGCACCGAGGCACAGATAAACGCTTGGATTTAGGAAGTGTCCTGGATCCCCCTCCTGCAGCGGCAGCCGGAGCCATCCCCCGACACCCCTCCAAGATTCCATGGGACCCATCCGGGGTCCTGCAGTGCCCGGGCTGCCCCTCTGCCCTGTCCCTCATGGCAGACATCCCCTCAGCTGCCTGCTGAGGTGGGAGATGGTGCCCACCCACCCCTCAAATCTGTTCCCCCCCACCCCACAGCCCCACTTGCCCCATTTTCCCTTAAACCGCGTCCAGCAGCACCGAAACAGGAAAGATTTATTCCAGAGTCAGAGCACAGCAGAGGGGAGTTACAGCGATTTAAATTCATGTCTTATCTTATCCCACCACAATTTGCCAGGCAGGTTGCAGTGCTCAGGTGCCTCTCTCCTCCCTGCCTGCTCTGCACCCGCTGGCACTCGGGATGCCGGTGCCATGGGACAGAAAATTCCCAACACCAAGAACAACTTCTGTGTGTCAGCAACACCAGAACACGTTGGGTTTTTCCGCTCAAGGGCAGAGGAAAATGGAGAATAAAAGCACAGAGCCACAAGTACATTCCTGCACTGATCCCAGCTGCAGAGCAGGTGGGTAAAGAAACACACCAGACTCCCCAGGAAAAGCACTTTATTTTGGTGCAGTTCTCGTTTCTGTGTGGTTTGTGTAATGATGCCTCAGAAAGCAAATTCCTAGAAGTCCAGAGTGCCATCCCATCCATCACTGAGGGCAGGCTCCTGCACAGGCAGCTCCACAGGCAGGGCTGGGACTGCGGGGGTTTCCAGCCCTCCCTGCACAACACTCGTTTTCCAGTTGGCTTTTCCTCACTCTTCACAAACCCCTGGTGTGACCCTTCCTCTGGAACGCACCTTTCTGCCCCCTCAGAGCCCGTGGGACAAGGTGGGAAGGGCCCATGGAGCGAGAGGTACCCCCACTGTGTGTCACCCAAAAGCCCTGCCCGGAGTCATCCCAAGTTACTGGAAGACCTTGAACTTAAAGAAAAACTCAATTCCCTGTTCCCCAGCCTCGCTACTCAGGTCTCAAAGACGTCAGAGCCCATGGGCACCTTCAGGGCTCTGCCCAGGAACACGTCCTTGGCAAAATCAAACCTCCTTAACGGCAGCCCAGGTGGGGCAAGTCCTGCTTAGGGATGAAAACATCATCAGTCATCGCTGAAAGCACTCCCCGAGGCTTCTGGTCTTCTTTGGCTTTGCTTCTACTCCAAATATTTTGCTTTTCCTTTGGTGCCAGTGTTATTTTTACTGGGCAAGGGTCTCACTGCTCTTATTTGAACAGCCCTTGTGCAATCTCTGAGCAGAGAGGGGCTTCTCACAGAGCAGAACGGGACATGGAACAGGGAATTTTAATTTTCTCCCCTCTGGTTACTGTTCTCTTTAATAAAAACAGGCCCCACGTGGATTTTACAGGCAAGGATCTAACCGGGAAGGGCATCGGCACGGAGCAGGATTCATCATTATCCATAATGTCCCTTTGAGGAAGCTGATCCAGAAAACACAAGCTGATCCAGAAAAGGTCTCTGTGTGCCAGCACCAGGGCAGGATCAGGCCTTGGGAATGACCTGGGGTTTGGGGAAGGACAGACACAGCCCCGGAGGTGTCTCTGCTCCGTGTCCTCACTCCACTCCGGTGCCTGCGGCGGCATCACCGCTGCCCTAAGCACTTGTCCCACCTGATTTTGGGTTGCTCTGTTAGGGCCGTGTTGTTGTTGGCAAACAACTCGAGTGACTTTGAGGAAAGGGTGTTTTTTTTTGCTGTTTCCTCCTTCCTTGAATGGCTCTTTTGAACGGCAGCGCCTCTCCGCTTACATCCCGCTGTCCGGATTGAATCAATCTTGCGGTCAGCTTTGGGAAGGGGGGGGAAAAAAGAGAAGAAAAAAGCCTCACAAAGAGGGAAAATTGACAGGTCCGACCCTGGGAGTGATTGATAGTGGTTGGAGAAGCGGGACTCAACGTGGGGCTGCGCCAGGGCAATGCCAGAGCTTGCTGGGGAAATCCAGCAAAGCCTTTTTTCCCAGAACTCGGAGCAGCGGGCTTGGAGAGGGGTGGCCATATGAACTTAATAATAGGAACATTGTTGGAACATAAAGCATCTGTCAGGAGTTAATATGATTTATTAGAGGTGTCTGTCTCTCCCCTTCTTTCTCTTCTCCCTCACTGGGTAGGCAGGAGAGGCCTGAAACCCAAACCCAGGGAGGGCGGAGGTGGGGCTGGAATGGGCACCCAGCCCCACATCGCCTTTCTCCAGGTGAAAGGTTCTCAGTTCTCACCCGATCCTGGCTCCCAGGATTTTCTCCTGTGGCTCCACATACCCATCCCTTTGCACATCTCTCCCCAAGCCTCCCATTCTCCCACCAGCTCCACCTCAAGCCCAGGAGAACCAGGGGATCAGCTCCTGCCCCACCAGGACCCTGCAGTCCCACAGGCGGGACATCGCTTGGGAAAGCTCCAGGATTTATCCGGGTGCCTTGGCTCCTCATGGATAGAGCCTGGCTGAGCTGGGTGGGATGGGGGATCCTCAGCCCCCTATGAGTGGAGCCCCAGGGGTTTGTGAAACTAATTCAAAGATGTCTGGACAAGGTAACTAGAAATAGGAAGTTAATCGTTGGAAGTTAATTAGTTACACATCGGCCTGCACTGGCACAGGAAGATTTTTAAGACTCGGCAAACCACAGAAAGGAGAAAATGCCTGGAAAAAAAAGGAGTGTTGTAGGTTCATAAGGGAATTGCCACTTTGTGAGGGTCCTGAGTTAAGAACAGGCCCCACTGGGGAGCACTGGGACAGGACAGGGTACAGCTGCTGGGTCACAGGGCACAGGCACTGGGTGCAGGTTTGGGTGCTGGAGCCGTTGCAGAAGGGGTGCTGAGCTGTGCCGTGCCAAGCTGTGCCAGGCTGATCTTAACTAAACCATGCCATGGTAGGCAAACCATGCCGTGCCAGCAGTGCCACGCTACGTGAGCCATGCTGTGCCATTCTAAGCTGTGCCAGCAGTGCCATGTCAGCTGAGCTGTGCCATGCCATGCCAAGCCAAGCCAAGCCAAGCCAGGACAGCACTGTCATGCCATGCTAGCCGTGCTCTGTGATGTTGTTGCAAGGTGTGTTAGTGGCACCACACCATGGCAGCTGAGCCACGCCGTGCTAAGGTGTGCTAGCAGTGCCAAGCCATGCCATGCCATGTCAGCCATGCCAAGGTGTGCCAGCAGTGCCATGCTGTGCCATGGTAAGGTGTGCTAGCAGCTCCCATCCATGCCATCCAAGCTATGCCATGCCACGCCAAGCTGTGCCAGCAGAGCCATGCCATGCCATGGTAAGGTGTGCCAGCAGTGCCATGCTGTGCCATGGTAAGGTGTGCTAGCAGTGCCAATCATGCCATGCCATGGTAAGGTGTGCTAGCAGTGCCAATCATGCCATGCCGTGCCATGCCACTCCAAGCTGTGCCAGCAGTGCCATGCCATGCCATGCTAAGGTGTGCTAGCAGTGCCAGCAGAGCCATGCCATGCCGTGCCATGCCACTCCAAGCTGTGCCAGCAGAGCCATGCCATGCCATGCTAAGGTATGCTAGCAGTGCCAATCATTCCACGCCATGCCACGCCACGCCACGCCAGGCTGTGCCAGCAGTGCCGCGCCGTGCCGCGCCGTGCCCGCCGAGCCCCGCAGCCGCCGGGCTGCGCTCGGGCCGGTGCCGCGGTTCTCCCCCGCGCGGCGGCGCGGGGCGGTGGCGGCG
>NW_020898031.1:562438-564514 GCF_003984885.1 Neopelma chrysocephalum
GCCCATCCGCGTCCTGAAGATGCTCAGCGCCCACGGCGGCCACCTCCTGCACCCCGAGTACCTCCAGCCGCTCTCCTCCACGCCCGTCAGCCCCATCGAGGTCAGTGCCCGCCGCCCCCCCCCGACCGCGGCTCGGACCCCCCCGGCTCCCTCCCAGCCCGGCGCTTCCCGGTTCTCCCGGCCGGGCTCTTCCCGGGCCGGCGCTCCCGGCTCTTCCCGGCTCGGCGCTCTCGGTTCTGCCGGCCGGGTTCTTCCCAGCCCGGCTCTTCCCGGCTCGGCGCTCCCGGTTCTCCGGCCGGACTCTGCCCTGCCCGGCGGCCCCCGCTCCTTCCCTCCCCGCCGCCGCTGCAGCCGCAGCCTCGCTCCCCCCCCTATTCCCGGTCCTTCTCCCCGGCCGGGCGGGTCCCCCCTCCCCGTCCCCCCCCATCCCCGCGCCCTGGCTCTGCGCCGGGCCCGGCCCCGGGGTTTCGGGGGGTGGGGGGTGAGGCGGGTTGCGGGGGCGCCGTCGGGGTCCCCCCTGACCGGCTCCGCTCCGCCCGCAGCTGGACGCCAAGAAGAGCCCGCTGGCGCTGCTGGCCCAGACCTGCTCGCAGATCGGGAAGCCCGACCCGCCGCCCTCCTCCAAGCTGAACGCCGTGGCCGCCGCCGCGCCCGCCGCCGAGAAGGAGCCCACCGCCCGCCCCGCCGCGCTGAAGCCGCCGGGCAGCGGGGACGCGCCCGCCGAGGACAAGTCCAGCTTCAAGCCCTACTCGAAGGGCGGCGCGGAGCCGCGCAAGGACGGCGGCGGCGCGGACAAGGCCGGCTTTCGGGTGCCCAGCGCCGCGTGCCCGCCGTTCCCCCCGCACGCCGCCGCCTCGCCCGGCGGCTCCCGCGGGGCCTCGCCGCAGCACCCCGACCCCAAGGGTGCCGAGGAGAAGAAGGAGCCCGAGGGAGGCAAGCCCAGCCCCGAGGGGACGGGCGGGGGGCTGGGGCGCGGGGCGGTGGAGCCCGGGGCGCACGGCGAGCCCCCCTCGGGCCGCAAGTCGGAGCCCCCCGCCCTGCCGCCCGCCGGCCATGTGGCCCCGGTGTCGCCCTACAAGCCGGGCCACTCCGTCTTCCCGCTGCCGCCCTCCAGCATCGGCTACCACGGCTCCATCGTCGGCGCCTACGCCGGCTACCCGTCCCAGTTCGTGCCCGGGCTGGACCCCACCAAGCCGGGGCTGGTGGGCAGCCAGCTGCCGGGGGCTCTGGGGCTGCCGGGCAAGCCGCCCAGCTCCAGCCCGCTCACCGGGGCCTCGCCGCCCTCCTTCATGCAGGGATTATGCCGGGACCCGTATTGCCTGAGCTACCACAGCGCCTCGCACCTGGGCTCCAGCAACTGCTCCAGCTGCGTGCACGACCCCGGCAGCCTGAAGAGCGGATACCCCTTGGTGTACCCCACGCACCCCCTGCACTCGGTGCACACCACGCTCTCCTCCAGCGGCACCCCCAGCCTGCCCGGCCACCCCCTCTACACCTACGGCTTCATGCTGCAGAACGACCCCCTGCCCCACATATGCAACTGGGTGTCTGCCAGCGGACCCTGCGACAAGAGGTTTGCCACCTCGGAGGAGCTGCTCACCCACCTACGGACCCACACGGCCCTGCCGGGGGCCGAGAAACTCTTGGCGGGTTACCCTACCTCCGGGCTGGGCTCCGCGGCCTCCTGCCACCTCCACCTCCCGCCCGCCGCCCCCGGGAGCCCCAACACGTTGCCCGCCTCGCTCTCCTTGAGGAGCCCACACACTTTGGGACTAAACAGGTACCACCCCTACGGCAAGAGCCACTTGCCCACAGCCGGCGCCCTGCCCGTGCCCTCCTTGCCGGCCGCCGGACCTTACTACTCCCCGTACGCGCTCTACGGCCAAAGACTCACGTCAGCTTCTGCACTGGGATATCAGTAACCCCGCAGCTCCCGAGCCCCCCGCGCCCTCCTTGGACTCTGTATTTATTACTGTATGTTAGCTTAAAGCTGGGAATATAAGTGCATTATACACCAATGAATCAATGGTATGCAAAAGTCTGTGTCCAAAAAAAAAAACACAAAAAAAAAAAAAC
>NW_020898031.1:564614-596569 GCF_003984885.1 Neopelma chrysocephalum
TTTTTTTTCTCCCCCCCCTTCTTGTTTCTTTTGAATATTTTTTTTTCCTTCCCCCTTCTTAATTTCCCCCCTGAGAAATTCTTGCATGACTCCTGCCACACATGGAAAAGAAAAAAAAAAAAAAAAGGCGTTTTCCTCCTCCCCCTCCGCATTTGTCGCTCTGGAATTCTGTTCTCTGCGTTTGTAATTTGCAGATATAACTCTCTTTTTTTGTAATTTTTTTCCTTTTTTTTAATTTTTTCCTTTTTCCGTTTTAATTTTTTTTTTATTTTTTTTTCGCCTTTTTAAATTTTTGGTTGTTTTTTTTTTTTTTAATTCACTTTTTTTCCTTTTTTTTTTTTTTTTTTTTTTGCGCTGTGTCCGGGGGCCCCGGGGGAGGGGGAAATCTGTATGGATGCCGGCTGGGCGATGGTTGCTCCCCAGCTCAAGCCGTGCTTCCCCCCGCGGCCGTGCCCCGCCGTGGGGCTGCAGGACCCCCGCGTGTGTCCCCCCACCCGCCCCCAGCCCGGGGGGGGCTCGAGGAGCGGCGGGCGCAGCGGCAGGACCGGCGGCCCCGGGCGGGCGGACGAGCCCCGGTAAGTCTGATTTTGTTAATAAACGGCTCTTGGTTGTAACCCACGCTCTGGTCTCGTCTCGTCCCTCCCGGGGGGGTCCGCCCGGGGCCGCGGGGTCTCAGCACCATCTAGTGGTGGCGGGTCCCGGGCACCGGAGCCCCGCGGGGACCGAGCACCGGAGCCCCGAGCGCGGCCCCGGGGGGCTCGGGGAGGGCTCCGGGGGGGCTCCGAGCCGCCGCGGTGCCTCTCCGTCCCCCCCCCTCCCCTCCCCGCGTGTCCGTGCCCCCCGGTGTTCCCACGCGGGGCGGCGGAGGGAAGGTTCGAGAAGGTGTTTGAGCGGGGATCGATGCGGGAGCCCCGGTGCCCCCGAGTCGCTGTGGGGAGCGGGTGGTCGCACCCCCCCCAAGCACAGCGGGGGTGCGGTTTTAGGGGTGGAATTGCGGTAGGAGCAGGGTCCCAGACCTCGGTGTGAGGGCCCCCGGGAGCTGGTGGGGGTCCTGTCCCCCCCGTTTGATCTTTGTGCCAGGAGATGGGGGTGATGAATGGCTCTGGCGTCGCTCTGGCTCCATCCCCGCTGTGTTGGGGGGCTCGGCCGGGCAGGGGGCTGTGCCAGGCAGGGGGCTGCCACCCACCTGCCCATCCCATTCCCCAAGGAAAGGGCTTTTACTCCAGCAGTGGGACCCCCGGCCGAGCCCCCACTCCCTGGTGGAAACCCCCGCGCCCCATTGCCCCACACCACTTGTTTTTTCTGCCTCACTCCTGTTGCATTTCGGGTGAGTCACGCAATTAATCCCTGTTAATTGCCTTCTCAATATTGCTTTATGCCCTGTGTTTAAATTCCTTTGTGCCCTCTGAGCTGAAAAATAACGTGCTGGGAACAGGGACTGCTTTTGCCAAAGGGATTTTCTATTTTCCTGCCCGTTCCTCGAGCGCGGCTGGGGGCGTGTGGCCGGCAGGAGGGCTTGGCTGGGGTCTCCTGTGGCAGTGGGAGAGGCTGGTGGTCCAGAGGCCAGTCACCCCTCGGCCAGCAGAGGGGTGGGCAGCACCATTCCGAGCTCCTCAAGGCTGGGGAAGGCTCTTTTGGGGGGTCTATGGCTGACCCTTGCCCTGTGTGGATGTGGCTGGGGTCTGGCTCTGCCTGCGGTGGTCCCGCTCCTTCCAGGCAGGATGTTTGCTGGAGGAGGGCCTGGGCTTTGCAGAAGTGAGGTTGGAGCAGGGGGGCTTTGCTGAGGCTGTTGGCAGGACGTTGCAGGGCAATGGGGCAGAGCAGCTCCAGTGCTGCCGTCCCCTCCGGGGGCATATCGGAGGTATCCAGACCCCCGTGTCCCTCGGGAGCATCGCTGCTCCCTGGATGTCGCCAGCAATGCCGCTCGGCATCGGCCTCGCTCAGGCACCGCCCGTCCCCGGCATAAATCACAGCTCCTCGTCTGCGGCTCCGAAATGCCGGGCCTGTCGCAGGTTCCTGCACCGGCGTTTCGCCCCACGGTGCCTCTCCCTGGCCGTGGCCTGGTCGCTGCTGCCGGTGCCGCCGGGAGCCTCGTGCCCCGCGGGGCGGGAGGGCGATGCCGCAGTGCCCGGGACGTGCCGGAGGCGCGATGGCCCAGTGTGGTGCCAAAACCAGCACGCCCGGCACGGCGGCTCCCGGGTCTCCGGGCTGCTGGGGCCGTGCCACGTGCCAGCCGTGGAGCAGCCTGGGCAGGGGGAGAGGGGCTGCACAGCCCCTGTCCTGCCAGAGCCCCCTCTCCCAGAGCTGCCGGGTGCGTCCCTCTCCTTATGGCAAAGCCCTGTCTGCCCCAAACCCTCCTTTCTCCAGGATGCTCCCTGCTCCAAAACCGAGCCCATGCACCTTCCCTCCGAGCTGGATGCTGCTCGGGTGCATCCTGCTGCACAGGAGGCTCCCTGAGGAATCTTTTTCCCCTCCCTAAAGACTGCAGCAGCGGGGCCAGACCATGTAAACAGTGCGAGTATCATCTGATAGCGGTGGCACTTGGGCTGGAGCTGCTGGGGAACGGTTGCGTTGCCAATGTATTAAATAACTCCCCGTGTAATGTATGCCCAGGTTATTGCGGAATTCATTTTATAATAAGAGCACTGGGATGCACTTTATTAATCATTCTGTCTAACAACCTGCACTCCACAGTTTCGGTTTGATTTGATTCAATCCTGTCTTTCTGCAAAATATATGGCTGAGTGGGTCGGATAATGTATGGCTTAATTTAGAGTTGTATGGGTTTGAATTACCATTTTCATAATGTGCTGTGCATTAATGTGTTGCATCATTTATACAGAAAAATGTGCAAGGTTTCAAACCTCTCCAGGAGGCAAAAGTCACCTAAAGGGAACGCGGAGTGACAGAAAAAAGGCCTTTTCAAACCCAGCTGGGGCTGGGAGGACACCGGTGGGTGTCGGGCGTGGGGACAGCAGGGTTGGGGCCGTGCTGGTGGCTCCTTTCCCCGTGGCACAGCAGCACCTTCTCCAGCTCACCCCGAGCTGCCGGGGACCTCCAGCACTTGACTCGCCGGTGACCCCGGTGCCGGCGCTCGCCGCAGCCGCGCCCACCGTCACTCACCCCGCGCTGCGAGGAAAAAGCTCTGATTATCCAAATACAGTCATTAAAGGGGAAATGTGTTTTTAGGACTGTCAGAGTGATTAATGAGGGTTAGCAATCCTTGCAAATGCACTTGTTTAGTCTAACTGGCAGCCTCTCCTCTCCTATTGATTTATCGTGGCAGTTGCCGGGGCCGTGGTGTGTGTGTGTGGAAGGAGCGGGGCCGTGCCGGGGCTGCCGGAGCGGGGAGCAGGGTGAGGGGCCCGGCCGAGCGGCACGGCACGGCACGGCACGGCACGGCACGGCACGCTCCGCTGTGCCGGGGGCAGCCGAACAAAGGCAACATTATACCTTGTGCCGGGAAGGAATGAGTCGGACGCGCACGCCGAGCCGCTCCGCGGGCCTTATAAATATCCCCGTCTGTAAAGCCCGAAGCCCAGCTGACCACAGCCCACCCAATAAATGCGTGAATGAAAGAGCCAGGCCCTATTTTTGCTTGCTGTTTTCCTTCCTCTCCTGCACACAAACCCCCCGGTGTCTTTTAGGTGATGCAGAGGTGGCTGCCCGCAGACGTACAAGGCGTTTCAGAGTCCAGAGCGTCACCGAGGGCCAGAGCAGCGCCCGCCAAGGGGTCAGGTCGGGATGCAGAGGCGCAGGCCGGAGCAGAGCCGTGGTGGGTGGATGAGAAGTTTATGGGCTGCATAAAGCGGCTTTTCTTTCCACGTGAGCGCTGGTGGAAGCCCCGGAGAATACGGGCTCTGTGTTCGTCCTCACAGCCAGAGTGGTCTGGATGTCTCCTGTCCCCCTGCCAGCGTCCCTGCACCCAGCCCGGCATCAGGGGTTTGCCCGGGGAGACACTTTGTGCTGCGTGAGCTGAGAGCCGACTCGGAGGGACAGACCCGTGCTGGGAGATGGCAGCGGAGTTCCTGCACTGGAGCTGTGTGCTGGAGCCCCACGGGAAGGGAGCAGCTGGAGCAGCCGGCGGCGATGGCACGGAGTGGATGGGGCAGCACCGGCACACGGAGCTGCCCCCCTGGTCTGCACCGTGAGCCCGGCACTGCCCTGGCCTGTGGTTTGCCCGAGCAGTGGGGCAGCACAAGTGACGAGAGGCCTTGGAGGAGGCGAGTGGAAAGGAGCAAAGATCTCGAGGCGCTCAGGGAGCCCCCCAAGCCAGAAGAGCGTGGGCAAGCGCCTGGGACACTGCGGTGGCCAGGAATGCCACGGGTGGGAGTGGACTTTCCTCTGGCTCTGGATAACGGCTGAAGAGCTGCTGCTGCCACTGTGAATCAGTGCGTGGAGCAAACCCTCCAGTGGCACAGGCACCAGCTTCCAGCAGCAATACACCATCATCTTCCTCACCTCGGCAGGACACCCGGCTGTGGCTGGTCACTGGGAAGAGCACAGAGGGACCCGTGGCCGTGGCTCCCCTCTCCTGCAGTGTCTGAGCAGTGTGACAATCCAACACGGGCACGGGGCCGGCGACAAACACCCCAGTCCTGAGGCTGAGCCCCGTGTGGGGCCACGGCCGTTCCCTGCAGAGCACAGCCCCCCCTGCACAGATGGACACCGGTGTCTGTGAGTGATCCTGCCTGTTCCTGCGGTTCCTGGTTAATAGTTATCCCTCTGTTTATTATCCTGGTGAATAACTGGAGAGTGGTAATTCTATGCACACAAACATTTCTTCGACTGAACCTCACTGGAGAGCGCTGGGGGAGGTGCTCAGCTGACAGCTCCATGTACAGAGAGTGTTCCTGTAGCCCGAGTCACAATAACAAACAGATTTACACAGACCGTGGTGCTTCGTAAAGGTGTTTATGGAAACCTCACAGAGCGGCTTTGCCGTGGCTTCATCCCACCTTGCAGCAGGAGACGGATGACCCCTCCCAGTGTGGCAAAACCCACAAGCATACAAAGGACATGCATCACCCCGTGGCTTCGAGGGCTTTATAGACCCCTCCTGCAGTGGAGCAGAGAACCAAAATGGCCTTTTTTTTGTCCCCCACATCTGCAAAGGGCGGCTCCCCAGTGACACATGGTGCCCACCACAGCAGCTCCTGGATCTCCACCGGTGCCTCCATGAGAGAGGGAGATGCTTCTGTGCCAAAGAAAAAGGACTGGTAGGAGCCTGGGGTCCCGGTGCCACCTCTCCATGACCAGCTCCCGCAGGAGAAGTGGCTGGGGGGCTCCAAGAGTGAAGGACAGGAGAGAGATGGGGACTGAGGTTCTGGATCTTTCTTGCTGAACCCTCACCGTCTTCTCTGCGCTCCTGCTCTGCTGGGGAGGGAGAAGAGGGAGAGCAAAGCACCCAAAAATCTGCTGTGTGTTTCTCTCCTGGATGAGAAGGATGGGGCTGCTCATCACCCCCACCGGGAGCCCCGGTCCCCTGGGCAGAGCTCCCTTAAAAGTGACTCCTTGTTTCTGCTGGAGCAGGGTTTTGTTCCTCTTCCCTTCACAGACTTGGTAACAACCGGCAGGCTGGAACGGGATGGTGGCCAGGTCCTCCTCCGAGGTGGGAAGAGCTGTGTTCTGTGGAAAATGGAAAAGGAATTGAAAGCCCTTTGTTCCCTTTGGGTTTCCTGCAGTCTCTCGGGCTCTGGTTGAGTTTTGTACTGGGAACAGCTGGGACGGGGCTGGATGGGTGCAGAGATGTGCTCTGTCCCCATTGCTGCCTTGATAATTCCCAAACTTTTCCGAGTCGCCCGCTCCGGTGCGGCCCAGGCACAGGAATCCTGTGGCACTGGTGGAGCCCGGCGCCTGCACCCCCCGGGCTGGCTCTGGACCCCTGCAGGCCAAGGAATTGGGGCCAAAAAGCCAGGAGGAGCCCTGGGGCAGGCTGGGGGGGGGGTCCTCCCCGGGGAGCACCAGGCTCCAGCAGCCAGTGTCCAGCCACCCACTTTAGGGGTGTGGCAGACCCCAAGCCCTCCTGGCCACGGGGGAACCTTTTGGGGCACAGGGGTCTCTCGTGCAGGTTTGGGGTCTGGCTCTGGGCTGCTGGGGAGCGAGAGGGGTGTTTTCTCCATGCCAGGGGTGCCGCTGCCATCCCGGGGTGTCCCTGCCATCCCGGGGTACCACTGGCATCCCGGGGTGCCCCTGCTCATCCCTCTGCCCGTGCCCTTCTCCCGCCGGCCGGGAGCGGCCCTTTCATCTCCCGGGTGGGTACAAATGGAGCTGTCAGCTGCGATCAGCCCCGCGATATGACAGGTTGCGGGGCCGGGGCCCCTCGAACAGAGCAGCCTTGTCTGTCAGAGCCGCCTGACACTCCCCATAATGGCCAGATGGATGAGACTCTGAAAGTAGGGCCCCGGCGCGTTTTCAACTCTATTTTGGGTGAAAACACTTCTTGAAAGATCTTGAAAGGAGCTGGCAGTTTGGTAGTTCAAATGATTAATGAGCACTGGCTCTGCCGGGTGGATTTCTCGCGCCGTGCCAGCAGCTGGGCTGCTCCAGCGGGCCAAGACACGCCGAGCTCCCCCCGCGCCCCCCGGGCCCCCCCCGAGCCCCCCTGGTTTTCCCGGAAATGACACCAACGCGACAGGCCCTGCATATGGAAAAAGTTAAATATAAATTACTGCTGAAAGAGGCCTCGCTGAGCGGAGTTAGTTAAAGATGTTTATGGATTCAGAAACACGGGCCTGCATATGTATTTAGGGATGACAAATGTGATTCAATAAGTCAGGAATTTCTCCGTGGGCTGAGGCAGGACCCGCGCGGCGCGGGCGCTGCTCTGGGCTCTCCGGCTCAGCGCCATAAATCCTGCAGACAGGCTCCTTGTTCCTTCCCGGGCAGCTTGGGATTGATTTTCCTTTTTTTTCCCCCGGATCAGACCGAGCCGCTGCATCTCCTGCGCTTGGGACATGACAGCTCTGCTCTGTGCCTGGACCCTCCATGGGTGTCCCCCGGGGCGGCTCTTGGAGGGCTTGGGAAAACTCACTGGATGCTGTGTGTGGGTCACTGGGGACTGTGCCATCCATGCCACCGCCAGTGCCAGGCACATCCCTGTCCCCGAGCTCTCCCGTCCCCCCGCAGAGCCACAGACCCTTCAGGACTGTCAGCGGATGATTAATGACCAGCAACTCCAGATTGCTAATTTGGGCGTTTGACCCAGTGTTCAGTGAATTCAGCCCTAATTCTGCAGCACCTTCCCGTGGGCACCTGGGGGGGGGGTGTCTCATGGAGCCTGGAGGGCACCCACGTGTCCCCCACCCAAACTGCCCTGTGCTCCCGCTGCTCTTTGGTGTCTCGCTTGGGGCGCACAACAAACTGAAGCAAGACACCCCTAAACTAAACTCCAGCTGCTGGGGTGGGGGCCAGGCAGGGATGGCAAGCCCGTGGCAGGGATGCTGGATTCACGGCGGTGATGAGAGGTCCAGGGATGCTCGACTTGGTGTGACCAGCAAACCTGCAGTGATGGGCAGTGCAGGAACCACCCCCTGGGCTCCCCCCATCCCACATCTCATCACAGGGAAGGGCCTTTCGGGGGGTCAGTGCCTGGCCAGACCTTGGACCCACAGCCACATTCCTTTGTCCTGATTTTATTCGTTAGCAGCGTTTGGCCTGGACACGGAGACAGCTAATGAGGGACGGAGTTTATTGCAGTTTGATTTTTCTGTTAAAACAATACAATAAAATAAATGCACTTGGAAATCTGGTCTGTGTTTGTACATAGGAGATTTATGGCTCTGGAGGCTTCCAGAGAGGCGCAGCCTTTCATTCCCTTCCTTATTGGAACAGATCATGTTGCAGAGTTTAAAGGGCTCTGGAGTTGTGATTTATGTGAAGGGAGAAATGAGGGAAATCCAACTATCTGTTCCCTGGCTCAGATCATCCAGTAACTCCCGGCCAAGGGGACGGATCTGCACCTCCTCCATGGATTTTTTTTATTTTTTTTCCCTGCTGTTGCTTACATTATCCCACTCTAAATATATCACCGAGCCAGGGCTGAGTCCTGACCTGGGCTTCAGCACCTCGCCGAGGCTTCCCCAGCCCTTCCCGGAATCCCACAAATAAATTTCCCTCCTGGAGCCCTGTCCGAGCTCCTCCGCTGACAGGACGGGACCTGCACGGGGCCAGCCCTGCCTTGATCCAGAGCAGAGACCAAGGCAGGGATCTTGGGTTTATCCCTGGGATCGGGTGATAACTCCATGTCACCGGTCCCTGCTTCCTCCCAGGGGAGCCCTTTCCCCTCCCTTGCCGCTCTCCCGGGCAGAGGAGAGCGCTGCAGCTTGGATCCAGGTGGGGATTTGTGCCTGGAAGCCTTTTCCATGAATTCCCCAACCCGTCAGCCCCTGCCTTGTTTCTGTGACTCAGCAGGATGATGCTGCAGTTCCCACAGCTGAGTGGGACCAGGCTCCAGGCCGGGGCTGCTGCAGCCGCTTCCCTCCCGTTCTCACGGAGGAAAAGTGTGTTTTTCCCTTCTCTGAGGTTTCCTGCTCCCCGGGGATGAAGCTGTTGTGGGGACAACCAGAATGTCACCACGATGGCCCCGTGCTGCCCTGGTGCACCCCAGCCCATCCCAGTCATCCCAGTGGCTGCCACCAGCAGGAACAAGGTGAGATCGTTCCCTGAGCCCACACCAGCCTTTTTTTGAAGCTTTTGGCGTTTGCAGGCTGGAGCTCCCTCTGTTCTGGTGCAACTCCTGCTTCTCCTTGGAGCCAGGTACCTCTAGGACACTTGGAAAAGACCAGTTGGGGTCCCACCATCACTGTCCACCCCTTGCTGTGCTGCGTTGGGATGCCCAAGGGAGGAGAATTCCCTTCTCTGTCGTGACCATCTCACCGTGGAACAGGGAAGGAGCGACTGAGATTTCCAGCCCAGGGGGGACCTGACTCTGATGGCTGCTCTCCTCCTCCTGTCCCAGCACCATCCCAGCTCCATCCCAGCTCCTCCAGCCCGTGTTTTTGGCAGGGTATTCTCTCCCCTCTGCACACAGACGGTCTCTGTTTGCCATTAGCCTTCCCCCCCCCTCTGCCCTCGGAGCTGATCCCAGCGCTAATTCTCACGCATGTTTCGGGTAAATCTACTTTCTTTCCCGGGATGAATTGTGGTTTCCAAGCGCTATTAATCATTTCCCTTTAGAAAACAGCGTCGGGGGGCTGGAAACACATTGCTCCTTTATTTACTGGGGGATGACCTGGCAGGCTGGCACAGGGCCACGGGGCCGGCGCCTGCGGGACGACGTGGGGTGTGGAGTGAAGCCTCGGGGTGAGCTCCCCTCTGCTGTGCCAGGAGTTGGCTCCCACCAGGGTCACCTCCCCCGAGGACAAACCCCCCCGGCCCTGAGGCTGGGGGTGAGCAGGAGCCAGCGGGGCAAGGGGATGGTGATGGAGAGGAAAACCTGGCAAAACGCCACGATTTCAACCCTTTCCCAAGCGCCTCTTCCCGGAGGGGTCGTTCCCTGGGAGCTTTTCTGCCCCACGGTCGAGGGCAGGAATGTCTCCCCGCCCTCTGCCTGCCCCACACACTCCTTGCAATGTCTGGGACATGGAATCAGGACCCTCAGTCATCGCCCGTGGAGGGTTCAGGTGGGCCCTGAGGCAGAGGAACCCCCTCGTGCCCCGCTGGTGCTGAGGAAGGGGCATAACGAGCACACGTGAGCTGTTCCCTCCTCGCCAGGTCCAGATTGTCAGGGGATGATTAATGGCCAACGCCACAGAACTCCCTGGATTGCCAAGTGCTGCATTGTTAGTGCTGACACGGAACGAGCCCGGACAGACTTGAACACAATCCTGACCCGTAATCGGCAAATAACGTCGGATGGACGGAATTTGTGAAGTGGTTCCCCCACACAGCCCCTCTCCCACCCCCTTCCCTTCCAGAGCTGGGGCAGAGTGGGAAGGGTCCTGGCTGAGTGCTCTGCACCCTCCAGCTCCAGCTCCTTCCAGGGATTTCCCTTCCCGGGCTCCACTGCTCCTTTGGGTTTCAGCGAGGAAGGAGAAGTTGGGGTGGGGATGGAGATGGTTTGGGATGGGATGGGATAGGGAAGGGGATGGGGATGAGATGGGATGGGAAAGGAGACGGAGACAGGAGTGGGGTTGGGGATGGGATGGAGTTAGGGATGGGATGGAAATCATGAGGTCAGTAGTGGGGATGAGGATGGGGTGGAAAGGGAGATGGAACAGGAGTGGGGATGGGGTGGCAGAGCTTTCCACCCCTCGGCTCCGGCTGTGCACGGAGGTAACCTTAAACGCCAAGGAGGAACGGCAGCGGGGACAGAGTTTTTCCAGCCCTATTCCCAGCTGTCAGGCGGTGATTAATGGCCAACAGCCTCGGAATTGCCTTTATTGCCAGCCCGGCATTGTTACTTGTGACAGCTAATGAGGGCGGACAGACTTTACACAGCGCTTTGCACCGGCCCCGACGGAGCAGCCCCGCGGGGTCTGGAGCCTGAGCCGGGCAGGGGGACCCTCCCCTCAGCCCAGCAGGGCCCGAGCCGGGCACATCCCACCCCGGGGCAGGGATGAAGAAGTTTTCAAGTACCAGAGAGAAGCGGGTGCAATAAACCATTTATTCCCACAAAAAAAGCCCGTGCTGTTAAAATCCCGGGCCCTGCAGCACAGACACAACTGAATGTTCCTGGCCCCGGGTCCAGCAGTAATGATTTTTTTTGGCCTTTAATTTTTTTTTTTTTTTTTAAGGATTATTACAAATAATATTTACCTTTGTGCTGGTTCACATCTTGATGCTGTTAAACACATGGCCGCAGCTGGTTTCCCGTTCAGGGGAGTGATATAGCTCTGGTATTATGAAGCAAAACCTCTCCTGCAAGCCAGAACACCCCACATTTAAAAATCTATTACTTTTCAATATTCCATGGATGTATTTTGCTCCAGCTCACAGCAATTTCCTAGTTTACCCTTATTAAACCGAGAGGGGCTGAGTGGGGGCTCGTGATTTATGAAACACATACTAGATTCATTAAAACCTTTAAAGATTTAATACATTTTATCAAGGCCTTAAATCTGGGCAAACGCCTTTAAGAAAACACCAGCTACGGGGTGTTTTTCATCCCCAGCGCCCCTTTCGCGCTTGTTTAAGAGCCGTAAAATTCGGATTGACAAATTCCATCCCTTATCCCTAAACGGGCGCTGAACCCTCCACTGTACAACCCCAGAGATCCACCAAGCTCGAAGATCAATTTTTTTTTTTTTTTTTACCCTTTTTACCCCTCTTTTTTTTTTTTTTTTTTAATACTGGAGAACAACCCGAACGAAAAAAAATAGTTTGTTTTTTTTTTTAACAGCTACACGTTTTGAATTTGAACAACGTGGAAAACAAATAAACAAATAAATAAAAATTCGAACAGCAGCTACTCCTTTGCTCTCCGTTGGAGCTGGATCTGGGGGTGCAGGGAGTGCGGAGTTTTGGGGGTGCGGGGGGGTTTGGGGAATGCGGAGTTTTAGGGATGGGGAGAGCGCGGAGTTTTGAGGGCGCGTAGTTTTGGGAGCGTGGAGAGTTCGGAGAGCGCGGAATTTCGGGGGGGCGGGGGGCGGTCCCGCCGCGCGGGTCGGGGGCGGGTCTCGAACCCGCGGCCTCCGGCACTTGCTCCGCCGCTCCTCCATCGCCCCCTGGCGGCGACACCGGCGGTGGCACCGGCGGTCGCGCGGTGATGACGCAACTGGCGCGCCGCCGGTGCCGGTGCCGGGCATGGCCCAGCTCGGCGCCATCGCCGCGCTCGCCCTCGGGGTCGCGGCCGCCGCGCTGCTCTCGGCCGTGCACAAGATCGACGAGGGGCACATCGGCGTCTACTACCGGTGAGGAGGCGGCCCCGCTCCGCCCCGCCGCGCGCCGGGAGAACCGGGCTTCTCCCGCTCACGCTTCTCTCTCTCTCTGCCCCCCCCCCGTCTCCTTCTCTCGCAGCGGCGGCGCGTTGCTGACCTCCACCAGCGGGCCCGGCTTCCACCTCATGCTGCCCTTCATCACGTCCTACAAGTCAGTGCAGGTGCTGCTGGGCCCGGGGGAGCCCCGGGGGTCGGGCGGGGCCGGGCGGTGCCCGGTACCGGGGGGAGGCGGCTCTCGGGGCGGCCCCGCTGAGCCCCGAGCGAGGGGCCGAGCGCCGCGGGTCCAGCTCTGTCTTGGGAGGCTCCCCCGGGGGAGCCCCGCGGGGATTTTCCCGGCGCAAATCCCTCCCTTTAAACCTCTTTTCCTTCAATCCCCCCCCCTCCAGACCACGCTGCAGACGGACGAGGTGAAAAATGTCCCGTGTGGTACCAGGTGAGATGTTCAGCTCTTCCTCCATCCTGGCTGGAAACTCTGGGTCCTTCCCCTTTTCCACACTGGTTACTCCAGGGCTTTAAGATTGTTCTCAGGGGCTGGATTTCCCCCCTGCAGCCACCAAACTGGGAGCACTGGGAGGGTCTGTAAGGCCATGTCTGTGCCACCGTCCCTGGAGGCTGGGGGAGTTTTGGGGTGGTGCTGGGGGGTGTTGGGGTGCTGAGCTGGCTGGGGTGGGTTCTGGGGGGTGTTGGGGTGCTGAGCAGGCTGAGTGTCCCACACTCAGCCCACTGGAGGGGATTTCTCCCCCCTCGAAGCCACTCAGCCCCCAGTAAGTGTCATCCCCCTTTCTCTCCCTTGGCAGCGGGGGAGTGATGATTTATTTCGACAGGATCGAGGTGGTGAATTTCCTCATCCAGAGCGCGGGTGAGTCCTGAGTTCTGCACCCCCTTACACGCCCTGGGGGGGCTGTACTGCACTGAGAGGAGGTCAGGAGGTCGTGGTTGGGTTTGGTTTGGAGCCAGGCTGTACCACAAGTGTGCCTCGGGCACCTTGAGCTCCCGGGTGTCACCCCTGGCCCGGCTCTCCTGGGAATGTCGTGTGTTGGTTGTTTCTTGCTTTTATTACCTGTGTTATCCCGGCCCCCCCGAGCTTTGTGCAGCACCAGAAGTGATGGGGGTAACCCATCAGGTGTGCAGGGGGGCAGCCAAGGGGGCTTGGGGGGAGCAAAGGCTCCTCTGGAGCCCAGGAGGAACGACCTGTGCAGCCTTTTTCCCAAATCCTTTGATTTTTAACGTGCTGGTGGTGTGCTGGAAGTGCCTGGCTCAGCTGGGATCTCTGTTCCATGGCACGTGCAGGACACTGTTCCCAGTGTGCAGGGGTCACACAGGGAGGGCTGGGGGTGGTTCAAACCCTTCTGTTCACAAGGGCAGGGGATGGATATTGGTGAAGGTGTCACAAAATAAACCCACGTGCCCTGACCAGAGGGGGTGTGTGGGAGGGTGTCCCTCGTTTCACACCCGCTCTGGGACTGGGCCCCAGGGTTTTCCCTGAGGGTGCTGAGCCTCCTTCCCCTCCTTCCCCCGGGGTGTCTCCTCTCCCAGTGTACGACATCGTGAAGAACTACACGGCTGACTATGACAAGGCTCTCATCTTCAACAAGATCCACCACGAGCTGAACCAGTTCTGCAGTGTGCACACGCTGCAGGAGGTGTACATCGAGCTGTTTGGTGAGCTGCCCCCGGCCTTTCCTGTGGGATTGCTGGTTCCGAGGGTTCTTCACGGGCTGTTGGTGCAGAACCCCCAACTGATGAGCTTTTATCCATTAATCCCGTGTTTGCTCTGTTTGGAATCAGGGTTGTTAAGCAGCTGCCATCGTTTATCCCTGTTATCTTTTGGAGCTGAGTGCTTCAATATGTTGTAACAATAAACTCCAGCCCCAGCCCTGCCAGTAGCAGAGGGCTTTAGGGAAGGGAGTGGGAATTCTGTGGCATTCTCTGGGTGTGTAGCAGCTGTGATGGGTTGAATCAGTCACAGGATTTGCTAATCCAGATGGAAAAGCCAGTCTGTGGCTCTTTGCTGTTACAGAAAGTCTGAGCAAGCACTTCCTGGCCTGAGGGTTTGATGAGCTTTGGGTCATGCCCGTGGCTGCAGTGCCCATAAACCAGGAGCCTTGGCAGGGGCCTGCTGACCTTCCCAACGGGAAATCCGGCAGCACAGGGAGACACATGGCAGGAGAGGCTGAGGAAGAGTTGTGGTTTCTTGCTAGAACTAGTCCAGTGGCTGCCAGTGCTGAGTGTTTTGTTTCTGGCTCTGGGCTGACAGGAAATCCAGCCTTTCAGCACTGGCAGTGCTGCCTGCGGGCACTGAGCTGCTGGGAACGCTCTGGGAGCCCAAGGGGACGGGATTTGTGCCCGACAGAACACGGGGTGTTTGCAAACTCCTGTTCTCTGTTCACTCTGGGCTTTCCAAGGAGCCTGGCTTTCCAAGGAGCCTGGCTTCCCACTTCCTGCACAAGCTGCAGCCCCGGGGCTGGGATCCCCCCAGTTCCTGCTGGGCGGGTTCCTGGCCCGTGGAGGCTCCAGATGTCGGCAGCTGCTGACGACAACTGCCTGAAATGGGCTCAAAGCACCCGGTCTGCACAGGAGGAACTTGTACAAACTCCCCTGTAGCTCTTGGTCTGGGCTGGCTGGGTCTGGCTCGGGGCTCTGCACTGAGGCACAGCCCCTCTCGGGCGGCCTCTCATCATCCTCTGCCCCCACAGCTGCCAGCAGGTGCAGGGAACTGATAACAGCTGCTTCCAAAACTCCTGGCTGGACTTCATTAGGAGCCTGAGTTCCAGATAGGAAACTGGGACCAAAGCAAACAATCCAGGAGTGTGATGTGATCCCTTCTCAAGGCTGTTACAGATTTCTTCCCTTTGCACTTCCCAGCAGGCCCCAACTGGAAGCTCTGCCCTCCTTGGAGCTTTCATCAGAGCAGGGTTTTCGGTTGTGTTTCCTTTTGAAATCCTCAGCTCCGCTGGAGTTCTGGGACTCCTTGAGCCAAGGAGACATTAGTGATGATTTTTGCAGCCTGTTAAAGTAACTGATGCAGCCATTTCCCATTCCTGCCTTTCCATTTGCCTTGTGTCATGCTGGCACAGGTGCAAGCTGAAATCAGTCAGGATTTAGCTGGACCATGTTACTTCAGGATCCAGTTGGGAAGATCAGTGGGGGAGGAGGTTAGAACACAGATTCTTTATCATAAAGATGCCACTTCTGGCTCAGGGAGATTCCAAACTGCAGGCTATGGAAATTTGTGCCTGCAATGTTCCTGTGGTCTGTCCCAAGTGTTGGTGCTGGTTGAGGCTGCTGGAGATACTGGGAGAGCTGGGAACCTGCCTCAGGGTCAGTCCAGCACTTCTACATCCAACTTACGTTTGTAGTTTCCAGGAATAAGAAACATGAGCCATCCCAGCTCACTCTGGGTGCTGACAGCAAACTGCCTTGGGGGTGTTTTGTTACCTTTTCTTTTTTTTCCTCCTTTAGATCAGATTGATGAAAACCTTAAACTGGCCTTGCAGCAAGACCTAACCACGATGGCCCCTGGATTAATTATACAGGTAATCAGGATTTGACTGAGATATCGAAGGGCTAAAAGGAAATAGGAAACTGAAACTTTTTAAAAAAGTGCTTCACAGCACAGATTTCATTTCACTCCCGTGGGAGCAGCGTCCTTCCCATCCCCCACACAGCTTCTGGTGTCGCTCTGGGTGCTGGTTTGCCCAGGTTACCACCTCCTGTCACGTCAGGAGATCCTCCAGCCCCGTTTCTGTGTGGGTTTGGGGCCTGGTGACAGTTTGTGCAGCTCTGTGTGGCAGAGCAGGCCCGCAGTGTGTGTGTGTCCCCCCCTCATCCCCCGCAGCCCCGGGGGCCGCTCGGCTTTTGGTTGCTGGCTGCTTGCCCGAGTTTTCCCTCGCTCTCTCTCTGCAGGCAGTTCGAGTTACAAAGCCAAACATCCCTGAAACAATCCGGAGGAATTACGAGCTCATGTAAGTGCCTCGGACTCTGCACCTCTGTGTTCCCAGGAGGAGCCAGTCAGGCAGATCAGCGGTGCCCTGGGCAGATCAGCGGTGCCCTCGTGCCACCCTCAGGGAGGGGCTGGAGAGGTGTAGGCACTGCAGGGGCTGGCAGGTCCCTGCTGGGGGAGGAGGGCTTTCTCCAGTTGGAACCCTTGAGCCCAGGAATGATTTGCCCCAGGGCTCCTTCCCCCTGGCACTGGCCCCGTGTGGTGGGTGAGGGGCAGGTGGATGGATTTCACCACTAATCCTCTTGTTTGACTGGGATGGAGAAACTGTTGATTCAACAGGCTGAAGACTTGCAAAGCTTTGAAATAACTTTCTTTAATAGCACTTGACAGTGCTGATCCCTTTTCAATGCCCTGAGCCAGCTGCCTCCTCCTGCCCTTGGTCATTCAGGCATGCCTGTGTTCCCTGAGCCCGCTGCCAACAGCATGTGTAGGGCAGGATGAGACCCCTCTCATCCATTCTGCTTCCCTAGCATTTCATGTGACCTTTTGGGACTGTGGTAAGTCCTGTGTGGTATGGTCATGGTAGGAGAGTCCCAAATCAGCTTGTGTTCTGTTGCCATAAATACAGCAGGACGTGTTGAGAGGCTTGTTCTCAATTCCAGTGTCAGTTCCCTGATTGTGAGCAGGAACAGGGTATTTTAATTATGATCACACTTCTCAAACTCATTCACGTGAGTAAAACCAGTAAGATAGAAAAGGATTTAGCGTGGAAAATGCCCCCCTGGAAGGGTTCAGAACACATGTGGATGTGGCACTTGGGGACATGGTTCAGTGGTGAACATGGACATGCTGGAAGGAGGGGTGAGCCAGCTGGGGCTGTGGGGGGAATCCCCACACCAGTGAGCTCATGTTTTTAACTGGTTTCCCCCCCTCACCAGGGAGAGTGAGAAGACCAAGCTGCTGATTGCGGCGCAGAAGCAGAAGGTGGTGGAGAAGGAGGCAGAGACAGAGAGGAAGAAAGCCCTCATCGGTCTGTGCCTGGGCTGGGAGGCTGGGACACGGGGCTGGCTGTGGGGGCAGGCAGCAAAGGGACCCCAGACTCCAGGGAGGGATGCACATGGTTCAATTCAGGGTCATCTCTGACCTGAAACTCTCCCAGAGAAACTCAGGACTTTGCACGTGGGTTCCAGCCTTGCCTTCTGAGGGCTGGAAATTCTTCCCAGTGTTTATTTCCACCTGAAGTGGGTGATGATTGAGGACTTTCCCGGGTGAGGCTGCTTCTGACATTCAGAAGATGGTGTGATGACAGTGTGGGTGTGTTCCTGTTTTCATTTCAGAGGCAGAAAAGATTGCACAAGTTGCTGAAATAACTTATGGACAGAAAGTGATGGAAAAGGAAACGGAGAAGCGAATTTCGGAGATTGAAGGTGAGTGGGGGCTGAGCTTCCCAGGCCATAAATCCTGAAGCAGTTTGCCAAGGAGTTCTTGAAGTCTGTATTGACTGTGTTCTTCAATCCAGGCTGACATTCACAGGGGTGAAGTTTCTGAGCAGAGGCAGGAATAGGAATGTTTCTCTGCAGACTGTGCTTCTTGAAACTCCCTCTCTCAGGTGCTCTTTCTAGGAGGTTCTTAGGTTAAGGAGATGTTCCCCCACCCACCTGATACAGTGCTTTATCCAGGAGACTCCAGGGCATGGAAAGGGCTCTGCAATTCCAGCTTGGAGTGGCAAGGCCTTATTTTCCCTTCCATTCCTTCTAGGGAATGACAAGCTTTGCAGAAGCCACTGAGGAGCCAGTGTAGAGTTTTACAGATCAGCAGCTTCTCATTAAGAAGTTCTTTGCAGAAACACAGTGGGGTTTATTTGTTGTAGATGTGTGTCAGCAGGTGTCAGCCCCTCAGTTCAGGGCTGTGCTGCCAGAGGATTCCTGCCTCCCTCATTCTTCCTGGTGTCTCTGACTGGGACAGACAACTCCTTTTGGCCAAAAGAGAGGAAGTTGTGAGCCAAACCCTCCACTTGTTTACATGATTTTTTAAGTGCAGCAGCTCTTCCTGCTAGGGGAGGTAAAAAAATGGTTTATGCAGCTGTGCAGCTCCCAGATCCAGACTGGCCTGTTGCAATCATGTGTGGGCTCCATGTCCTAGGAGGAATGTCAGGAGATGAGCAGGATTACACTAACCTTAGCCTGGACGTGGTGGTCTAGTGTCCCATCATTATCATGGGTAGGTGTGAAGTCAGAGGGAAAAGGAGTGCAGAAAGGGGGAGTGTTCCTTTCCTTAAATGTCTCTGCTAGGAGTCAGGAATTTCGGTATCCCACAGTTTCAGAGCCTTTGAGCAGTTGTTGATACAGCAGAGGAAAGCTCTGCAGCAATCTGTCTGAGGGGCAGAGCCTGTAAAGGTTAAAATCCCCTGCTCTGCCTGCCAGAACCTTCATCTCCGCATCCCAAACCAAATCCCATCTGGGAATCGCATCCACAGGCACAGACCTCATCTGCAGAGAGTCTGCTGGGCTGTCCCAGGCTGTTCCTGGAGTCCTGGGCAAAGGCTGTGGGTAAATCCCACGTCTGCAGGGGAACAGTTGCTGTGTTTCAGCACGAGAGTCAGTCCTGGCTCGAGAAGAAAGGGCGAGCTGGGCCCACGTGATGGGGATAATCAAACCCTGCTGTCTGTGAAATGCTTTGAGCTCTGCAGTTGAGATGCAATTTACTCACTTAATGCTCTCAGTCCTGCAGCCATTTAGCTGGAAGCTGAGCTCCCATTTTGTTCCCTCTTCCCCTCGTTGTATCCCGTGCAGTTTAGATGTGGCACTGGCCACTTTATCTTAAAGGTTTCCAGCTGCAAACGGTGCTAACGTGGCTGGAAATAAAAAAATCTGACTCAGAGCATGTGTTTGCTTCCAGATGCTGCATTCCTTGCACGGGAGAAGGCGAGGGCTGATGCTGAGTGCTACACTGCCATGAAGGTGGCTGAAGCCAACAAGGTATTGTGGTTTCCTCTGTGGTGCCTTGGAGCAGGGCTCAGCATCAGGCTGCAGGGGAATACTCAGCACTAGAGCAGTCAGTGTCTAAGTCAAAAAACAAAACAAAATCATCTCCTCTCAGCAAAGTTTCCATCTAACTGAAGCATTTAGATCCTTATTTGCAAGTTCATTTTCTTCTCTGGACAGATAAATAAGTCAGGATGTGTGAAATCTCTGCTCTGCCAGATGCTAAGGGGGCCTGGCTCTCTCTGTGGATGGAATATCAGTTTCAGTTGTGATGAGAAATGTGGATTATTCCAGTCTCAAGCTGGGATCTCCGGGGTGACAAGGCAGGGGCAGAGTAAATCACAGTCCAGGGAAAGAACAAACGGAGCTGATCTCAGGCACCCTGGCAGAGCCTTGGTACTGCAAAAGAAAAAAGAACCAAAACAAAAAACCCAACCTGGAAACAGGAAAATTACATGGATACAACTGCCAGGTGTGTTCCTGCCTACAGCAAGTTCCCAGGACGTGCCAGCAGGAAGCACTTCTGTTCTGTGAGGGTCAGCGAGGAGGACACAGGGCTGGGGTGTTTGTGCACAAGTTTTGCCCCAGTTGTTCCCTCCTCTGTGTTATAATGTGGTTATCCTGAAAAAAAGTGAGCTCTGCTCACCCAAACACTCTTCCTGGGAAACAGCCAGGGATATTTTCCTTCCCAGTAGCTCACGTTGCAAGGGTTGCAGTGAGGGATGTGCTCTCGGGCATCTCCATCACGCCTGGGTTGAACATTTCCCCAGCTGCTCCCATCACTTCACTTTTCAATTTGCCATTTAGTCACTGGGATTTAGAGCTTCGGGAGCCTTCCCAGGGCACTCTGTTTTCCCTGTGGAGGGGCTGGGCACTCCTGATAGGGCTGTGGAAAGGAGGTGCCTCGTGTGCTCCTGGCAGGAGTTTGCTTTTGCCCGAATCCGGGCTGTTGTGACCCGTTTTCTCTCCGTGCAGCTCAAGTTGACTCCCGAGTACTTGCAGCTGATGAAGTACAAGGCGATCGCAGCCAACAGCAAGATCTATTTTGGCAAAGATATTCCCAATATGTTCATGGACTCTGCAGGGAGCCAGACCAAATCTGCAGAGGGACTGGCAGAAGGAATCCCAGACGAGGATGGGGCAGGAATCAGCGAGGACACAAAACTGCTTCATGGTGTCAACTGAGAAGAAAGATTTCTATTCGTTTTGTATCGACAAAACCCCATGAACTGGGAAGTTCCTTTTTGTTTTCCCCCTTTCCCGTGCTGAAAGAGATGAATCAGACTTAATCCTTTCAATCTTTTGTATGACAATTAGACACAAGGACTTTGGTAATTATGGGGTAGGTTTTCGGGTAACTTCTAAGCAGCCAACTCTAGGTGTGTCCTGTAGCTGCACCTCCCCTGCTCTTGGTCACACACACCCAGGAGTCTGGAGAGGCTGGATGGGAACTTAATTTGAGATTGAAGTGGTTCGTAGCACTTGGAGGTAAAGCAGTGCTGAGGTTTAGGAGGGAGGGGAATCACTGCTACAACTTGTTTGTTTTTTTTCTTATTGGAAATTCCAATTACTCTGTTTCAACCCCCTTTCCAAACAAGGTGCTAGATCTCTACACTACACGTGGCTGCTTGAGGCCCGGGCAGTGGCAGGTTCTGCTGAGCCCCCGTGCACCACGAGGGACAGAAGCTCAGCTGGAATCCTGCAGGTTCCCAGTCTTTTTTGGGGGGGGATCGAAGCCTTAGACCGCACGTCACGCAGGCAGTGACCCAAAGTCCTCGTTTTCTGCATCCTAACGCTGCTTTGTTCTCCATTTGTTGTGTTTTTTGTAGCAGTCGGGCTGCTGGGTGAGGGTGTGGGCACAGGGGCAGTGTCCTGGAGGGCAGAGCTGGATGTGATTTTCGGTGAAACCGGGCTGCAGGCCTGGAAATTGTCACAGTCACAGTCAGGAAAACCAGAGAGGAGAGAATTTTTGTCTCAGGGACCCTGACTTTGCAAAAGGCCTTGCAGGGGAGGAGCTGCTGAAGTGACCAGACGGTCGTTAACAGCTCATTATCTGCTCTGCAAGAGCAACTGGATCTCGGTGTTTTCAGGGCATTCGGGTGAGCTGAGATGAGCAGAACTGAGCTCCTGTGGGTTTGGGTCTGAATAGACCTTGTGGAAGGAAGATTTCATAGTAGCCAAGGTCACAAACCGTCATCCTGAAAGGTCCCAGGGCAGAGAGAAGCAGCTCTTGTCTGAACTGCCCAAAGTTGAATTCCCCTCTTTCTCTCAGAACAGTGCTAGAATGCACCTTCCAGTTCAGAGAACTGAGGAATTCCTCACATCCCAGATGCAAGGAGGGAACAGAGTTTTGTTTTCCACGTGCAAAATTTGAAGTTCAGGCCTAGAGAGAACATTTTTTTTTTCTCTCCCTAATCCATCTGCACTTGGCAGCAGAGCCTGGTGGTTAGTTGCTGATACGATTTGAGGCCAATATCCTCATCTGAGATGATGCCAGTGCTCGTCAGAGACCAGCCTGTTGCGTTCACAGGCTCGTGCCCCAAATTCCTGCTCCCCACCACCCCCGGCCTCACCCTTCAGTGTTTAAATCTGCAGCAGTCTGTGTAACAAGAGTTCTGATGGATCTCAGCTGCTGGCTCCAGGGCTTTTACAGCAGTTCTCTCTTCCCTGTTGGGAGAGTGACTCTTGATACTTGAAAATGCAAAGTAGAAGCTGAGCGTTTCTGCTGGAGAAGAGTCCCGTCTTCTTTGTGTTTCTTGGAAAATAGGACCTAAGGGAAGTCCCATCTCCAGACCTACATCAGACCCACAGCACTCAAACAATTCCATCCTCAGGGGGGCTGCAGTATTCCTCACTCATAACTAGGTCTGTGCAGGGAGATTATAAACAGGGAATAGCAGAAACTTAGCAATGGGAAGGTAGTACCTGATCCCTTGAGGATGAGTTTGTTTGGGATTGTTCTATGTTCATGCTTGAGGTTTCCATCAGCAACTAAAACCTCCTTTTACACAAGTATTTTTCACTAATGAAAGGAACCCAACTAAGCCAAAGTGGTATTATAAAGTCATTTTTTAACATATGACTTCACAGCAAGACAATAGTTTGGGATAAAGAGCTCTTAATGATTCTTTTAATTAAAACCATGACTGCTAAAGTATTAATGTAATTTAGTTAAATTGTGCTAAGAGTAAAATATCAAAAGCAAAGTTGAGTGTATCAGTCTTGACAAGCCAAAATCCGTTGTTGCATCTTCATTCAGGTTTCTTCACTCTTTGTAAAATGTCCTGAATTTTCCAGAGTGGATCTGTCAATCCATGTAAACCTTTATTCCCTCTGTCTCTTTAAAGGGGCATTTTGTCCTGTTTCAGTGATCTTGAGGTGAAGATCTGAATTTTAAACCCACTCTCTCACAAAGGAAACAGAGGTTTGTGGCACTGCTGCTACCTGGGAATGGCTCCGGGGAGCATGGGAATGCTCTTTGATCTTCTTATGTACTGAATTCAAAGCCTTTTTATTTTGGTATTTGCTATGACAATAAAATGGCCTTCGATTTTACTATCTTCAACTTTCACATCAGGGTTTGTGGAGGAGCTTTAACGTGATGTGCAGGTGTATTTGCAAGGGGAGATTTTCCAGAGGGAACATTGAGGCTGTGGGTGCCCCAGTGGGAGTGGGGAGCTGGGGGGTGCTGGGGGTCCACGCTGGTTCTCCCTCTCCAGGGAGGAGGAGGAGGAAAGTGGAAGAAGGGGCAGAGGTGTCCGTGTCCAAGGAATCCCACAAGTGTCTGTCAGCCCCTGCTTTGCTAATGGAACAAGGCCGGAGCAGCAAACGCCTCGGATTCGGTAAAGTTTGCAGAAAATCCTTGTCATGTTTTACCGGACAAAGGGCAGGAACCTTCTGGGTGTTTTTGCCCAGCTGTGTAAACACGGAATCTGCGGAGGGACAGTGGAGTTCTGCACATTAAGACAAATATTTGAGTTAATGGTTTCCAGCTGGCAGGCTCCCATTCCTTCCCTCTCAACCCCAGTTGCTGCGGGTAAAGCCGGGCATTGTCCCAGCACTGCAGCCACTCCAGCTGCTCTGGGGCTCCGTGGCCCTGCTCCAAGTGCTCCCCAACACTCCCCACCCCTAAACTAGGCCTGCAGGATAAGCCCTGTCACCTGCCCTTGTTTTTGAGGCTTTTTACCCCTCTGAAATAATTGAAATTCACTCCCTGGCGTCACAGCTCTTCATGCAGGGGGAAGAACCCAGTTCTTTGGGGTGGGCACAGAGGGTGGTCGGGCACTGGAACCCAGGGTTTGGTCATGGCCCCAAGGCTGCCAGAGCTCAGGGAGCATTTGGACAACGCTCTGAGGGACAGAGTGGGATTGCTGGGTGTCTGTGCAGGGCCAGGGGTTGGATCCACGACCCCTGGGGGTCCCTCCCAACTCGCAGCCCCTCGTAGTGGCGTGAGGCCCGGGCAGGGACAGGTGGGGTGGGTGGCAGCGCTCGCTGCCGCCCCCACGGCGCGGGTATGGCTTGGATTTGTCACCGATTTTTGCCAAACCCAGTGAAAGGGGAGCGGGGGGAGGCTCGACCGCCCCATCCCCGGTGTCCCCCCCGACCCGCGGGGGCCGCCATGGCGACCGCGACCTTCCCAACATGGCGCGGCGGAGCGCTCCCATTGGCCGGCGTTGCGCGGTGCGGCGCTCCCATTGGCCGGCGTTGCGCGGCGGGGCGCTCCCATTGGCCGCGGTGCGGGGGCGGGGCGAAGGTGTGGCGGAAGTGGGCGCGGGGCGGGCGGGGATGTGGAGAGCGGGCATGGCCGCCGGGGACGGGCTGGGCCCGGCGCTCCGCGCCGTCACCGAGCAGCTGCAGCAGGCGGCGGCGCGGCGGCCGCAGGTGAGGGGACACCGGGGACACGGGGGGGACCGGGGGACACCGCGGAGGGGCCGCTGCCGCGGCGGCACGGCCTCCGTCACCGTAGGGACGGGCCCGCGCCGTGGGGACAGGTCACGGGTCATCGCCGTGGGGACGGAGCCGGACCGCCACCGGGAGGGGTCCTGGCGTGGGGACAGGGCCCGTGTCACCGCAGGGACGTTCCCCGGTACCATCGGGACAGGGCCCTGGTCGCCGTGGGGACATTCCCGCAGTGCCATAGGGACAGGTGCCACCGTGAGGGCAGGGCCCGTGTCACCGCAGGGACATTTCCCAGTGCCACCGGGAGTGGTCCCACCTTAAGAACATTCCCCCACTGTCACAGGGACAGGTCCCACCACGGAGATGGGCACCTGAGCTCCCCAGCAAAGAAGACAGCACCCCACTATCATGGCAGGCCTCCCTCCTGCTTGATCCACCCCCTCACACACAGGCATAGGGACAAACCCCCCGCCACCCCCGACCTCTCCTAGGGCTGTGTGGGGTGCCCTGAGCTGGGGAGGGCTGGGGGGTGCCCCGGTGTCCCCCCCTGAGCCCCGGTGGTCCCGCAGGGGCTCCCGGCCGTGCAGCCGCGGCTCGTGGCCGTCAGCAAGACGAAGCCGGCGGAGATGGTGATGGAGGCGTACGGGCACGGGCAGCGCAGCTTCGGGGAGAACTACGTGAGTTTGGGGGGCACCAAGGGGCTGGGAGAGGGACCACGGGGCTGGGAGAGGGACCACGGGGCTGGGAAAGGCCCTCGTGTTGAGGGCACAGAATCCCGGAATCATTGGGGTTGGAAAAGCTCTCCCAGAGCATCGAGTCCACCCTGTGCCCCATCCCCACCTTGTCCCCCAGCCCAGAGCACTGAGTGCCACGTCCAGTCCTTCCTTGGACACCTCCACCAGCTCCCTGGGCAGCCCCTTCCAATGTTTAACAACCCTTTCCATGAAGAAATTCCTCCTGATGTCTCAGGGCAGCCCAGTTTGGGTGGCTCTGTGGGTGGGGGGCCAGGCTTGGTGACAGCATCACCCCCTGGCCTCGTGTTCTTGGGGCTCCTGTTGGTCCCAGGGACACACACCCCACAGACACTGATCTTACGTGTGCCATGGGTTTAATGGGATTCTCCTGCATTCTCCCAGGTTCAGGAGTTGCTGGAAAAGGCATCAGACTCAAGAGTAAGTACTCAGTCCCCTTCATATTTTCTTCCTTGTATAGCTGTGTCCTGAGAGCTGTTCAGCCAAAGTCCTGGTTTTTGTTAGGAATTTCACTGGATCCTTGCCTTTGCAGATAAATGGTGGGTTATTCTTAGCTCTCTGCCCCGTTCCCCCTCCTGCCTTGCTGACTCCAGAGGAGTCTGAGAATACGTGTGCCTTAGTCATGATTTGTCTGAACAGTGCTGTGCCTTTTGTGCTTTCTGTAGGAGAGGCACAGTCCTCATTTAAAAGAGATGTTAACACTCAGTTTGGGGAAAATATAATTTTATGACTGTTGCAAAAGAGCTTTGCCTTCCTCATTCCCACGGACAGCATTCCCTGCAGCCACAGCCCCTTCCCTCTCCAGGCTGTGCAGCAACCTCAGCACAACCACGGGTTGAGTCAACAAATGAAGAAATTGGGTGTCTGGTGTTTGTCTGTAGGCAAGCTAAGCCCGAAGTGCTGCGTGGGGGAAGAGGGAATTGTCCTTCCAACCTCACTGTTCTCTCTGCTTTCAGATTCTGTCATCTTGTCCAGACATCAAGTGGCACTTTATTGGCCACCTGCAGAAAAACAATGTCAACAAGCTGATTGGTAAATCCTGGTTGATTCTGTGTGGGCTGTGGTCTCTCTGTGTTCAGATGTGTCAGGGGAGGTTTAGGCTGGATACTGGGAAAAGGTTCTCCCCAAAGAGGGGGAACTCCCTGACACCTGTTCTGGGTACAAACACTCCTGTGGCAGCAGAGTTGCCTCAGCCTTTGTTTCCTCCCCAGCTGTCCCAAACCTGTTCATGTTGGAAACAGTGGATTCTGTGAAGCTGGCAGACAGAGTCAACAGCTCGTGGCAGAAAAAAGGGACATCCCAGAAGCTGAAGGTCATGGTGCAAGTTAACACGAGTGGGGAGGACAGTGAGTGGCCCTTTCTGATGATGTGCAGCCCTTTCTGACTCCTGTTCAGAGAACCCGAGGGGGATGGGCTGGTTTGTGCTCTCAGAGTGTTTCTCTGGCAGGGCTGGGCACAGATCTCCCTGGTTTTTCCCAGGTAAGCATGGCCTTCCCCCTGGAGACACCACGGCTGCCGTGGAGCACGTGATCAACAAGTGCCCCAGCCTGGAATTCGTGGGGCTGATGACGATCGGCAGCATCGGGCACGACCTCAGCAAGGGCCCAAATCCTGACTTCCAGGTAAGATTTTCTAGGAGAAAATGTCACTGTGGGCTGGTCTCCTGTTACAGTTTGTCTGTCCCAGTGAAACCAGTCTGAGTCAGGTTATAAGACTGTAGAAACACCACGCTCAGAGCAGTGCAGAGCCCTCAGTACCAGTGTCAGTGCAGGTGGGAGGCTCCTCTCTGCAGAGTATTTCTCCCTCCCTCCTCTGAAGCTGCAGCCAGGATGTTGGCAGGGCTCCCTGTGCTGTCCTGGAGCCTCTGGCCCAGGTGAGGTTTCAGTCAGCCTCCTCTGTGTTGTCAGTAAATCTGGGAAGTCTCCAGGCGTTCTTACACCACTTCAGTGGGAAATGTGGGAATTGCGTTTCCTGTGTGAAGGAGACTTCAGAGACAGGCAGGAGTCGTGTTCTGTGGCACCCTGGAAGGGAGCTGGCGTGGCTGTCAGGTGTGTGAGCCTCTCCTCTTCCCCTCTCCCTGCAGATGCTGCTGTCCCTGCGGCAGGAGGTGTGTGAGAAGCTGAATCTCCCCGTGGAGAAGGTGGAGCTGAGCATGGGCATGTCCACGGACTTCCAGCACGCAGTGAGTGTGTTCCTCCTGCCGCCCTTCCCGTGGGGAACAAGGGGACCTGCACCCCAAATTCCACCCCTGCCCTGACCTCCTCCTCTCTGTCTCTTCCAGATAGAGGTTGGATCCACGAACGTCAGGATTGGGAGCACCATCTTTGGAGAGCGGGATTATTCCAACAAAGCCGTCGGGGGCAAGGCCCCCGCTGGGAGTAAAGGCCAAAAGGAGGCTGTGACAGTGCAGGGGCAGTAGGTGGAAAACAAAACCCCTCCAGAGGAGAGACCTCGCTGCTGGGAGACCTCACTATGCATTTTACCTCCCTCCATGTCGGCACCTGATCCTGGTGGTGAGGGGGAATTCCTCGGAGCAGAGGCCAGAAATGCCTCATAACCATCGTGATTATAGAGCACCCCTAGAAACTGGAAATCTTTATAACCAACAGATGATAAGGAAGTTGGTGGCTGAAAGTGGCTGTGGTGTCTTGGCTCCTCAGGGTCATCCAGGACAGAGACCTTGGGGTGACTGGGTTGGGCAAACAAGTGTTTGTCAGGCTGGAGCTGCTGCCCAGTGAGGTGGGTGTGACCTGCAGCAGTTCCAGTGATTGTTTTCACTGAGGACTAAATTCTTCATTAAACAAGCTGTGATCTTGCCAGAAACCCTTCAGTGTTTCCCCAAATAGGAGTTTTGGACATGGGATGGTTATGTGGGAGCTGGGATAGGGCCATGCTGTGACACTGGAGAGACCATGGCCATGGAAAGGGGGCGAGTGACAGGCCCCGGGGGGCTGTGAGGAGCTCAGCTGCCACCGGGAGTTCATGGTGTGATGTTTTGGCTGCACATCACAAGTGTGGGAGTGTCTTTTGGGCTCAATTCTGGTATTTTCAGGCTGACACTCACTTTTCCCATGGCTCCATGTCTGCCCAGATCTGGAATGCTTTCCCCCTTCCCTTCCTTGCCCCTCCTCTGTTGTTGGGAATTATTTTCATCCTGCCTAGTGGTTTTGACACTGTTTTTTTGGTCAGAAGGGGACTTTTTCTGCCGTGCCCCTGCCCTGCCACCAGCTTGCTGTTGCTTTCCAAGGTGAGTCCCACCTCCTCTACACCTGTGAGAGGATAACATGCTTGGCTCAGGGCAGCAGGGAGGTTTCTTGGGAAAAGTACTTCAGAAAGGGAAGTATTATTGTCCCACTGCATTCTGGGTTCCTGAAAAAAAAAAACCCTTTGGCCACTGAGAGAGCTGTGTCTTAACATCCTAAGTGCTGGTCCAGCCTTCCCTGCTCCTGGAAGAGGGAAATGGGACTGTCACTGCAGTAACTTTCCTTCAGGTGTGAGCAGAAGCTCCTGTTGTCCTGTGCTGTTTGGCCAGTCTCACAACCTGTGTTGCAGCTGATTTTTGGGCTTTTGTGGCTGCTAAGAGGAGGAGGCCTCGGCTGCCAGCAGAAACATCCTCCCCAGGCTTTGCTCTGTGTGCGTGTGGTTAAATCTCGCTGTTGGTTTCACTCTCTAAACGCTGAATGTAAATGAAGAGTCACCTCCAACACCACCCTGTTGTAGCTCTGTGGTTTAGAAGCACCGTGGGGTGGGAGCCGCCCTCCCTGCGCTGCTCCATGTGTGGTTTCATAGTCCAGTAATAAAAAGTGATGAGTTTTAATACCATCTGTGCCAACTCCAAAGCTATTAAAGATGTTATTTTTATGTTCCAGCGTGGTGAATAAATGGCCTGAGCCGGTCTTGGAGCTGTTTCCCCAGCCTGGAGCTGCTCTAGGAGCTGGGAGGAGGGTGGTTGAAAGGCAGCTGAGACAGAGCTGGCAAAGAAAGTGATTTTTGATCTGAAGGGTCAAACCCGAGCTGGTCGGTGCCTCGAGCTGTCCCCGGAGCAGCCTCTGGGTGGCGGTGCTGTCGCGGTCACGGGGCCGGGACAGGTCATCGACGGGTCCCAAAATCACCTTGTTCCCACCTGATGGCCGGAGCGAGGTCCTTCCTCTTCCTCCTCCTCTCTCCTCCCGGAATTTCAGCACCGCGCCCTCACCGGGACCCTCGCGTTGGCAAATTTCCGCACGGGAAAAGCCTCTGGGGTATTTTACACCTGCTCTGTCTGAACCCGAGTCCAACGTGCAGGGGCTGCAGAGCCAGCCCAGCCCTGGCCCCGGTGCTTGGAGGCTGAGGGGGTTTGTTCACCCCTCACTGGTGGCTCTTCCCCACTGGCTGTGGCTCCAACACGGGCTGCACTGCCACAGTTTGTTTGGGCACAGGGCAGGGGTGGGCTTACACTGGGAATTCTCTTCTGGTGTGGCTCACCTCCCCTCTGCCTTTTCCTCTCTCGGGCGTTTTGTGTATCTCATTTCCTGAGCTGGGACTGGGCTTTAGCCAAGCTTAAAGAAGTGGTGAATGGTTTAAACTGGGAGGCGAGTGCGCTGGGGTGGCTGTGGGGCAGAACAAGCCTTGTCCTGATGTCTTTGCCGTGGAACTCTGGCTCATCACCGTGGTATTTTGGGAGCAGACTGGCTCAGGAAAGCGTGTGTTCCTCTGGATTGCTGCTCAGCCTGCACCCTGCCTGCTGAAACCTTCAGCTCTGCTGGTGGCCTCCTGCACGAGGCTGTGGCACAGCAGGGCCTCTGGTGGTCCCTCTCCCCTGCACTCGGGCTGGTCTGGCCCCTGCTCCTGTGGGGAGCAGGCTGGGTGCTGGGCTGGAACAGCCAGTGCTGGGCTGACAAGGCACTGGAGAGGAGGGACAGCAACAAGAGCATCTGCTCCTTCCCCTGCAGCTGCTTCTCTCACCCGTGAAGCTTCCAACTGACTTTTTTCCCCGTGCCTGAGAGCTTTGCCCTGCTCCCCACGTGTCCGAGCCTCCCCGGAGCCGGAGCAGCTCCCGTTCCTCCTCGAGGAGCCCACCCGGAGCCCGAGGCAGGAGGGTGTGGAGCCGCGGGGTCGGTGACACCAAACCCCTGCCCAGGGGAGCGGGCACAGACCACCCACTCCCTGCACGGAGGTCACCCCGCAGATGGGAGCTGTTGGTCACTGGAGTGGAGCCAGCGGGCTGGAGATGAAAGGCTCCCCGGCCTCTTAATGAACCGCTCAGAGCCTCGGCCCCCACGGCCCGGCTCTATTTACATCCAGCAAAGCCCCCGGCAGGGCTGGGGCAGCAGCAGCGCTCGGGCTCCCCGTGCTCGGCGCTGTCACTGTCAATATTTGCCTTGGAGGGACACGTCCAGCAGACGGGGGGGACTCCTCCTCCTCCATGACTTCCAGCGGCCGGTGGCTCCCCTCTGGAGCAAAGGCATGGCCCCGGGATCCCCAGCACTCCCCTGAGGTGACCCTTGTTTCCACGCTGGGGTTTGGTCCCTCTAAGAGGGAAAACAAACCCGTGGATGATGCTGGACAGAGGGATTTGCTGCTGCCTCTCCTTCCCTGGCTGCTGGGGGCTGCACTGGCCACCCGTGGCCATCCTCATCCTCGGGGAAGTGCCGGTGGTGGAGCAGCAGAGATCAGGAGCCGTGGGTCAGTTCTCTGCTGCTCCCGGGGGCTGTGGGCAGGTGGGAGTCTGGGGTGGCCGGGAGCAGTTCGGATCCGGGCCCAGGCGGATCCCGCCGCAGCCCTTCAAAGTGGAAAGTGTGTTTATTTCTGGGATATCGGCTTTCCGGCAGGAAGGACGGCCACTGCCAAGGTTTTTATTGGATCCCAGTGAAAGGAATTAAGAGAGTCTCATGCTTGTTGTCTTTCCCTGGGCCTGCAGTACTTAAGGAGGCTTTTTACCTTTGAGTGGGAGCGAGGGACACGGGGATTTGGCATCTGGCACCGGCACGTCTGTGGTGATGGGGTTTCAAACGGGAGGCTTTGTCTCCCGGGCCAGAGGCATCAGGAGGGGTCGGGGCTGGGAAAGCACAGAGAGGGGCTTGGAAGCAGTTGAAAGAACCCAAACTCCATCAGGCTCGAAGCATGTGGGAAGTGTTGCTTGAGCTCCTCTCCTCGTAGCGAGGCTGGGGCCAGGTATTCCACACGTCCCAGTTTGGACAAGGTCCTCACTGTTCTTGCAGGGAATTTTAATGGAGGTTGAGGTTCTGAAGAAGGAGGGAAGCCCACTCTTGCTGAAAGCAGGGGGCACCTCTCGCTGTTTTGGGATTTGGGAGGGTTCCATGCTGTGCCCGTGCTCGCAGGATCCCGGAGCGGATACTGGACACAAGTGGTTTCCTGTTGCTCTTCCAGCTTCAGCTGCAGGATCTGGGACCAGCATCCTGCAGATCTGGGACCAGCATCCTGCAGCCCTGAGCGCGGGAGGGGGATTTCTGCAGGGAAAATTCTGCTCAGTGGAAAAAAGGGAAAATAAAACCCACGAAGATGGAAAAATGTGGGACACCTGATGGTCTTTTTTTATTGACAGGATGACACCGGTCTCCAGGGCTCTGAGGTCCTACACCTGACCCCCTGGGGCAGGGAGGGGGGGTCTGTGGAGGGTCTGACCCCCACAGAAGAGCCCTTGGGGTCACAGTCCTTGTCCCTGCCTGGCTGGAGGCAGTGGGTGTCTGGGCTGGGCACCGAGCTGCTTGTGGTGCCAACCAAGAGCTGGAGTGGAACAGCCTGGAGTGTGAGCTGAGGAGAATCCCCACTTCCCGACGCCCACCAGCACGGCAAAGCTGTATTTATTTGGAGAGAGGAGTAAATGTCTTTTCCCCTCCAGGAACGATTGGTCCTGGAGAGAAACCGCATTCCCAGCACCGTCTTGCCGTCCTTCCGTGACCCTCTCCCTCCGCTCCCTGGCACGGGGTCCCGCACACTTCACTGCCGGCTTTTGATCCCTTTTGATTTGGCGCTGCAGCGAGCCGTGGCCTCGGAGAAGCCGAGCCCCGGGGGGACCAGAGGGCCGGGGGCAGGCAAGAGGCAGCGGGGACGTGGGAGGGGGGGAGCGGGAAGGAAAATATTGAACTTAGCGTGAAAAGCAGTGAAGCAAACAGGGAACTTAAGGGGGAAGAGTGTTAAACGCGGAGCGGAGGCCGGGAGGGGATGGAGCGGTGTGACCACGGGGTGAACTGTGCGGGTTCGTGCAGGGGCTCCCTCCGTGGCGCGGGGTCCCGGGGTCCCACAGGCAGAGAGAGCCCCCCGTGCGCAGGAGATCTGGCGGGGCCACGTGCGTGTCACCACCCTGGACGCGGCACCCCGTGCTCGCCACAGCCGGGATGTGCTCGCTGACCCGCGCAGGGCTCCAGCCCGTCCCCGCCGCTGCCCGGGGCTCCAGCTCAGGCCCGGAGCGGGGGCAGCCGGAGCCCTCCAAGGGGGTGCGGGTCCGTCGCTCCCGGACGGGGGTTCCATCCCCAGCCCGCGGGGGTCCCGCTCCGCT
>NW_020898031.1:596969-629652 GCF_003984885.1 Neopelma chrysocephalum
GCGGGCGGCGGCGCTGGTGCTGCTGGCGGCGGCGCTGAGCGGCCCCGGGGCCGGGGCGCGGAGCTGCCCCGCGCTCAGCCTGGGCTGCAAGTGCTCGGCCGAGCGGGCCAAGGCGGGCGGCGGCCCCGGCGCGCCCCGGAGGAGGGTGGTCTGCAGCGGCGGGGGGCTCCCCGCGCCGCCCGAGCCGCGACTGCTGCCCGACGGCACCGTCACGCTGTGAGTACCGCGAGCGGGACCGCCCCGGGCATCCCCCCCCTGCCCCCGCGGCATCACCCCCGGGCATCGCCCCCTCATCCCCACGGGCATCTCTCCCTCTGGCCCCGCACCGCCCCGCACTGCCCCGGCCGGGCGCTGCTGCCCCGGGGAGCCCCGGGAGGTTCGAGAGCCCACGCGCGGGTGGCGCTGAGCCCGCTCCGTGCTCCGCTCCGTGCGGGGGGACCTCGCATCGCCCCCTGCTCGGGGAGGTGCTGGCGGGACACGGGAGCCGGGGGGTGAAGCCCCTCGGGGTCGGGGAGCGCAATGAAGTTACTTTTTTCTCTCGGTAAGCGCCTCTGCACACGCTCGGTGCTGCGTAACGTGGTTTAAATCGCGTTAAAAGGAGAGTCGCGGCTCTGGACCCCGCTGTCCTCGGGGCTGGTGTGGACGTGAGCTGGAAATCCAGGAAACGGGCTCCTTCTCCCGCTTCCCTCCGCGGCGTTTCTGAGCGCTGGGGAGGATGTTTTTGTTTGAAAGTGGCTGTTCTCGCTGGAAATACTTACCGAGAAGCGACAAGGAGCGGTTAATGGGTTTGGAGTTTGTGCAAAGGGTCTAAAGCTGCTGCTTGGTCCCTAAAGGCTCCTCTTCCTCACGCCCCCCTTGCCGGGGGTTGGGGTTCAGCCGGCGCTGGCAGCCGTGCGGTGCTCGCTGCAGGGTTTATTTATAACTCCGGAGGAGATGTTTGAATTAAAATCTGGATGGGAGGCTGGGCTGGCAGAGCTGCAGCTGAGGGGAACGTCGCCTTCACCCAGGGTGTCATCCCGTCAGGGTGGGCAGCCCACACCAGCATGCCCGTGGTCGTGGCTCCCACTTTCCGCACCTCGGGAAGGTTTGGTTGGACTCTGTGGAGGGTTGGGGGCTGCCGAGCTCCTGGTGCCGTCCATCCCCACATGCTGGAACCCTCTCGATCGCATTGCTGTTGCTCTGGTTCCCTGGGTGCCAATCATTGCACGGGGTCCTCGCTTCGGGGTGGTGGTGGCAGTGAAGGAGACCCTGCTGATGCCACTGTCCCCATGTGGAATGTGGCTGTGGAACACCCCTGTGCTGTAGGGTGGGGCCACGAGCAGGGGCTGTGACAGTCCCATCAAAAGCATGAAGTTGCACTGGAGTAACAGCACCGATGGGTGACCCCGGCACCCCTTGGTGGGGGACTCTGGGTGGCTGTGGGCAGGTGACAGCTGGGCTCTCCGTCACATCCCGAGCTTTGCTCCTCGTGCCTTTGCTCCTACAGCCCTTCCTTGTGCGTCAGCCCCTTGCAGACACCCGTGGGGATGTTTAGTCCCTTGTCAGTTTGTATTTGGGAAAGGCAACCCGTCCCATGCCTGCTCCGGTGCCCTCTCCAGCTGTTCCCAGTGGGGCAGAGGGTTTGTGCCGCCTGTGCTGGGCTGGCTCCCTTGGAGGGGCCGGGATGACGGTGCAGAAGCATTTAGGGCATTACACGATCCCACTAAAACGTGACATGAAACCTACAGGCGTAGGCAGAAACCTACAAATATGCGGTGACCCTGGCTCTGCTCTCGCGCAGTAAACATGATTTATTCCAAACCCTTTCCAGATGGAACAATCAAAACCAGAGGCTCCGACTTTGGGAGCGTCTCCTGGAGCCACTGGGGTGCGGGCAGGGAGCGGAGGGGCCCGGGCACGTGGCAAGGGCTGCACGTGCCTTGGGGACACCCTGCTGGGGACAGCCAAATCCCGAATCCTGCGGGTGAGCCGGGTCTGGGCAGGGCTCCTACGCGTGCCCCGGGGTGCTGGGTCCCAGCTGTGCCCTGGGGGGCTCAGGCCCTCTCCGTCCCCCGGGGTGCTCAGCATCGCTGTTGGCCCAGCTGCAGGAAGCGTGGGGCGTGGTTGGGGCAGTAATGCTTCAAAGCAGAGCCGTGTTCCAGTCCTCATCCAGCCCAGCCTGGAGGCAGGAGTGCCTGAGTGCACGGGGGAGGCTCTTCCCAGCAGCCTCCGGCGCGGGAGGGATCTGGCCCGGCCACGGCTCCGTCTGTCTGGGCAGTGGCCGGGGACAGGCGGACGGCCAGGGGAGGTCGGGTGGCTGGAGGAGGTCTGTCTGTCACCCTGTGGGTCCCTCCTTCAGCTTTTTCCCACACTCTCGCTTTACTTCTTTATTTATCTTTAATTATTAGGCCTGTGCTGAGGAATCTTGTTCTGCCTCCTCGGCAGCTGCTGCGCATTTACCCCCCACCCCGTGCCTGAGAAACACTCGCTGGCATCGCAGCAGGGACAGGGGACAAAGGATGAGGGGACAAAGTGCACCCTGGGGACCTGCAGCCACCACTGGGCTCGGCCTCGGTCCCAGTGTCCCAGACACACGTTGGTGTCTGATTGGAAACATTTTCCAAGCAGAGCTGTGTCTCCTTCCTCTTCATTTGGCTCCTCACAGGGATCACCAGGAGCCAGCACAGGGACACATGTGGGGTCTGGTGAGCGGGGTGATGCTCACAAACCCCCCGCAGCCCCAGCAGACATTACACGCACAGCCTGTGCTCTCTGACACCCGCCCCAGTTTATACCCAGAGTTTCATTCCTACCCCCAGCTCCCCGCAGGGAGGAAGGAGGAGCCCCAGCCCCGGTGTCACCCTGTTCTGACGTGGCCCTGCGGAGCTCACCCGGCTGTTTTGGCAGGGCTGGCACCGATGCAGCCTGGGGCAATCCCCCAGCCCCACACCCTGCTCCTGTTGGGGCCGGGGGATTTGGGACCTCTTGGCGTGGCTGTGAGGTGCCGGGGCACCGCAGCCGTGGATTAACAAGGCTTTAATCCCCCCCAGCTGACCCCTGTGCTAATCGGCCGGTGGAAAAAGCGCCATATCCCTAACGAGGGCTGGAGAGCCGTGGCCAGCCCCGCTGTCACACGGGCGGGAGCCCAAACCTCTTCCAGATGTGGAATCCCAGCACAGGCCTCATTTATGTGCACAGCTTGATTGCACTGAAATTACAGATTGTCTGCAGGGAATAGAGGGCTTTGACTTATGACCAATTTCCAGTTCTACTTGAACTCCCCGCTCCAAGGCCGCTCTATCCTGGGCCCTGCAGATGGTTGCTTTCTGAAACCTTCCTCAGCTTTTTATTTGTTGTTTATTGGGCTGCAGCTCCACCAGGTTTGGGTTTTCCAGGGTCTCAGGGTCGTGGTGCTGCCCCGTGCGTCGGAGCATCCCAGCCCACGCCGGCTCTGGAGGCTTCACCCTCTCTCCGGGGCTTATTTTTCCTGTGCTAACAAAAGCCGAGGCTTGGAACAATAATTTTCACCATCCGAAATAGCCCGGAGTGACGTGAGGCTGGAGGCAACGCCCGGGCATGGGCGGGGCAGGGAACAGCCCCTGAGCACCCAAACAAGGTGGGGACGGGGGTCCCAGCCAGGGCTGGGGGGGTCTCCAGTCCCATTGGGCTGGGAGCCATGGGGTCCCCTCTGGGATCCTGCAGGGTCTCCCCTGGGATGCAAGGTCCCTCCCTGGAGCTGTGGGGCCCCCCCGGGATGTTGTGGGGTCCCCCTGGGAGCTGTGGGGTCCACCCTGGGATGCGGGTTCCCCCCTGGGATGCTGCAGGGTCCCTCTGGGTTGCTGCCTGTCCTCCCCTGGGATGCTGCCGCCCCCAGAGCCCTCCCTGCTGCCAGAGCCCTCGGCACCTCTCACCAGCCCCGGGGCCCCTCTTTTCTCTTCCCCAAATCCCTCTGCAGAGCAGCGAGCCGTGCTCGGGGCGCAGCCTGCGCCGTATCTGCTGCCGGCATATGCTTTGAATTAATGCACTTGGAGAGCAGAGCCGGGCCGGGTCCCCGCCCCCACCGCGGCCCCCCCAGGAACCTCCCTGCCCGGGCTGGGGAGCCACCGTCTCCCCGCGTCCTTTTTTGGTTGGGTCCAGAGGAAGTTTATTGTTTCAGCAGCCCAGTTTCTGGAGCTGTTATTTATCCAAGTGGATTCCAGCACGCTTGAAAAAACAATCTTGTTTTTTTCGCTTTTGGCTCCTCTTTTTGAGATGAAAAAAGAAGAGAAGAAGAAGAAGGAGTCTGTATCTCCCTGCTGGCAGCCTCGTGGGCTCCAAGCCCCCCCAGCCCCGGCACGGGGGGGGTGGTTGGAGCGTGGATGCTGCACCCCTTCCAGGGCCGGATCCCCCGGGATGGGAGGATGCTCCTCGGGGCTCTCCCCGCCGTCCCCACCACGCATCCCCCATCGTTTCCGTTTGACTCCGTGCTCTGGTCCTTAATCCCTGCATTGTCCGAAGGGACTTTTCCAGCCGCCGCTCAATTAGCCAATTATTGTCCCCGTGGCGGGGCTGTCCCTGACGGGAGCCCCCCACCCGCCCACACTCCCCGGGGCCGGAGGGTCTCAGGGCACTGGGCAGGATGAAGGCTCCGTTTCGGGTGGGAGAGGCTTGGGGGTGGTCGGGCACTGAGGGCTGGGGAGATCCCCAGCCCTTCCCACCCGGCACATCACTCCGAGCCCGGGCTGGGCGTTCCTCTTGCTGAGCTGAGGGGTCCCATCCCCTCTCCCCCTAAGGTGATCCCTCCTCCCCGGGGCAGTTCTTGTGGTTTGAAATCCAGCTGGGGGTCTGGTTTCGTCCCTGCGTGGGGTCCCCAGTGAGACTCAGGGGCTGCTGGCCTGTGACCCCTGTGTGTTGGGTCAGGGTGGCCCAGCAGACACACTGATCCTCTGGTATTTTGGGGTTTCTCAGGTAATCTCAGGTGGTGAGGGCCTGCACAGGGCTCTGCTGCCTGCAGACACGTGAGAGCGGAAAGTCCTGTGGAGCCTGATGAGAACTTCCTGGGAAAAAAAAAAAACAACAACAAAACACAACAAAAAAAAACCCAAAAAATGAACAGAAAACAATTGGGAACATAATATCCATGAAACTAGAGAAAACAAAACAAACCCGTGTTGGAGGATGTGGCTGGCTTCTGTGGGGCAGGGAAGAGAAGAGCCAGGATCCCTTCCCAGGAAGGGTTTTACCGGGAAAGAAAAGTTTTGGGCAAACTGTTGCTGTCGGCGCAGCTTTTTGTGTCAACCGCTTGTTTTGGGCAAGGATCTCTGCTCTTTTGGAGCTCAGGGTGTCTGTCCCACACCGTGCCGGTTCTGGAGGGGCTCCAGGGGTGGCTTTGCCGAGGTGGCCCCCAGGGGTGGCTGATCCCGTTGGATTGCGGGAGCGTTGCCTTTTAAGGCGGGAGACATGGAATGGCAGAGGTGCAGATGGTCCCGGGGGTCCGAGAACAGAGAGAGTGTCCCCGGGGCTCGGCCTGGGGCTGCATTCCCAGCGGGGCTGCATTCCCAGTGGAGTGCAGCTCCCTGGTGCTCCAGCCCTCCCGGCTCTGCCCACCACACTGGGGCATGGCCGTGGCCGTGTCCCCCTGCACAGCCAGTGCTTTGGGTTGTGAAATCTCCTGCTGCTGGAATGAAAACCTCCTGGAGCCGCTGGGGCATTGAGCAACAGCCCCCGCCGACACCGTGACGGGGAATTGGGGCACACTGAGGGGTGCTGTGGCCCAGAGCTGGGGCTTTACGGGGAGCGGTGGTGCTCTGGAAACATCCCTGCTGCCCCCTGCTCTGGGAAGGGTCCTGGGCTGAGCCGGCACCGCGGTCGCTGCTGGGGCGAGCCGAGCCCCGGCAAAGAGGGGTCCCGGCAGGGAGGAAGGGGTCAGACACGGCCCCGGCAGGTCCGGCCGCCGGTGTGTGGAAGCAATTTGCGGCCGTCGGGGCTGCCGGACGCTTCCGCTCCCCGCCGGCCGGGGCGAGGGTCCCGCGGACGCGCCGGTGCCCGGTGGCGGCTCCTCATTAACACAGGATGCGGGGGCCGCGCTGCCGGACCCCGGCCCTTCCCTCCCAGCCAGCCCGGGGGGGTGGCAGCCCCCCTCCCGAGCCGGGTCTGGTCCTGCCCGTGAGCCGAGCGTGGCCGCGCGTCCGGGCGGGACGGGCTGGCAGCACACAGCCCCCATTCAGCCCGGCCGCCGGGCCCGCCGTGTGTAAACAGCCCCGGCCCGGCCCTCAATGAGCCCTTTTTTCCCCGCGCCTCCCCCCCGGCCGAGGCTCCCGGGTGCCCTCCCGGCCCCGGCCGCCGCCTGCCCCGGCTCTGCCGCCGGGTCACATTTGCCGGCGCTGGCGTCGCCGGTGCCCACGCGGCCGCCCGGGAGGCACCGCCGGTCCCCGAGAGCCGCGTCTGGCTCTGCTAATTGCAGCTTTAATGAGGTCCTGGCTTAATCGTCGGGTGCTGGTGCCCTCCGTCCGCTCCCGTCTCCCCACAAGGGCCCCTTCGGCCGGCAAAGCTGTTTATTTTGGAACAGAATCTCAGGGCCGGGAGGCTCCCGGGGTGGCCGCAGTGCTGTGACCAGCAGGAGCTGGGGGGTCCCCTCCTGGCTGCAGGTCCTCGGGGTGCCCTGGGTGCTGGGGTGGGGGTCATCGCCCACCCGTGCAGCTCCCAGGTGATGCCCCAAGAGCTGGCACGGGGACCACGTGGTGTTCCATGGCATGAGGACCATGCAGAGCATCCCATGGTCCCACCTGGCCGTTCGAGCCTGTCCCTGAGAGTTCAGTGGCACAGTGTCCCTTGTTCCAGTGGCACAGCTGGGGCTGTGGCTTCTCACAGGGGGGTCTGGCTGTTCCCACTCCCGTCCAGCCCCCAGGTCACCAGGGCACAGCCGGGGGTCCATGGCAGGTCAGGTAACGAGGCTGCCTCTCTCCCTTTGCTCTTCCCACAGGCTGCTGAGCAACAACAAGATCACGGTGCTGGAGAATGGCTCTTTCTTCGGGCTGCGGGCTCTGGAGAAGCTGTGAGTGCCCGGCAGGCAGGAGGGTGGGACACAGCAGGGTGCAGGCAGGGCTTCCATGGGGTGGGAACGGAGTGGGTGCCGGCATCACCACCCACATCCCACTCCTGGTGTCGTTCCTGGGAGCTGCGGCAGGACTGGCACCCCGGGGCACAGAATTTGCCGCCGGCACCCACGGGCAGCCCAGGGACCCCGGGAGCTGCGGCGGGGCAGGAGGCACCGGGGGGGCCGCGCTCCGTGAGGGCCGGTATGAAAAGCGACATTGTCCCCCCGAACAAAGTCAACTTTCTTATCTCTCCATGAAAGGCATCTCTATGGAGGGAGCTGCGAGGAGGGGAGATTTATGGCCCCCATATGGGTTTGATCTGTAGGTATGCAGGCGCGGGGACCGGCACTGAGGGCGTTTTGTTCCCCGCCGAGGTCTCGCGCATTCCGGCGCCCCGCGGGCTCCCGTGGAAATCCCCGCGGGACTGGTTTTGGGGTGAGCGGGAAGCAACCACCTTGGGGGCACCATCCCACACGGCCAAGTCCTCCCCAGCGTAGGTCCAGGCCTGGGGTCAGTTCCTGCCCCTGGCACCGAGCTCTCATTAATGCTGAGGAGCAGTGAGGGGGCTCCTGGGGAGGACCCAGGCTCTGCAGCCCCCAGGGTGTCCAGGATCCCCCTAAAGGTCTCTGTGCCCCGGGAGAGCAGCCACCCCAGGTCACCTTCTGCTCACCACGGGGTCGGAGGGGTCCAGGGAGGGTGGGCAGCACTCCCTCACCCCGGGCCAGCCACATCTCCCTGTGCAGCTCCTGATTGCCCTCGACAGGAGCTGTAATTGTTTTCATCAGGTCCGTTTGGGGCCACGGCACAGACGTGCCCCGTGGAGAGTCCGGCTGGTGTGGGGGGGACACAACAGGGGCTCCAGGACCCCTTGCTGTTCATCTTGGGGCTCGCAGGGCCCCTGCTCACTCTGGCTGCCCATCGTGGGTGCTTCAGAGTCCCAGCGTGATGGGGAGAACAGATTCCCGGGGTCTCAGCGGTGCCCCCATGGACCACTGCCCCTCCGGGCTTGGCATCTCCGGTGATTTGTAGCGGCGTAATGAGATTAATGAGTCTGAGCGGGGCCGGTATGTGGCGGCGGCCTCATTAGCACAGCCCCGCTCGGGAATGGCCCCGGGGGGCTGCGAGGGGGCTCGGCGGGTGACAGAAGGGACAGGGATGGACTCTGTCCCTTCATCTGCCTCTGTCTGAGCTGGGCTGAGGCGGGTGCCCAGGTCTCCCTCGGTGTGTGCAGGTGGGTGTTTGCAGGGCGGGTGTTTGCAGTGTGCCTGTTGTTGGTGGCGGTACAGGTGAGTGGAGCTGTTCCTTCAGCACCAGCGCTCACCTGTGCACACCTGCCTGCACACCTGCCTGCACTGCTGGCCGTGGGAGCTGCCGGGACGTGCATTTGCTGCTCGGGAAGGCAGGGGATGGCAGGCATGTGCAGAGCCGTTGCATCAGCCGAGTGGGGCCGGGATGACGCCGGCTGCGTTTCCTCTCCCTGCAGGGCCCCTCATGTCTCTCTGGCTGGACTCCCACCCCCCTGCACTCTGGCTCTGCTGGAAGGGGTTGCACCGCTCCTCATCCCAGGCACTGGCTCCCGGCCCTGCAGCGGGGCTGTGGTTGATGGGGTGTCCCCAGGGCCGCAGGCAGAGCAGCGGGAGACCCAGCGCCGAGCTCCCTGGAGACTGCTATAAATAAACACGGATCCATATGGATCCCATTTCCTCTCCCGGCCAGTGCCGGTGCTCGGCAGGAGTTGCCTCGGGTCCCAGGGGCTGGATGGAGCGGCTGATGCCACCAGTGCTGCCAGCCCTGCTGGCAGCCTGACCAGCCCCTGATTAGATACGTGCCTGCAATCGGGCTAATCACCCAAATGAGCTTCCCAAGGGCCACAGAGCCCATCCAGGGCCGTGCTCTTGTCCCAGACGCAGGAGATAACCCACTAGGATATGGCTGTTCTGGAAGCAATGTGGGGCCAATGCTGGCAGCTAATGCCAATGTGCAGGGGCACGTGATGCTCCTTGGTGCACTCGGAGTGTGCCGAGGGGCTGGCATCCCCCTGGGAGCAGCGAGGAGCCTCGTGCCTTCCCTGCACCCTTCAGAGAGCTAACGAGAGGGAAATGGGATGGAAAACTGCTAATGAGGCCCTTGTAGGGTGTTTGCAGTGCCTGGGGGGGCTGAGGAAGAAGATGAGGGCTGGGAGTGGATCAGGTGCACTTGTGCCCTCGGCCCCCCTGCATTGTGTCTCCTGGGGAAAGGGCTCCCCATGTCACACCCCAAGGTCTGTGTCTGTCTCCCCACAGGGACCTGAAGAACAACCTGATCAGCACAGTCCAGCCGGGCGCCTTCCTCGGCCTCCCCGAGCTGAAGCGGCTGTAAGTGCCAGCACAACCCCCCGAGAGCACATGGGGCTGGCCCTGGGGACAGCGGGGACAGCGGGGTGTCCCCAGCCCTCACAATCCCTCCGCTCACCTTGCAGGGATCTCTCCAACAACCGCATCGGCTGCTTGAGCGCCAGCGTCTTCCAGGGGCTCCCCAACCTCCTCCGGCTGTGAGTAGCTCCCTGGGGTCATCCTGGCCAGCCCTCCCCCCTGGCTCCTGAGAGGGGGGCAGCGTGAGGGCACAGCGAGGGGGCAGGGAGGCGTCCCCTCTCCCAGCAGGTCCCCGTTCCCCTCCATGCCACCTCTCTCTCCTGTCCCGCAGGAACATGTCCGGGAACATCTTCTCCAGCCTCCCGCCCGGCGTCTTCGACGAGCTCCCCTCCCTGAAAGTCGTGTGAGTTTGCGCCCCGGGATTTTGGCACCGGGGGGGGATGCGGGGGGGGATCCCCGCCGAGGGTCTCAGGGCCGGCGCGTGACCCCCGTGAACGCCGTCCCTCGCAGGGACTTCGCCACCGAGTACCTGACGTGCGACTGCAACCTGCGCTGGGTGCTGCCCTGGGCCCGCGACCGCTCGGCGCAGATCTCGGAGCGGACGGCGTGCGCGTTCCCCCGGCAGCTGCGCGGCGTGGCCCTGCGCGGGGCGCGGGACGGGCAGCTCCGCTGCGGTGAGCCCGGGGCCGGGGCCGGGGCGGGGGCAGCTCCGCTGCGGTGAGCCCGGGGCCGAGGTGGGGGTGGCGGCGGCGGCGGGGGGCTCACCTGTGTCCCCCGCAGCGGGCGCCCCGGAGCTGCACACCCACCACCTCATCCCGTCGCTGCGCCAGGTGGTTTTCCAGGGCGACCGGCTGCCCTTCCAGTGCACGGCCACGTACCTGGACAACAGCACCCAGATCCGGTGGTTCCACAACCGCGAGCCCGTGGAGGAGGACGAGCGGACGGGCGTCATCGTGGAGGAGAGTCTCATCCATGACTGCACCTTCATCACCAGGTCAGGGGTGGGGACCGGGATGGGGATGGGGATGGGAACGAGATGGGGACAGGGATGGAGATGAGATGGGGGTGGCAATACAGGCCACATGGAGATGGGGATGGGGACAGACACTCGTGGCCGCAGGACTCGCAGGTTTGCAGGTACTGAGTGCCACGAGAGGGCTGCCAAGTGTGGGCACCTCCTGTGCTTCATGGTGTGGGTCCCCGAGCCCCCAGGCCTGGGGGACCCACTGCCGCAGGCTCGCCGTGGGGCAGCCCCACCATGCCAGCCCGTCCCCTCTGCCCACAGCGAGCTCATCCTCTCCAACATCCACGTCTCCGCCAACGGCGAGTGGGAATGCGCTGTCTCCACCTCCCAGGGCAACGTCAGCAAGAAGGTGGAGATCGTGGTGCTGGAGACCTCCGCGTCCTACTGCCCTGCCGAGCGGGTCACCAACAACCGCGGGGACTTCAGGTGGGGGACGCACGTGGTCTTGTGCCACGTGGAGAGCAAGGGCGGGCGGGGGGCTCTCCTCGCCTCCCCTCGCCCCGCCGCAGGTGACCGGGCGTCTGGTAGCGATTAGCGGCCGTGGGGAGAGCGCGCGCTCGCTTTTGAAGGGCTTCCCGTGCCGGCGGCGCAGCCTGGCTCCAGCAGCAGAGGTGTTGGAATTTCTCTGGCACGAGACGAAAGGCTCCGGGCGCCCGCCCGTAACCCCGGCGGGGCCCTTACGGAATATAAATTACTGGCACGGCCAATGTGGCTTAAATTAGCGGGTGCCCCCCCTCCGCCCCCGCTGCCTCCCCCCTGCGCTGCCAGGGCCGAGCAGGATACAGGATTGGGGGATTTTTGGGGAGCATCACCCTCAGCCCCCACCCTGGAGCACAGGAGAGGTGGGGGCTTGCTGGAGGGTGTCGGGGGCTGCGGTGCTCGCGAGTGGCGCTGGGCAGGGGGTGCACGGGGGGGGGAACGCTGGTGGCGGGTGCCCCACGGTCACCATGTGTGGGTGCCCGCAGGTGGCCCCGCACCCTGGCGGGTATCACGGCCTACCAGCCCTGCCTGCAGCACCCGTTCGCCGCGGGGCCGGCGGGCGCGGGCGCGGCGGGCGAGAAGCAGGCGTGGAGACGCTGCGACCGCGCCGGGCGCTGGGAGGACGGCGACTACTCCCACTGCCTCTACACCAACGACATCACCCGCGTGCTCTACACCTTCGTGCTGGTGAGTGGAAGGGCTGGGGGGCTTGGCTGGGGCTGGGGGGGGCAGGCACAGCCGGTGACTTTGCCCCCACCATGCTGCACTGCAGATGCCCATCAACGCCTCCAACGCCCTGACCCTGGCGCACCAGCTCCGCGTCTACACGGCCGAGGCAGCCAACTTCTCCGACATGGTGGATGTCCTCTACGTGGCCCAGATGATAGAGAAGTTTATCGGCTACGTGGACCAGATCAAGCAGGTAACGAGTGGTGCAGCCGTCCCCTGCTTGCCCCAGCGCTGCCCCGTGGTTTTGGGGTGGAAAAGCGTGAACTGGGGTGTTTTCCCGTGGGACGGCGGCAGCTCTTTGCAGAGCCACTCACTGTCCCCGCAGCTGACGGACGTGATCGTGGAGATGGCCAGCAACATCATGCTGGTGGACGACCACATCCTGTGGATGTCGCAGAAGGAGGAGAAGGCCTGCACCAGCATCGTCCGCTCCCTGGAGAGGATCGCGGCCCACACGCTGGGCAGCAACTCCCAGCACATGGCGGTGGTGAGGGGGGGCTGGAGAGGGAGGACGAAAAATTGGGGGGCTGGTGTCAGGTCTCTGCCTGTGCCAGGGGTCTCTCTGGCTCTGCCAGGGGTCTCTCTGGCCGTGCCAGGACCGATGACCCCCCCACGGCGCTGTGCCCGGCAGAACTCCCGCAACATCGCCTTCGAGGCGTACGTGGTGAAGCCCGAGAGCTACGTGGGGCTGAGCTGTGTGGCGTTCCAGCGGCGGGACGGGGCTGCACTGGGACGTGTCCCCCCGGCCGAGCGGGGGGCCGAGCCCGTGCCCGACCAGCAGCTCCGGCTGCGCTGCACCACGGGGCGCCCCAACGTCTCCCTGACCAGCTTCCACATCAAGGTACGGCTACGCCGGGGGCCGGGGGGGGGCCGGGGGTCGACCCCTGCTCACCGGCGACCCTGCGCCCGCAGAACAGCATCGCCCTGGCCTCCATCCAGCTGCCCCCCAGCCTGTTTGCCAGCCCGGCCTCGCCCGCGCCGGGGACTGACTGCAAGCTCCAGCTGCTGGTCTTCCGCAACGGGAAACTCTTCTGCAGCACCGGGAACTCCTCCCGGCTGGCCGACGACGGCAAACGCCGCAGCGTGGCCACCCCGGTCATCTACGCAGGGACCTGTAAGGGCGGCGTGGTGCGGGGACTTGGGCTGCCCTGGGGGTGCTTTTCCTGGGGGATGGAGCTCCGTGGGCTTCTTGGGGTGTTGGTGGGGTGTTCCTGCAGCGCAGAGCCATCCCTGGGGTTCTCGTGGAGAGGTGGGATGTGGGGGGGGGTGTCCCTCATGCCCAGCCCCTTTTTGGGTGCAGGTGGAGGGGTGTCGCTTGTCCTGCTGACCGGGTTTCTCTGTTGCTGCAGACGGCTGCGGAGTGGGAAACCTGTCGGAGCCGGTGGCCGTATCCCTGCGGCACCCCGGGGAGGGCGCGGACCCCGTGGCCGCGTACTGGAACTTCGAGGTGCTGGGGGGCATGGGGGGCTGGAGCGCCGAGGGGTGCCAGCTGGCTGCCCGTGAGCCCAACGTCACCTCCCTGCACTGCCGGCACCTCAGCAATGTGGCCGTGCTCATGGTGGGTGTGGGCGAGCGGTGGGGCCGGGAGCCTTGCCGGGGTGGGGGGGATGTGGAGCCTGAGGGCTGCAGCGGGGGATGTGGGGCGGGGACAGGGGGCAGGGATGGTGACGTGGGGTGTGATGGGCTGTGCTGTGCCCTGCAGGAGCTGAGCGGGTTCCCCAGCGAGGCGCGAGGCGCCGGGGAGGTGCTGCACCCGGCCATGTACACCTGCACAGCCGTGCTGCTGCTCTGCCTCTTCACCACCATCATCACCTACATCGTCCACCACGGGTGAGGGAGCAACTTGGTGCCCACAGAGGTGGCTGGGGGTGCTGTGCCGGGGTGGGTGTCTCCCTGGCAGCTGGAGGGGCTCCCCAGGTGCCAATGGCCAGAAGGAAAGTCCGTGGGGATAGTCATCCAGGGAATGAGGCCCTTTAGGACATGGGCTCTCAGGAGATGACTCTCCAGGAATGTCCTGCCTGGCAAGTGGCACTGCCCCAGGAGCCGTGGGTCCTGGTCCTTTGCCCACGTGCACACGTGTGCCTATACAGCTTCCCCACCAGCCACGCTCCGTGGCCAGGGACAAGCTGTTGGCCTGGGCCTCTGGATGCAGGGTCTGTGCCGGCGGGAGCCGTGGCTCTCTCAGGGCCGGGCAGGAGCTCACAGGTACCGGCCGTGCCTCTGGCTCTTCCAGCACCATCCTCATCCCGCGGAAGGGCTGGCACATGCTGCTCAACCTCTGCTTCCACATCGCCATGACGGCCGCCGTGTTCGCGGGAGGCATCACCCTCACCGGGTACCGGATCGTGTGCCAGGCGGTGGGTACCGGGCAGAGGGACGGGCAGAGCCCAGCGCTGTGCAGGGCGGTGACCGGGGGGGACACAGCCATGTCAGCAGCACCCCCTCCCCAACCGTGGCCTCTCCCACAGGTCGGCATCATCTTGCACTATTCCTCCCTCTCCACCCTGCTCTGGATGGCGGTGAAAGCCCGAGTGCTCTACAAGGAGGTGACCTGGAAGGCGCCGCGGCAGCCGGACGGGGACGCGTCCCAGGCAGCCCCCAGACCCATGCTGAGGTACAGACCCCCCTTCCCCTCGCCCTGGCCTGGGGGGAGCTGTGGGAGCACCTCCTGCCCCACGCCCAGGGGCTGGGGTGGGACTTGTTCTGTTGGGCAAGTCCATCCCGTGCTCTCCTGAGGGCTGCAGGGCTGCAGTGACACCGTCCCTCCCCGTGCAGGTTCTACCTGATCGCCGGCGGGATCCCCCTCATCATCTGCGGGATCACGGCAGCCGTCAACATCCACAACTACCATGACAACAACCCCTAGTAAGTGTTCCCGCTCCACATTCCTTCCTCCCCACACGGGTGGCCTCCCTCCGCTGGGGCAGGGAACTGGGAATCTGGGCAAGATGGGGAAAAGCCAAAAGTGAGGTTTTTCCCAAGAGTTATCCACGTATTGAGGAAAAATCAGCCAGGCAAGCAGCACGGCCCTGCAGAGCCTGTGCCATCAGGGCAGGGCTGCTGAGCACCTCCACGCCACGACCCCTCATTCCCCTCTCGTCCCGCACAGCTGCTGGCTGGTGTGGCGGCCCAGCCTGGGAGCTTTCTACGTCCCCGTGGCTTTCATCCTGCTCGTCACCTGGATTTACTTCCTCTGCGCCGGGCTCAGCCTCCAGTGCCGACCCTTACGCCGGAAAGACATCCCGGAGCCACTGGAGCCACCGCCACGGCTGGGGGGCACCGGTGACCTCCTGACAGACTCTGGGTCCATCTCGGTGACACTGAACTCGGGGCCACCCTGCCCCGAGGGGGACGGTGTCTACTCCCTGCGGGTGCAGTTCTGGGCGCTGGTGACCACCCACGCCTTGTACGTGGCGCTGTGGACGTTCGGCGCCATGGCCGTGTCCCAGCGCTGGTACCTGAACATTGTCTTCAGCTGCCTCTACGGCGTCACCGCCGTGGCGCTGGGGCTCTTCATCTTCGTCCATCACTGCCTGCGGCGCCGGGACGTGCTCAGCTCCTGGTTCTCCTGCTGCCCGTCGTACCGGAACGCGCTGCCCATGCAGGCCTACGTCCACCCCGGGCTGGGGCCGGAGGACGGCTCGCAGGTCTTCATCGGCTGCGACCCGGAGGCAGCTCGTTCCGGTGCCTCCTCATCCTCCTCGCCCAGCAGTGCCGGCTCGGCCGGGGGCCGCTGCAAGCTCACCAACCTGCAGGTCGCCCAGAGCCAGGCGGACGCCCGCCCGGCCGCCTGCCTGGAGCCGGATGCCGCCGACGGGAAGCCCACGAGGCACGCCAGCAACCTCCACGGCCGCAGGAGCCACCGGGGCAGAACTAAGCCGTGCCGGGACGGGAAGCACCACCGCTTGAAAATGCTGCGGGGCCCCTCGGAGCACCCGTCCAGCGAGAGCGGGAGCCTCCACAACAGCCACTCCGAGAGCTACCCCAGCGGCAGGACCAGCCCGGCCAGCGGCGGCCGCGCGGGGCCGCGGGGGCCCCAGGACGGGGAGGCGGCCGCCAGCCCCTCGGAGGGCAGCGACGGCGGGCGGCGGGCGCCCGACTTCGCCGAGGGTCGCCGGAGGAGCGCCAGCCGGGACAGCCTGAGGCCGGGCGGTGCCGCTGAGAGGGAGGCCAAGCGCCGCTCCTACCCCCTGAACGTGGGCAGCCACAACGGCGGCCTCAAGGGCAGCAAGTACGACATCAACCTGGCCAGCGCCGACGGCGTGGCCGGCATGAAGACCGGCCTCTGGAAGAGCGAGACCACCGTGTGAAGGGCGGGGAAGGACCGATGGCCACGGCGATCTCCTCCGGGAGCTGCTCTGCGGGAATCACCACGTGCACTAGCAGGGACGGGCGGCACAGCCGGGGGGCTCCAGTGACCCCAGGTGACCCCACCTGTCCCCCCCCCGCCCCGAGGAGGCTCCGAGCTTCCCGCGGTGGTGCCGGGTGGGGGCTCCAGGCAATCCTTGCAGGAACTGCGACTGTGCTTTAATCACTCCGGCGTGTCGCTCGAGACTGATCCTAAATGCTATTTTATATTATACAGAGGAAATGTCTATTTTTCAAAGCTATATTATTGAATGTATATATATATGTATAGACAGTGCCGTAAGTGGCGCGAGGGCCTCGCTCCCCACCCGCGTTCCCCGGGAGGGGGTGGGCACTGGGCCAGGGCCCGCTCGTGCCACGACTGCAATATTCCCGCTGAGGGACCACCCCAAGTGCCCTTCACGTCCAGACACCGCAGCCCCAGCCTGAGCAGGCGGCTGCTGGAGAGCAGCTGCTCCCTCTGGAGTGGTTTTATCTGGTGTTCAGCCCCGGCGGTTGGGCGGTGCCAAAGCCATACTGCAAACCCAAGCACAAGGTAAGAGGAGCCTCAGCTCCAAGGTGAGGATCACCTCGATTGTCTGCACTGCTTTAATGCCAGACACTAAAGTCACGGCCAGGAAGGGCTCCCAGGCCCTCGGAGGCACAAGCCATGCAGTGGGGTGGGCTGGTGGAGCCGGGACTGACCCTCTGCACCAAAGCACCAAAGAACCAAGATGTGTGACAAACCCAGAGCAGAAAATAGTCGGGTTTGCTCTTAGGAAGGCAGAGAAACCTCCCTGGGGAGCAGGGACCATTCCTGGGAATGCAGGATAACAATGCCAAGGAATTAGGGACCTTCCTCAGACAGTTCCCACGATGCAGTCAAAGGGCTGGAACCTGGATAAGCACTTACTGTTCCCATTGAAAAACAAGTCCCCCCCTTTTTCCCAGCAGGCAGGTAAAACAGCCAGGCCCCAGGGAGGGCTGCAGCAATGCAGGACGGGAGTCTGGTGCCACCTCTGCCCTTTCCAGCCTCCCCTGCCTCAGCTTCCCCTGCGTGCAAATGAGTTTTATTACACAGCTACCTCCGAGGGGTCGTGGGGCCGGCGGGGGCCACGAGCCAGGGGAGGAAAAAGCACTTAGTGGGGCTTGGTCTCACCTCAAAACCCCTCAACCCGCAGGGCTGGGGCACCCCTGGGCTTAACCTGCCGCTTCCCCGCCTGCCTCGGCTTCTCTGCCCGGCTTAGATGCTTAAAAATTTCATTGTCCCTGGTATTTAACACAATTTAAACCCTTGCTGTGGCTCCCGCAGCCCCCCCAGCCTGGCTGATGCCCCGTGGTTCTATCGCTTTGCTGCACTGTGACAGTATTAGAGAAAAAGCTTCGTATTCTTAATTACACTTTGTTTTGTCTGTTTACAAGCGAACGACATATCAACAGAGCTTCCTGCAATATCCGGGGGGGAGGGAGGGGAAATATGCCAAAGAAATGTCTTTAAAGGGGTCTTTTTGCATTTTTATATGAATAGAATGTTTCTAGCAGATATGTTTTGTTTAATATATTAAAGACTTGCCAATCTGCCAAGACCCACTGTTATTTCTCTCAGACTTCCTGTTCAGTACAGCCCGGCCCTGGGGGTGGTTTTGACCCTCACAAACTCAGCTGAAGGATTAGAATTGGAAGGTGAGGCTGCCCTGGAAAACCTGGCACCTGCACTTCCATTTATTTCTATCAGAAATGTTAACACGACCCAAAGCAGTCACTCTACAAAAAGCCCCATTTTGGTCCAGAACACAAAGGAGGCCCCATCCCCACAACCCCGTGTCCCAGGCGACTGTCCCGCAGCACAACCGCTCTGTCCCTGGCAGGTTTCACACTTTTGGTCCCAAAACTGTCTCTGGACCATCCTCTGGGCCACAACTGCCTTCAGGACCAGTCCTTGGCCTTCCTGAAGGCCCGGATCTCCTCGGGGCTCCGCAGGTACTGCTCGATCTCGCTGTCAGAGATGGGCTCATCGCCGGTGACAGCCGGGTCCGGAGCGCTGGGAGCTGCCGAACGCAGCTTCTTCCTGGGATGGATGAGGCAGGGTGGGAGCAGGGGCCTCGGGAATTTCCCTGGCAAGGGACAGCCCTTCTCCTGTGCCACCAGAGGAGAGCTGGGAGAGCCCTGGCCCAGCGAGTCCTGGCCTGGGGCGCCCTTATCCAGGGAGTCCTGGCCTGCGGACCCCTTATCCAGGGAGTCCTGGCCTGGGGCATCCTTATCCAGGGAGTCCTGGCCTGGAGCATCCTTATCCAGGGAGTCCTGGCCTGGGGAGCCCTTTTCCAGGGAGTCCTGGCCTGGAGCATCCTTATCCAGGGAGTGCTGGCCTGGAGCATCCTTATCCAGGGAGTGCTGGCCTGGGGTGCCCTCACCTGGTGATCCCTGGCCTGTGGAGCCCTGGCCTGAGGCCGCACCACACTGCTGCTCCTCCCCACCCTCCTGGCAGAAGGCGTTTTTCAGCAGGAACACCCGGTGCTGCAGCAGGTCCCCCACGTGCTTCACCACAGTCTTCTTGTCCAGGCGGAAGCCGCGCAGCCAGGCCAGCTGGGAGGCCATTCCCAGCAGGATCTCCAGCAGTTCCTTCAGCCTCAGCTGGGCGGGGGGAGGCAGATCCACCCCTGCCACCCTGCAGAACCGTGCCAGGGGGCAGGAGAGGCGGGCGCGGGGCTGCAGCGACTGCCACGCCAGGAACGCCGCGGCCGTGACCACGGGCACGGGGTGCCGGCCCGTCACCAGCCACGTCTCGCTGGCCAGCTCCACAATGCCCATGGTCCGGGCCACCAGCTTCTCCTTGTCCTCCAGGAATGGGGCAGGGACGTCGGCCGAGGGCTGGAACAGCCGGAAGCTGCGGGAGCAGGGAAGCCTCGGTCACCCGGGAGATGTGGCTGCAGGGAGGCCCTCTGGGACAAACACACCCTGCCCCGGCCAGGGGCTGCTGCTCGTGGACACCAGGAGGGATTTCTTCATGGGAAGAATTGTTAAAACATCGGAAGGGGTTGCCCAGGGAGGTGGTGGAGTCACCACCCCTGCAGGTGTCCAAGGAAGGACTGGATGTGGCACTCAGTGCTCTGGGCTGGGGGACAAGGTGGGGATGGGGCACAGGTTGGACTCGATGACCCTGGAAGGTCTTTTCCAACCTCAATGATTCCATGATTCTGGAACTCATAGTACCTCCCTGAGCACCTCTCCAAACTGAGGAAATGAGAAAATCCCAGCCCAGGCGTGACAAGGGAGGCACAAAAGCCACACCTCTGTGTCACACAGCTCACCCCGGTCTGTGCCCCCTGGAAGGGGCCCCGTTACCTGCTCAGGTGTGTCTTCACCAGGTCTGCCAGGCTCAGGGCGGGCACAGAGAGCCCCAGCTCCTTTTGCAGGCTCAGGAAGACTCCGGCAAACAGGTCCTGCTTGGCGTAGAGGAGGGAGCAGATGGTGCCCATGGTCAGGGGCCAGTTGTGCTGGCGGCACGTCACGAACACGCAGCAGCCCCCCAGCAGCTCCTTCTTCTCCAGGCTGACCAGGTGGAAGGCAGGGAGCTGCAGGGCCCTCTGGAAGTAGGACACGGCCGTCTTCTCAAACACCGCCGGGAGCTGCAGGACTTTGCACAGGTCCTGGACCCGCCGGATCCCTGCGGGGAGATGTTGCCCTCAGAGGTGGGATCAGGCAGCTTCTCCTCAGGGTTCTGGAGCAGGCAGAGCTCACCCAGCCCGGGCACGGGTGCCAGAGCAGCCGGTTCCTGCACCTCCCCGTCCCTCAGAGCTGGCTGGGTGCAGCACCAGCTGCCTCATCCAGGCTCTGCCACCAGCTCCAAAGGGTCTCACCATTTTTTTTAAGAATTATAAACATGCTAAACAAGCTGGAGCAGCAGCCAGGGAGGCTCGGGGTGGGGGAGAAACGCTCTTACCTCGCTGCAGGCAGCGGCTCAGCCGCTCCTTCTGCCCAGTGCTCTGGGAATAGGCCACCTCTGGAAAACAGGGTTAGGTCAGACAGCCCTGCAGTGATCCCAGGGGGACAGTGTCGTTAGGATTTGGGGCAACCGGGACCCCACGGGGCTGGATTCCGACGATCAGAAAGGACAGAGCAGCTCAGGTGGGAGAGGGGTGGGATCCCCCCAGGGCCGGGGATTCCCCACACACGGACCCAGCCAACGGCCCACTGCACTTAAAGCTCTTCTAAGAGATTTAAACGAGATTTCGACAGCCTTTTTCATTAATAATAAGGAATCCACACCGTAAACCCCTTATAAGAGATTTAAACGCCCAGGAGCGGCTCATCAGCGGCTCCCAGCCCAAACCCCGGCAGGGAAATGCTGTGGGCGACGGAGGGAGGGGGGGACCGGCCGGTGTGACCCGGCACGGCCCCGCCGACACCGGGAGACCGCCGGGAGGGACAGGGGCGGGGGGGAGACACCGGGGAGAAGGTCAGCGGGGCCCGAGCGCGCTCCGCACCCCGCAGATGCTCCTCGTCGCTGTAGGTGGTGGTGAGCAGCCCCTCGGCCAGGACGCAGCCGCAGGCGGCGCAGACCAGCTGCTGCTGCGCGTACAGCGCGTCCTCCACCAGCGCGGCCGAGCCGCACTCGGGGCAGCGGCCCCGCGCCGCCATGGCCGCCATGGCCTCCGCCGGACCGCGGGGAGGGGGAGCGCCGCCGACAGCCAATGGCGGCGCGGCCCGGCCGCGACCCACCAATAGCGGCGCAGCCCGCGGTGCGTCGCCCCCCCCCGCCCGCCGGGCCGGGCCGCCGCGTTCCGGCGCCGCGCGTTCCGCCGCCCGCGGGGCAGGAGGAGGAGGCGGCGGCTCCTCCGGGATGCTCGGATGGACCATCCGCGCCTTCCCCGCGGGTCGCTCGGGGCGATAACAGCGCTCAGGGCTGCGGGTTGAGGCTCTAAGCTGATTTCCTCAATTCCCGCTCCTTCCAGCCCCGCCGCAGTCCGGGGCCGTGGTTGCCGCCGGGGAGCGGGGACATCTCGCCTCTCACGCGGTCATTGGGGTTTTGCCCCGCGGGAACTCTCGGCCCTGCAGGTGCGGGCGAGCCCGTCCATCAGGTTTCCCCACCCTATTTGCCTGGAGCTTCTTCCTGCACGGAACGAAACCTGCCCCGAAATACCTGGAGGATGAGCAGAGCCGGTCACAAGGGGAGGACGAGGCCCTTCTGAATCTGCTCTTTTCATAATGTGTTTATAATGCTTAAAGACAACAGCTGGGAACAGGTACCCGGAACGGCGGGTTTAAGGTGTTTTTTTTTTTATTTTTAGTGTTCCATGAAAACCAAAAAGGTGTTTAAAAACAAAACAGTACCTGGGCTAAAAAGCAGAGAGTACAAACGGGGGGGGGGGGGGAAATACATTCAGATCCTTCAATAATAATAAAACAACATATTTGATTCTTAAGGCCCTTAAAGGAAATAAAATGTCAGTCCCCTCACACCAAAGGAAGGTTTTAAGAAGTGTTGTCAATAAAAACGAGGTCCAAGGCACAAACGGTTCTCCTTTGTGACCCAGATCAGAAAAGCTGAGGAATAAAAGTCTAAAATCCAAATCTGTCAGTGAGGTACAGGATCCTCTTTTCCAGAGATCCACCGAGGCACAAGGAGGAAACAAATCAATCCTTCATCTTTCCTCCCTCAAGAAGGCACAAGAAGCAGCAGCAGTTTCAGCAAGGCCAACCAGCACCACTCAGGATTAAACCACTCCTGCCTGCGTCTGGGACCCTTCATTCATAGCAGGGGGTACAGGAGAACAGAGAGAACCCCCCTCGCTGCAGACACTGCTCAAATAACACTAAAATGAGGAAAAAGAAGTACCTGAAGTCTTGGAAGACTCTTGAACTTAAGGCTTGTTTCAGGTCGAGCTCCCCCTAAGGGGCAGCTCTGCCAGAGAAGCTCCAGACTTTGGTAGTAGGTCAGTTTAGAGGAATGAAAATGTCATTAACAGTATTTTTTTTGATTTTCCTAATAAATGTTTACATCTCCAGGCAAATATATTAAACTGCTCTTTGCTACAAAAATACAGTATTTGAGATCTCCAGTGGTTCCTGACAATTGTAGGCAGACTGCTCACAGGGTGAGAGTCCAGCCAGCTGGTCCAGTCCCTCAGTAAAGTGCTTTGCTGTAGAAAAAGTGAGTTAGAAACTCACCCCTGAGCCAGGGGTGAGAGCCAATAACCCAACGACTTCCAAAGGTGGGAGTGTTTACTTCCACAGAATTAAGGTTGGAAAGCTTTTAAGCTTTGGTCCTCATGAAGCTTTGGTCCTCTGCTCCCCACTCTGTATTCCAACTTCCTTCTAAGCCCTTTATGGACCCTCCCAGCGCTGGTAAATCCCAGAGGGGCAAAGAGGCATCTGATCTTTCTTTTTTCTTTTTTTGATCTTTGACAAGAGCTCGCTTAAAAAAAAAAAAGTCACATTTAGTTTTCAGAGGAAGAGGAGGAGGAGGAAGAGGTTGTGGTGGCTGCTCAGCAGCACTGAGCTGCTCCTGCTGTGGGGTGGGGAGGAGAACATCCCTGTCTCCACTGATTGTCCAGCAAAACCACCACCCCTCAGCTCCACAGGATTCCTCCCCCTCTGAGCAGCAAAGTACCTTTGGTCCAAACCCGTTGCTGCCATTCCTATGGTAGAGACGGACCGTGAACATCAACGTCTCCTACACCAAAAATCCTGCAAAGCTCCCCTTGGAGAGCTCTTTGGAACAACATCCACTTGAACTGAGATTTGCTTCTTCCTTTCTAATCTTTTAACTTAGCTTCAACTTTCAGGGCATTAATTCCTTTTAAATTACAGCCCAGGTCTGAAGCTGGGGCATCTTTGGACTTCTCCAGTGTAGTTAATTATTATTTTAAAAACAATCAAATCTTCAAGCTCTACTGTACAAGGCTCCATATTGCACTACAACTTCAGATATGGAAAGAAGAGTAACTGATCTATCAGAGCTGCTACAAAACAAAACCATTAAAAAAACCAATCTTCCTAAAGGATCATCAGTGCCTTGCTGGGAAGCAAAACACATCAAAAACCCTCCTCCCTTCCATCACTACCAGCCTTTGGATTAATGCCTGATCTTCCCAGACAATGGGAAGAAAACAAATAATAAATATGATAAGGTGACTCCATTACGAGAGCTGATGGAACTACTAATCAACCCGAGAGTTGCTCAAGGCAGAAACAGGAAAAAGGTCATTTTCCAGGGGCGGCACAACCGGCTCCTCACACTCCTCCAGTGGGAGCTCAGCCCTTCTTCTCCAGCACTCCCAGACCCTTCACATCTTCCCAGCTTTTTTGTTCCCAGACATGGAAACGCGGAGGATGTTGGGGGTTTCTTCCATGACCCTGACGAGCAGGTTGTCGATGTAGTCCTCGAGCTCCCGCACCTGGACGTCCTTCCTGGTGATCGTGTCCTTCTGCTTCAGCACCAGCTGGATCAGCTCGTCGTGTGTCAGCTGGGCATAGGCGTAGGCAGGGTCTGAGGGCTCGTATTTCTTGGGGAGAGAAGGAAGGCAGGGTCAGTCCAGGCATTCCAAACCAGCAACAGAACGTGCCCGGGACCGGCCTGGGGAATTCAAAGCACCGGCAAAGGAGTTTACAGATGGCACTGGCAGAGCCACAGCTGCTCTGTGCTCCACACCTTTCAAAAAGCATCAAGCCCCTGCATGATGTCAGTTCTGTAACTCAACCCTGCTGCAGTTTGTGCTGGAGGAATAAGGAATGTCATGGATGTGTGGAAGTTACAGCCATGCCCTGCCCACCACCACCGTTTACAGACGAGCACTGGGACAGCTGTTGCTTAAACAAACCAGAGACTGGGAAAGGCAAATTCAGCTTAAACAGCAAGAAACACCCCTCCAGGCCTTTGGTGTTTCCTCCTATTTCTCTGAAAAGTCTGTTTTTGATGCTCAAGCAACTTGGCAGGTACTGGGCAGCTCCTGCCAACTCCTCCAGCTCCCAGAACACTGCCCAGGCAGGGAATGTGAGCACAACAGGCTCCCATGGTGCCTCACACACAATTTAAATGGAATCAAGAGCACCACAACAAGTTTTTGACTCGCTCAGAACAGCAGTGTGTCAGTCTGAATCACTTCATTCACATCCTCTCCCCTCACACCAGAAGGAGGCACTGCTGTTATTTCAGTTCTAACTTCTCATGTTCCCCAAAATACCCTCAGAGACAATAACAGGGCCCAGGGTTTTCCCTGCTGACCCAGGAATGCTCCCAGCTGTTCAGATCAACTCTACTCTAGATCGGTTTGCAAGAGAATAAAATATTTAAAGACTGTCCCCACCTCTGGGGGCTGACCAAAGGCAAGTTCACACCCAATACAGTCTAATAACCAGGGTTCTTTTTCTGCCCAGGACATGAGATGTGAGCCCAGGCCAATTATCTGGAATACACAAACTCCTCAATCAAACCAAAGCTTAAGCAGTGACAGTGCCACTTCCCTCCATACCTTCACACTCATTTCCAGCAGTTTTTCGTTCATGGTGCCGATGACATTCAGGTTTTTACTCTGAGACTTGTCTGCCATGGCATTCATTGGCTTCACAGGATGGAGTCTGCAACAGGAAAAAAGGGTTTCTGTTGTTTAGGCAGGACATGTAACACCAGCATGACACAGATCTCCTGACTCAAAACAAATACAGCAGGAAGTTGGGGAAGATTCCTACCCTTCTCTGTCTCCTGAGAGAAAAGGTTCAGCTTCAGCAGACAAGGCATTTCTAAGCTATAGGGATTTTGTAGGTATTCTCCAGTTCTCTATGATCTTCACTGACTTAAGGCATTGGAGATAAAGCAGGAGCAGCAGGAAGGGAAATACATCCCGAGTGTGTCATGGAAGGAAAGCCAGGATGGGCTACACGAGGAGGCAGAACACAGGGCAGCTTCTCTGATCTCAGGCACTGCTATTTCAGCCTGACCTTCCTCACCAGAACATATTTGTGGTTCTTGCAACATAATCAAATACTTCCACTATGCTGGGACAAGCGTGTTAGGCCTTTTCCAACCTGAGCTGACACCACGAGCTGCCAAGAAGTGCTGTCGTTACGTGCCTGGGCAAGATTTCTATCACCAGTTTTGACACAGGAAGCAAATTTTACTTCTGTCTCAGCCAGTGCTGGCCCAGAGGTGTCCCAGACCCCAGGCAGGTGAAGCCCCCACGGCTGACAGGTCAGGGGGCACAGCAGGAGCTGCACCACTTGCTGTGATCACCCTGAGGAGCCCCATTCAGCCAGGAAATGAAGCATTGTGGTTCATCAGGGTGACCATTCTCCCACGTCTGAAAAGGGCCCAATTGCAGTCCATTCCCCCAATTGGATGAAATGACCCTATTCACCTGCTGTACTTTCCCTAATGGTTTCCCTGAGAGCTGTGATGAGTGGCTGGTCCCCTCTGGGCACCCTCAGGAGCTGCACAGATCCTTCTGGAGCCAGCAACAGACTCCACAGCACCCAGGCCCTGACAAATCCAGGCCCCAGAGGAAGCCAGGGCTGCCTGATGCCAAGTCCCTGCAAAGAGCAGCAGCAGATCCAGCAGCTGGAGGGACAGGTCTGGAAGCAAAAGCCCAGCTCACACCTACACAGAGATACCTGCTGGGACCCCCACGTGGTCTCACCTGTGCTTGGGAGACACGGTTTCACCACCCCGCAGGGTTTGCTTAGGGAACGTTTCGGAGGGTGAAACCCGTGCCTGGAGAAGCTTCTTCTTGCCCGAATTTCCCGCTTTATCTGCGAAGCCCTCGGCTGTTGGCTTTTTCGGAGACTCTGCTCTACGACTTGGGGTGTCAGAGAGAAGGGAGTGAGAGGAAGAGGAGGGGTGGCAAGGACTCAAGAGGGAGGAAGAGGAAGCAGAAGGCTCAGAGAGGTCACGCTCTGCAGGCTCCTCAACACCCGCACTGGTTTCCAGCTCCTGTTTCTCAAAGTGACTGTTGCACTCCCCGGAATGAGACGTCACACCTAAGCCTGAGTCAGTTCCCTGGATAGTGACCCTGGGAGCACCCATTCCAGCAGGCAGCACGGGTGATCTGCCTGGCTTACAAGCACCAGGAACATCTCCTCCTCCTCCTCCTCCTCCCAGAGCAGCCAGGGTCGTGGGGGCTGCAGCTGAGCTCTCAGAGAGCTCTCCCTGCAAAGGTGCCAGACCTTGGGGCTGCTCTCCAGGCCCTGAAACCCCTTCATCACCTGCAGTGAGCCCACGGCTCTCCTGGCAGTCCCCCAGCAGCTCATCATCAGAGCCTCCCTCCAGGATCACTGGCAAACTGGCCACTTTGGAGCCACGGTCTGCAGGAACGGGAATGGCAGCCCTGAGACTCGTGAGACCAGCAGATAAATCGTCATCACCTTCATTTTTTAAAGGCCTGTCACCTCCAGGTGTCACTGGAGGAGGGACAGTCTCTGAGGAGCCACTTTGGGGGAGGCACCCATGAGCAGCTGAGGCTTCACCAGCAGGTAACAGGAGCCCAGGCGTGGATTTTACATCATCACCTGAAGAAGGAGCATCTAACTCAGCCTGGGAAACCAGTGGGCCCTTCCTCAGTGCCACAGCCCTCCGTGGGGCTGGCTCTGGTGGGACAAGGACCTCACTGCCATCCCTCTCTGCATCTGCTTCCCGAGGGGACACCGAGCAGGCTCCCAGGGCTGCTGATGGGCAGTGCCCTGCTCCCAGCTCCCCACCAAACCCTGCTCGCCCCCCTGCTGCCCCTGGACCCAACCTTCCAGTGGAATCAGAGCACTGCTCTCCACCTTCCTGCCCACTCAAACCTCCACCACCTGCTGTAACACCCTGTGATCCACCCAGGACAAAGGACACGGATTTCCCATCGCCCAGCTGACAGCTTTCCAAAGGATCCTCGGGGTGAAGCTGGGGAGAATCGCAGTGCTGCTTCTGAGCCAGCCCAGGAGGGTCAGAAGGGGGATCAGACAAGGTGCCAAGAGGGTCTGGCACAGCTGTGACATCACTAGTTACAGCCACATCTGCAGAGCCCCCTGAAGCACCGTGACCAGGGTGTCCTGCTGAGGAACAGTCCTCACCACCAGGGAGGCAGGAAGGGGAAGAACCAGTGACACTTTGGAAACCTGGCACACCTGCCTGCCCCCCACGCTTGGACACGAAGGGATTATTGTCATTGAAGTGACAACCAGAGGGGAGGGAAGGTGCAGGAGGGAGAGAGAGACCCCGGGGAGCCCCTGCAGCAGAGCTCTCAGCACCCTGCCCCCAGTCAGCAGCAAAGGGATTATTACCCCTGGCAGAGACCTGCCCAGGAGGAGGTGCTTTGGGAACAGAGGCTGGAAGATGATGGGATGAAGGGAAAGGGGCAATCCCGTCGGGATGCAGGGCTGTGGATGCCCTGTCCCACTCGGGAGCAAAGGGGTTCTTGCCATTCCAAAGCTCTGCAGCAAAAGCAGGAGAAGTGAGAGAGGCAGAAGAACTGGTGATGTTTTCGGAGTCTGGCACTTGGACTTTCTGCCCCGTTTTAGAAACAAAAGGATTATTGGCACTGCTGATACGGTGCACAGAAAGAAAAGCAGGGAGGGGGTCAGGTGCAAGAGTAGGAAGCGTGGCTTTGGGTTCCTCCTCTGGAGACAGGCCCAGTCTGCAAAAAGGGACAAAAAACTCGCATGTCACTTGCAGATGCAACACGAGGCAGGAACAGACAAGCTTTAGCACCAGCCTCCATCACCTCCTGCTACTGGGGATGAATTATATTTGCAAGAGACCTCAGAGCCTGTCTGAGAGACTTTATATCCTTCACTGCATCTTTACAAAGGATTTTATGTCATTTATGTCAGAACTCTTCTGCTGCAGAGCTTGTTTTTGTTGCTTTAAGCACCATCTCTTTGCACCCCAAGCAGGTTTATTAGTACATAAAACACTTCATAGGCAAGAAATTTAAACACGAGAAGCACTGAAAATGAGGAGTTAGGGATACACACAAACCACAGCCTTATTAGTAGGGCATACCTACAGATATATATAAAACCCCAGACACACACAATTTATATATATCTGTGTGTGAAGGATAGAGGAGCAGAATTTCCGAAAAAGCCTTGGTGTACAAACCCACACAAAATCCCTTTGTGTTGCTGTGAATGATGCCAAAAGCAGAAGGGCTCCAAGATTAACCTTTGGAAGACCACAGCCAAGTAGAGAAGAGGAAACCACAGATGTTAGAACAGGCATTTCTGACCCCGGGGAGGTTCCAGTCGCACAGCTCAGGCAGAGTTAGTTTTTGCAGGAGATCCAGTGAGAAAAATCACCCCTGCAGTACCTACACAGGTGGCTGCACTCAGAGAACCACTGCTCTGGCATCACTTACAAGGAGCATTCCTATAGCCATCTTTTCTTTGTACCCAGAAAGAGCCTGGGAGTTATTGGCCACCAAAGCACCCAATTGGCCACCAAAGCGTAAATCCCGCGGGTGCTCCAGAGCCCAGGTGTGGCAGGACACAGCCCACGCCACCACCCTGCCACCACCACTGCCCATCCCAATTCCCACCAGCAGCTGGGACTCACCTGGGCTTCACTGTGGGCCTCACAGCTTTGGTCTTGGCTGGGGCAGCAGCTTTTTCGGGTTTCTGTTCCTCCTCACCAGGGCCGAGCGGCCGCTTGTCTGCAAAGGTGTCTTCTGTGCTCTGAGTGTCTCCTGATGGGTCCCCTCTGCCCAGCTCTGCTGGGGGTTCAAGACATTTGGCCTCCTCTTCACTGTTCTCTTCTGGAATTCTGTTCTCCTCACTCTGCAGGGTCCTGTCGGGAATATTCTCAGCATCTCCCATCTTCCCCACCTCCTTCTTCCCGGTGACCAGGGAGAGCAAGGCAGACTTTTTGTGGTCTGGTTTTTTGGGCTCCCTCACAGCCTCGGTGCTCGGGGGAACGCTGGTGTCCAGGTGCTCCTCACTGCTCAGCAGTTTGTACGACGGCAGAGTCATGGATTTGAAGGTCTCCAAGGACGTGGGCCCAGAGAAAGCCTGGCTAGGAGAGGTTCTTCCTGTCTCTTCGGGTGGTTTGCTGGACCTGGAGGACAGGTTCTCCTCCGAAGCGAAGAGCTGCTTCCTCCTGAAGTTGAGAGGAGAGGGGGAGGAGGCTGGAGTGTTGTCCTTCGTCGTGGTCTCTTCCATATAAACGTGAGTGCCGTTGATGCACAGGCTAGACTTGGAAACGGGATCGCTTTTGGATTTCAGGCCACCGAACAAAGAGAGCCCTTCCTTCTTGGTGTGGTTACTGGTTCCTTGGGTTAGCTGCCTGCTGTCCAAAAGGGCTGTTTTACGAGATTTAAACAGAGGAGAAGGAGCTGGCTTCTCTTCCGGGGCATTTCCAAGGGCTCCTGGGAAAAAAAAAATCAAACAGGGAGAAATTCAAGATACAAGAAAAACCTTTCCTCTGGCACTTGCTACTGACAACCTCAGTGCCAGGAGGGGCTTTCCATGGATTTTTTCAGAAAGAAGAGTTTAACTAGTGCTGTGGAAAGTGTAAACAACCCTTTGGAGAAAGGCTTTGTGCTCACCAGTGCAGCGAGTGCCAATACTCACGTTCTGAGGTCGGAGAGGTCTCAGACTCCTCCTCGTCCCACTGGGGCTGGAAGTCGCTGGGCCGAAGCCGAACCTTCTGGGTGACAGGCTGCTGCGTGGGCAGGACTGACATGGACTGGGACAGGGTCTTCTGCAGCCCAGGTTTGGAGAACAGCGCTTTGAACTTGGATTTCTTCTTTTCCTTTTCCTTCTCGACTGCCTCGTCCTCGCTGTCAGCAGGAGAGTGGGTGGTGCTGGGAACGATCGCCGACGCCGTGTCCGAGAGGCCGCTGCTCCTCTTGCCCTTGAGCTTGTCTTTGAGCTTCCCAAAGGGAGAGCGAGGCTTGTCCTTCATGGACAGGTCAAACATGCTGGCTGTCATGCTGCTCCTCATGAACTGGATGTCCACCTCGATCTCCCCCCTCTCCTTTTCCTTCTTCCCCGGTTTGGAGCGAAGCTTGTACCACCTGCAGCAACAAGGAGACTTCTTTTACCAACCAGTTCCCAAGGCACGGGTAATTGAGAACACAGAGACTGCTTATGTTTGAAAAATCAAATCAGCCTCCAGTGTAGGAAAAGAAAAGCCTTTAATCTGACGAGGACGTCACAGTCACGGCCCCAGGTGCCAAGGAAAACATTCCTTATCGTAAACAGAAAGTTATTAGTGAGGTTTGGTTTGAAACCCAGATCAGGAGGGGTTAAAAAGAAGGAGGAAAAACAGAAACACAATATGGAATTCCTGTATTTCAGCTCAGCCACTCTCCTCTGCCCTTTCATATCTCCTCCTGACACTTGCAGAGGCCACAGCTTTGAAGTGGGAGCCGAGAGCGAGACGAGGCACCAAGAGCTGCACACGCGTCCCACGCCCTCATACCTCTCATTCCAGCTCCCTAATGCCTCTTAAGCCAAGGAACCTCTAATCAGCAGGAGAGAGCCAACCCCAGCCCTGCAGACTGCTGGGGATTTCCACCCACCTCCCCCAGCTCGTGACTGAGCAGGGAGCACCAGGAAGGACATTGCTCAGACAGAGCCACATCCCTTCCCAAAACCTGGCTCCAGAACGTCGAGCTCCGTGGGGTGAGTGCTCAGGGCATCCCAAACCACAATCCCACCATCCACACGCCCTCAACCACCACGCAGTGACTCTCAAACCACATGTGGGCCAGGAAAGAGAATTATCAGCCATGCACACCACTGTGGTTTTGCCTGTTGCTGGAGCCGCAGAATTCCCAACTCCACAGAACCCACGGGAAAGGCTGCCTGGAAAACGCTGCTTTCTTGCTCCTCACCAGATGGAACAGGAAAATTATGGAAGGAAACGGAGCATGCAAATGTGCCTCGCCATCAAATTTGCACTTCAACCTCTGAAGGTGCACTGGAAGCAACAAGAAAGAGAACAGGAAAAGGCAATTTGCTCCAGAGAAAATTCAAAAGTAATGAGGATTACTGAAGGAGATGGATTCAGGAATCTGCTACACTTCAGAGGGATATACAGAAGAAATTCTTCCCTGTGAAGGTGGTGAGGCCCTGGCACAGGTTGCCCAGAGAAGCTGTGGATGCCCCATCCCTGGAAGGCCAGGTTGGATGGGGCTTGGAGCACCCTGGGATAGTGGAAGGTGTCCCTGCCCATGGCAGGGTGAGCTTTAAGGTCCCTTCCAACCCAAACCATTCTGTGATTCTATAATTCTAAATGAACTCTTGAGCTACAGTCAGATGCTCCAGCCTGGAGTTACAAGGTACCAAGGGAAGGGATTTTATCAAGAGACTGAGGCTTTGCCCAGTCCCTGAGGCTGCAGCCTGGGAATCACAAATCCTTTGCCTTTAATGTGAGCCAGCACTGGGCACTTTTGTTCCAAACCCGTGGTTTCTAGGAGCATCCTGTGCTCGCAGGGCTTCGGTGCCACAATGGATCCCGTGTGCTCCCTGCCCGGGAGCAAACGACGTGTTCAGCAAAGGCAGCTCAGCCCCGACCAAACACAGCCCCACTGGAAGGAAATCACAGACTGACAACCCCCCAAACCACAAAAAAACCCTCATTAATGGCGTTTATCGTGTTCGTGAGCACCTGCAGATCAACACATATTTACTCTCCAAATAAAACCAGCCCTTCACAGCCACACATCACCGTGGGAGCCAGGACAAAACAGGCCTCAAACAGGAAACTGAGGGCTGGAAACGACCGAAAATATCAGGAAATTTCCCCAGGAGCACCGAAGTCGTGTTTTCTTTTCTCCTCCCCCTCAATTTTCCTTTGCCCAGACAGACACAAAGGCACCCGCCGGGGGCCCGAGGCGCTGGCTCTGCTGACCGAGGGCACGCTGGGCTCTGCAGTGTAAACACAGCAGTGCCTGACACAGCCTTAATGAACCCGCGGCTTAATTAAGCCTTGACAAGGGGCGGCAGCCCCTGGCCCTGCTCAGGTGAGCCAGAGGAGGAAGGTGACTCACCAGCCACATTACAAGGCTGCTGACTCCCAGTAAAACCCTCCCGGGCACCACCCCTGGATTTCACCGCCCCACTGTTTATGTTCAAAGCAGCGAGTGTGACACAGAGCTGGAGCTGGGCATTAATGACCCCGGCTCGGTGTCCTGCTGACAGCAGCCAGGGCAGCCCGTGGAAATATCCACCCTGGCATGTGCTAAGTGTTTATTAAGGAAAATAAATAAAGAGCTTGGCGGAGCCTGCGCTCGTTCCCCGCTGCAGGGAGGCGGCATTCCGAGGACACCAGGTTTCGGGAGCCAGCCCGGCTGTTCCCTGTGTACAGTGTCACTACACACACAGAAATAGTGAAAAATCAAACCCAAGGACCAGGCAGGACTGCCTGGAAAAGCTCTGGCCACATTTCCCCAGGGTCCCTGGCCTCTTCCAGGAGCTATCGGGGGCTCACCCACACTGGGGGGAGACCCTGCCCCGAGGGGTCACCCCGTGGGCAGTCATGGGGCTTGAGGGGTCCCCGTGGGGCGTGTGTGTCCCCCAAGAGAATCCCAGTCCCCTATGGGGCATAAGGGTTCCCCCCCAGACCCACACATGCCATGAGGAACAGGGACATCCCATGGGGAACTGGGGTTTACCCTCGAGGAGCAGAGAGGGCCCCCTCAACTTCCTCCCCGGACCCTGTGGGGCACAGAGTCCCCCTTTCATCCCTCTCCCCAGCTCCCGTGGAACACAGAAGCCCC